>NC_023756.2:39640578-40240578 GCF_000499845.2 Phaseolus vulgaris | reverse complement strand
GTGTTCTCGCAAACTGGAAACATGAACGAAAGTTCTCATGTCCTTCTAAATGTGTCTCATCAATCTCTAAAAGGTTGAAAATGCCAAATTTTTGTTAGATTCTAGCCATTAGTAATTGAGTTCAATAATTAACATTGTTTTAAAATTGAAAACTATACTTTCTTTATAGTTGTATAAAAATTTTGATTTGATAATTTTGATATTTAATTGAACTAACTAAAATGGTAAGAAATGACAAAATCAAATATAAATTTTCTCATTATATCAAATGGAAAACTAAATCGTATATCAAATAGAAAATTGTTCCTTATATCAAATGGAAAACTACTCCCTCGCTTATTCAAAGTGCGAAAAGTTGTGGTATGTCAAATGAAAATATGAAAATAGAAAATGAAAAAGAGGTTTGATGAGTTTATATAGCCTTCAGTTTAGTTTTAAATTTAAAATTATTGAAAATTTGAAGTGTTTCAAAAAGGCTTTAGGGTTTAAAAATTTGAAAAATCTAAAATTACAAAATTTTGAAAATTAAATTTTTTTGAAAACTTAAAATTTTGAAAATTTAAAAAAATAGGAAATGACGCAATGTCCATAATAATGAAATAAAATCAAATATTGATATATTGATAAAATAGTGAAAAAAATTGAAGGAACTTAAAGGAAAAATATTTTGAAAATTTAAAAAATTTGAAAATTTAAAAATTTTGAAATTTGAAGTGTTTCGAAAAAGCTTTAGGGTTTGAAAATTGAAAATTTTAAAATTTTTAAAAATTTAAATTGTGAAAATTTTGAAAATTTAAAAATATGAATTTTAAAATTTTGAAAATTTTGAAGTGTTTTGAAAAGGCCTTCGGGTTTGAAAATTTGAAAAATTTAAAATTTAAAAACTTTGAAAAAAACATTTTGAAAATTTAAAATTTCTGAAAAAGTAGGAAATGACGCAATACCCATTATAATGAAATAAAATCAAATATTGATATAAAGGATAAAATAGGAAACTTTTTTTAGGAAAGTTAAAGAGAGGAATCCGCCTTATATATCCCCATATATTAAAAATTTAAAAATTTAGAAAAAATAAGAAATGACGCAATTCCCATAATAATGAAATAAAATCAAATATTGATATAAGGATAAAATAGGAATAAAATTGAAGGAAGTTAAAGGGGAAATCCTTTTATATATAGGTTTAAAATTATATATTATATATTAAAGGTAACATGATATACAAGGAGCCATACAGTTGAATGAATATATCAACACAAAGCATTCACATATTTATCTACACAAACAAGTAATTATAAATATATGTATATTGCATATATATATATATATATGTATACCTAGATATAAAGGAGATTCCATTCTTAACACCATTTTATTTTATTCCAATTTTATCTTTATACTTATATTTTACTTTATTATTTTAAAAATATATGAGAGAAGATATTTGTCATTTTGTATCTTCTTTATTTTAAAAAACTAAATTTTATATTTTATATTTTGAATTTTAAATTTTGAATTATATATTTTAAATTTTAAATTTTGAATTATGAATTATGAAGTCATTGTAAACATAATTCAAAATGTTTTGAGTCACTCCTCTTTTCACTTATTTAACCAAACATTTTCCCTTAAATCCCATTCTCCTCCCTTTCTTCTTTAATGGTTGAGAAAAACCACTTACACCATCCAAGAACCTTTCTCCGCAACGTCATTAAATATGTAAGTTTGTCAATTAACCTTTCTCCGCAACGTCATTAAAAGTGTAACGGTGTATAATGATGCAGGAGAAAAGAAGAAGAAAGTTTCATGCTTTCAACAAAAAAAACTATTTAATTTTTTAGGTATGTACATTCTCTTTCTCACTTTACCCAACTTCTTTGTTACACTTTTTATGATTATATATTATTTATAATTATATTTATTCGTCTCTCATTAGTCTTTTCTTTTCTCTGCAAATTTGTTCTTTTGTATCTTTGTGCACTTTTTTCATCTCTTTTTCATTCTCCTTGTGTGAGTTTTCGTGTCAATATTATGCGAGTACACATCTGAATATTTTGTGTAATTTTTTGTTTTTGATATATTCTCTTTGAACTTTTACTGAGTTTTATGTACCCCTCATGATCAATTGTATGTTGCATTATCAAGAGTTGTTTATTAAGATTCAACAAATATTCTTATTAAAGGACACCTTGAAGGAAAAAATGAAAAATTTATCAAAAATGTTGTTTATAAATATATTTTGTTATATAAAAAATCGGGTATTGTTCAGTTTATTTATGTGTGACACATAAAGATAAGTATATGTGAATATTCTATTTACACTATTTGTTATTATAGATTGAAGGTAACATAATATACAATGAGCGCTTAAAGTTGAATGAAGATATCAACACAAAACATTCACACATTTATCTACACAAATATCAATATAGGTATATTGCATATATATATATATATATGTGTGTGCGTGTGTGCGTGAGTGTTTTGCAATTTATTCATAATTAATATTATTTTGTAGGAAACAAAATTTGTAAAGAATGAAACACTTAAAAAGATGATTAATCACTCGCATTGTTTAAACAAATTCATACTAAGATATAATGATTTTACATAATAGTGATAATAATGACATTTTTTTTATTCATAATGTACTTTAAATTTCTTTTGTTAATATAAGTGTGTGAATAATAACACATTACTGCCAGTATTATATAACAAATATAGATATGAGAAAAAGATACTTGAACTTGCTTTCTTATTTTATGTAAATTAAATGAAAAAAGTTAAGTAGTAAATTTTTAAATTATCTTTTAAAATAAAATATTTTGAATTTATTTTTAAATTAATTATGTAAATTAAAAATAAAATAATTGGAATAAATTTTTAAATTGCTTATAGTAAAAATATATAAAATAATTGGAATAAGTTTTTAATTGAATTAAGAATTTAAAACAATTGAAAAAAAATATTTTAAATTAAGAAATTATTATTTAGAATAAATAATCTGAAACCAAAATAATTCAAATTTGAAATATTTCAAAATTTTCAAGATTCTTTCTAAAAAGCTAAAGATAAAAATAGATAGTGATTTAGGAATTGATATTGAGTAGAAGAATTAAGATAAAAATATGCGTTTTCCTCTCTGCAGTTTTTTCAGGTCATCTTTCACTCCCATCCCATGGCTTCGATCCAAATGCCATCCGGCAACGGCAAATATCAGTCCTTCGACGGCGCGGAGGCGGCACTGCGGTCCAACACGTCGAAGCGCCGGAGATCGTCAGTGCTCCCCCTGGAGGTCGGCACGCGCGTCTTGTGCCGGTGGAGGGACGACAAGTACCATCCCGTTAAGGCCAACGAAGGAAGGTTCCCAACTCCGATTACGTCGAGTTGAATATGGGTTAGGCTTGAAGAGCTTGATCTTGATTCAGTAGAGGCTGTTGTTGATGAGAGAATGGAAGAAAAGGGTAAGACAGACACGCTTTTCAACATGACATGCCAGAAGAAGAGGAAAATCAGGGACATGAGGAGTTTCATTCTTGTCATCAGTTTGCAAGGTTACGAAATATAACTATTATTTACCGGAATAAAATTTGTATTTTTAGGTTAACAAATTCATTTCTGAATATATTTGTTTCTTTAAATTCAATTTTCTTAATTTTTATCATTCATATTTGTTTAAGCACTTACAATACTATTTTGATGGCAATCAAATCTTTCATTATCTTATTTATTATGCTATTAATCTCATCGTGGATGAAGAAGATTTCATGTATATATCAATTAACAGAGTATCACATTGTTGTTACATCTGCCACAATGTAATACTCTCTTAATTGGTGCATAGATGCATTCTTCTTCACCTACGATGAGATTCATAACATGAAAAGTAAGATAATAAAATTAATAAAATATAAATGAAAGATTTGTTTCTTATTAAAATAGTATTGTAAATTGTAAGTGCCTAAAGAAATATCATGATAAGAAATTAAAAAAATGAATTTAAAGAAAAAAATATATACAAGAATTTGATAACCTAAAATACTAACTTTATATCCATGTAAATGTAGCTATATTTTTTACTTTTATAAATTTTTGGTGTTCTCGCAAACTGGAAACATGGACTGAACTCATGTCCTTTTACATATGTCTCATCAATCTCTAAAAGGTTGAAAATTATTACCATTAGTAATTGAGTTCAATAATTAACATTGTTTTAAAATTGAAAACTATATTTTATTTATTGTTGTATAAAATTTTTGATTTGATAATTTTGATAAAAGATATATAATAAAAAAGTAAATTTGTGAAAAAACAATATAAAAAATTATTAAAATAATATTATGATTGGTTGTTAATATTATTGGGTGTAGAAAAATTGATTAGTGTCAAATTATCATGAAACTTTTAAAATCTTACCAATATTATGAAAAAAGTAACATCTTTTTTAAGTAATAAATCTATCTATTGATTGGGTTTGTTTTATATAAATTACACAGTAAATAGTCCATTACCCAAAAAATTTATAACTATTAAAACAATAACGATAAATTCTTCAAATTTTATGTACGAGTTTACTAGTAAATTTTTTTGAGGTAACATGTATAACAATTGTTTGGAACTGCTAGCTCCTCGCTTTAAACGTGAAAAAACTAAGTTAAGAATGTATAGACAAACACAGACTTCTTTCGAAGACAAAATATAACCTAGTTGATGTAACTAGTAAGGACAATATTGTCTATGTAAAAAAAGCAATAAAAGGCAAATAAATCTTTTGAGAGAAAACAATAAAAATAAAGATGCAACCTTCAAGGAAACAGAGTACGTATCCAAATTTTAACACATGCATTAATTAATAAAGAAAACAAAGAGTGAAAAGGTGGCAACAAAAACCACAAATTAAGAATAGATAGGGGAATGCTGCACAAGAAAACTTGTTTAAGCTTTTTGTCAAAATAGGAGGATACTTACCCTTGACAATTAATTGAAATTATTAGGAGGTTACTTATCGCTCACTTAATTGTTATTAAAGGGAGGTTATTTACCATTAATTGTTTTTATTATTGTTGTCCCTCTTAGCAATGTAAGACACACAACAAACAGCCACATACACTTGCTTCCTCTCTCTCTCTTTTCCTATACTCTCTATTTCTTCTCTTGGGTGTAACTGCTTAACCCATATAGAGAGAATTTGTTTTGGGGCTTGTTGGAGATCCCACATCGATTAGAGATTAGGACATTTCATTGTATATAAGTGGGTGCAAACCTCAACCCTATGAGCCGGTTTTATGGGGTTGAGTTAGGCTTAAAGTCCACTTCGTAATATGGCATCAGAGCCATTGCGAGCCTATCCTAGCGAGTATTTGTGTTGGGCCTATTGTGCCACCCGCTATCGGACCACCCATAATATATAGTCCCACGCACGAGCTTCTATCTATCACTCTTGGCGTGAGGGGGGTGTGTTGGAGATCCCACATCGACTAGAGATGAGAGCCTTTCATAATATATAAATGGGTGCAAACCTCACTTCATTGAGCCGGTTTTATGGGGTTGAGTTGGGCTTAAAGTCCACTTCGTAATATGGTATCAGAGCCATTTATCTATTAGTCTGAGAGAAATTCATTGTACTCCCAATACCATTATAGTGGAAGTTTTGGCTCTCTCGCCGATGGTTTTTTACCTCTATTCAAAGGAGTTTTTCACCTAAAAACTTCTGGTATCATTCTCATTTTTCTTTGTTACTTTAATTTCTCATAATCTTTGGTTGAAATTATAACGCTTCCGCACACGATATCCCTACAAATTGACATCAGAGCTTTTCGATAATTCAATCTGGATTTGTTGTTCAATAATGTCGAAATTCGATATTGAGAAATTTGATGGTAAAATCAGCTTTTCTATCTGGCGAGCCCAGATGCTAGCTGTTCTCACCCAGAATGGTTTAAAAAAAGTTCTGGCAGGTAAAATGACGAGGCCAACCACTATGACGGAGGAACAATGGGATGAGGTGGATGAAAAGGCATTGTCTGCAATCCAGTTATGCTTGTCCCGTGAGGTGTTGCATGAGGTCATCAACGAGAAAACTACAACAGGCATATGGAGTAAATTGGAGTCTCTATACATGACCAAAATTCTTGCAAACAAACTCCGGTTAAAGGAGCGACTCTTTACACTCCGAATGTCCGAAGGTACTCCCATCCAATCTCACCTTGATGAATTTAATTCCATCATAATTGATTTGGAAAATTTGAATGTTGAAATTGATGTTGAGGATAAAGCCGTTCTACTTATTGTTTCTCTACCACCCTCGCATCGACAATTCAAAGAAATTATGTTATACGGTAATTATCTTACCTTAAGCTTTGATGATGTCAAGAATAATTTACTAGCCAAAGAAAAATTTGATACTCAATTTCATTCTGAAAGTTCTGGTGAAGGATTAGTAGTTAGAGGGAGAAACCAAGAGAAAGGTAGGAACAGTAAATATAAATGTAGGTCAAAATCTAGAGGCAAGAACTCCAAATATTGTCGTTATTGCAAGAAAAAGGGGCACGAGATATCTGAATGTTATAAATTGAAAAATAAGCAAGATAGAGAAGATAAGGGAAATGCTAAACAACCAGAAAAATATGCCGAAGCCAGTATTGTTGAAACTGAATCTGATGGGGATTATTTTGTAGCTTTCAACACTGAACGAAGGTCTAAAAATGAATGGATTCTTGATTCTGGTTGTACTTTTCACATGTCTCACAATAGAGACTGGTTTACCACATATGAACTAGTTTATAATGGTCTTGTTTTGATGGGAAACGATGCTCAATGCAAAGTTGTTGGTGAAGGAACAATCAAAATCAAGACACATGATGGAATTGTTAGAACTTTAACAGGTACCAGATATGTCCCTGAGTTGAAATGGAATCTCATTTCCTTAGGCACCCTTGAATCTCATGGGTGTAGATACTCAGCTGAAGGTGGAGTTTTAAAAGTGTCTAAAGGAGCTCTTGTGTTACTAAAGACAATTCGATGTTATAGTTTGTATGTGCTGCAAGGTTCAACAGTTACAGGTTCTGCAACTGTTGCCTCACCCAACAAAGATAACACCAAGTTGTGGCATATGAGATTAGGCCACATGAGTGAGAAGGGAATTCTAATCCTCAAGAAGAAGGGTCACCTTGGTAACCACTGTACTGGAAAGTTTGATTTCTGTGACTATTGCATTTTTGGTAAGCAGAAAAAGGTTAGTTTTTCTAAAGCCATACACAGAACCAAAGGTATTTTGGATTATATTCATTCGGATCTTTGGGGTCCGTCAAAAGTTCCCTCCAGAGGTAAATGTCGTTATATGATGACAATTATTAATGATTTCTCATGAAAACTGTGGGTGTATTTTATCAAACATAAGAATGAAACATTTTCCATTTTTAAAGAGTTGAAATTATTGATTGAGAATCAGACTGGCAAGAAGATAAAGAGGCTAAGGAAAGACAATGGCCTTGAGTTTTGTTCGAATGAATTCAATGATTTCTGCAAGAAGGAAGGCATTTCTAGACACTTCACCATCCCAAGTACTCCACAACAGAACGGGGTTGCAGAAAGGATGAATAGAACTATCCTGGAGAGAGTTCGTTGCATGCTCTCCCATTCTGGTTTGAGCAAATCTTTTTGGGTTGAAGCTGCTTCAACGACATGTTATCTGATAAATCGCTCTCCTAACAGATCAATTGATTGCAACATTCCAGAAGAAGTTTGGTCAGGTAACCCTGTTGATTATTCTAATCTTAAAATATTTGGTTGCCCTGCTTATTCTCATGTAAATGAGGGAAAATTAGAACCTCGTGCCAAGAAGTGCATTTTCTTGGGTTATGGCTTAAGGGTTAAAGACTATCGTTTATATGACCCGGAATCTCACAAAGTAATTCACAGCCGAAATTTGACCTTTAATGTAAATGCTATGCTCTCTTCTGTAAAAGATACTGTCATTTTCTCAATTGATACAGGTGACCAGGAAGATGCTCGAGAGAAGGTGGAGTTTGAGATTAAAACACCCGCTCATGAGGAAAACGTTCCCAATTCCTCTAGTACTCAAGATGATCAAGCCACTGCTATTGATGGTACAAATGAACATGTGACTCCACATGAGCAATGTCCACCTCAACGACGATGGTTACCACAGCCGTGGTCTATGGCTCAAGAACTTCCACAACAAAGACCAAGAAAACCGACTCAAAGATTAATTGCAGAATCTGCCAACATTGCTTATGCTTTAATTATTGCACAAAAGATGGGTGAAGAAGGTCAACCCAAGAATTACTCTAAAGTTATCTCTAGTGACGACTCAACAAAGTGGATTATTGCTATGCAAGAAGAAGTTGAGAGTCTTCTAAAAAACGAAACATGGGAATTGGTGAAGTTACCAGAAGGAAAACGAGT
The DNA here is from genome assembly GCF_000499845.2 of Phaseolus vulgaris. Classification (NCBI taxonomy): domain Eukaryota; kingdom Viridiplantae; phylum Streptophyta; class Magnoliopsida; order Fabales; family Fabaceae; genus Phaseolus; species Phaseolus vulgaris. The sequence continues at coordinate 40,232,151 of NC_023756.2, read as the reverse complement.
CATTAATTGCAAGTGGATCTTTAATAGAAAAGAAGGGATCCTTGGTGTTGAGAGTACAAGGAATAAAGCAAGATTTGTTGTAAGAGGTTTTGATCAAGAGAAATGTATTGACTTTAATGAAGTATTTTCTCTTGTTGTTCGTCATACTTCTACGTATATTACTTGCTTTAGTTGCCTTGTATGATTTGGAGCTGGAACAATTAGATGTGAAAAATGCTTTTCTTCATGGTAATCTTGAGGAAGAGATTTACATCCAGCAGCCTGAGGGGTTCGTTGTTCCTGGAAAGGAGGACCATGTATGTTGTTTGAAGAAATCTCTCTACGGATTGAAGCAATCACCAAGACAATGGTATAAGAGGTTTGATTCTTTCATGGTTGGACATGGCTACTCCAGAAGTAGCTATGATAATTGTGTCTATTTTCAAAAAACATCTAATGGGTCATTTATATACTTGTTGTTATATGTTGATGACATGTTGATTGCCGCAAGAGATAAATCTTTAGTTAACAAGTTAGACCCAACTTAGTAGTGAATTTGATATGAAGGACTTAGGTCCTGCCAAGAAAATTTTAGGAATGGAGATCAACAGAGATTGTCAAGCTGGAATACTTTTTCTATCACAAAAGAAGTATGTTCTTAAGATGCTTGACAAATTTGGAATGCAAGATGCAAAGCTGTTAATACTCCAATTGCCGCCCACTTCAAGTTGTCATCAGATCAGTGTCCAAAATTAGACGAGGACAAAAGGCGCATGTCACATGTCCCATATTCAAATGCAATTGGAAGTCTCATGTATGCTATGGTATGTACTAGGCCTGATTTAGCTTATGTTGTTAGCATTATTAGCAGGTTCATGCATAATCCAGGCAAGGCACACTGGGAAGCCGTTAAATGGATACTTCGTTATCTGAAACGTTCTGCAAATCTTGGTTTGGTATTTGATCAACATAGAGCCGATCCCGGAGAAACAGTTGGCTATGTTGATGCTGACTATGGTGGTGATTTAGATCGGAGAAGGTCACTTTCATCCTACATTTTTACCCTCTGTGGTTCTGCTATCACCTGGTATTCTTCACTTCAAGCCATTGCGGCTTTGTCCACCACTGAAGCAGAATATATCGCTGCTACAGAAGGTATGAAAGAGGCTATATGGCTTCGAGGCTTGGCAAGTGAACTTGGTTTTCAACAAGATGTTCTTGTTATATTTTGTGATAGTCAAAGTGTTATCCACTTAACCAGGAACAATAAGTATCACTCAAGGACCAAGCACATTGAAATTAAGCACCATTTTATCTAAGACATTGTTGATACGGAAGATATAATTGTTGATAAAATTCATACCGCCGAAAATCCTACAGACATGTTGACCAAGCCACTTCCACCGGCTAAGTTCGATCATTGTCTGAACTTAGCTGGTATTATCCATACTTAATCAAGGCTTCATGACGAGAGAATGTTCCAGTCAAAGGCAAGTCAAGGTGGAGATTTGTGGGTTATGACTCACCTTTCCATTTTCTTGCAATAATGAGGAGGTTACTTACCGTTGACAATTAATTGAAATTATTGGGAGGTTACTTATCGCTCACAATTAATTGTTATTAAAGGGAGGTTATTTACCATTAATTGTTTTTATTATTGTTGTCTCCTAGAACCACTATATATAGTGGCTTCCTTCTAGCAATGTAAAACACACAACAAACAACAATATACACTTACTTCCTCTCTCTTTTCCTATACTCTCTATTTCTTCTCTTGGGTGTAAGTGTTTAACCCATATAGAGAGAATTTGTTTTGGGGCTATTTATCTATTAGTCTGAGAGGAATTCATTGTACTCCCAATACCATTATAGTGGAAGTTTTGTCTCTCTCACCGGTGGTTTTTTACCTCTATTCAAAGGGGTTTTCTACCTAAAAATTTCTGGTATCATTCTCATTTTGCTTTGTTACTTTAATTTCTCATAATCTTTGGTTGAAATTATCACGCTTCCGCACAGGATATCCCTAAACTTTTGAACAACATTTTTTCGTTTATCTTCCTCTTCTACCGATGGAACAAGTCTTTCATCAACAATCAACTGCCTATAATTAAATAAACCCCAAAACAAAAAATGATAAACTTGGTGTATTTGTTTGTCACAATTGATTTCCACAACTAAAGAATGGTGAGAAAAACACGAAAATCAATGAATACAAATTAATTAAAATAAAAAAACCGACACAATTTTTTTTATATTCTTTCTTTGTATTCAACACAGTCCTATCACATATGTTTGTGCCTTCAGTGATGTTGTCTGGGGCAGTGACATTGATGATAAGAAATTCACTACTGGTTATTGTGTCTACTATGGTCTCAATATAATTGCTTGGTCATCACACAAACAACGTGTTGTTTCGTATAGTAGTACTGAAGTCGAATATCGAAGCATGACCACTGCTCTAACTAATGTCATTTGGTTACAATCTCTCCTTCATGTGCTTCATATCCCGACCAAGCAACCACAATTGTTTTCAGATAATTTGGGAGTTGTATTACTCAGCATGAATCCTATACTACACTCTCGCACCAAACATTTCGAATTAGATCTTCATTTTGTTTGAGACTATCTTCAACAAAACAAACTTTTATTACTTCACCTTCCTACTAGATTTCAAGTAGCTGACATACTCACTAAGCCCTTCATTTTTAGATTTTAGACATAAACTTGTGGTTGGTGTTCCATCCCCATAAATTTTAAGGGGGGATATTAGACAATTAGTAGGGATATTAGACCATTAGTTACTCTACAGTTAGTTGTTTAACTATTTCCCGTTTTCTCTCCACCTCCATCACTTTGTATATAAATCCTTATTTTCTCTTTCATATTAAGAAATTATCTTTTCCATTTTCTATTATTCTAATAATGGAGAATTCTAATTTGATGAAAAGAGAAAGATACCGATACTAATATGTCACAAATACGTTATTCTCATTATAATATCATGCCATTCACTTCAAGTTGATTTACAATGTTTTACTGTGAGATTTATAACTTAAGAATAAGAGTAATATGTAATAAAGTAAAAGAAGAATAGAAAAAATTTTAATAAATAATTGATCATTTTTAGTATATATTATTAAAAGTTGTTTACCAATAATATTTTTCATACATTTCAATAGAAAGGTAAAAAAACATACAGAAACATATATTGTATCTTCATTCTGATAGTTGATGTAAATTAATTTTATAATGTGATTCATATAAAATAGACGTTTGGTTTTGGGTCTGAATATAATTTAATAAATTAAAAGGCTTATTGGTTAACGTGAAAAGTTATATGTACCTGTATGAAAAGAGGGACCCAAGTAATAGATTCCGTTAGGTGTAAAATTATTGACGTGTCGATGACCTTCAGATTCGCTTTGAGTCTCCTTCCTACCATGCTGGTGTTCGATCGGTCGGTGGGTGTACCTGTGATCAGTGTTAAGGTTTTAAATGTGTTCTCGTAGAATGTGAAAAACGTATCTTATTCTTCTTTTGAGAGTTCTATTTATACTATTGCTTTGTGGGCTTTTGGGGTTAATAATGGGCTAGGGATCAGCTATTAACTCATGTGTAACGGTTCCTTAATGTTTTATTCGTTACCCACTGGAGATATGCTTTGCATTGACTCCCTTTACGTTAATTGTAACCGCTAATTTACTGCATTTATTGTGAGAGTTATGCTTTGCAAGACTGGTCTTCGGCCGGTCTCCTTGATCGTGACTGAGTCGCCCGGTCCCGACCGGTACACTTACCTCCCAGGCTCGAAGAAATGAATTTCTAAATAGTCGAGAATGACCGTTGCATTTCCCAAGGTGTGTCAGGCTTGCCATAAGCATGAAATGCATTGCAGGGATGTGACGTTTACTTTTTTTTAAAACCGTCGTTTTGACAAGCACTGTTGCATCAAAGATCTAACATTTGTGACTTTCCGTCGTTTCTATGCCGGGTGATCTGCATCATTGGATGGACATGGATCTAATGACTCCGAACGAATGATTCAATAACCTCTCTCTTCTATGATTTTCTATAAATAGCGTATTACTTGAGCGTAATAGAGTTTACGTTTTTGGATTCAAAAGAATTCTGAGTGCTCCGAGTGCCGAGTCTTCCAACTGCCTTCCACTTTTTGTGTATTACATAGGTTAGTGATGTCTTCTTCGTGCAATTCTTTTGATGATGTTGTCAACATTGAGTCATATGAGGTCACCCGTACCGCATCTGGTGGTGCGAGAAGTGCAAGTAGTTCGAGCAGTTCGGACCGTTCGGTCGACCAAGAACTGGACGGCCCGAGTTATGAGTGGGTTGACCCACGCGTCTTGAACATCCCTACTTGTTTCATGGATTCTAATAGTTTGGATAAATTATTGCCAAAAGTCACTTTTTTAAAACCGGATTCTCCCGTGGATACGGTAATGGCCGACATTTGTGGTTATACTGACTGCGTCTGTCACGGTCGGGACAATGCACCGCATGATTTCTTTTTTGTTTACACTACTTTCTTTGCGGATTTACGTGTGACCCTCCCCTTCGATGACTTTACCATGGTGGTTCTTCGCATTCTAAACATGGCACCAACCCAACTTCACCCTAACTCGTTGGCATCTCTTCAAGCCTTTTGGATAATCTGCGATATCTTTAAGATTATTCCCACACCCTGATCATTTTTGTTTTATTACCATTCGCACCCAATTATTCCGGTGAGTTGGTTGTCTCTATCGAGTCGGCCTGACAGTGTTCAGTTTGCGTCGTACACCACCTCATACAAGAATTTTAAAGAAAAATATTTTAAAATATTTGTGGAGCCCGACAGACGAGACTACTTTTATACTATGGAGGGGCAAACAAAAGTTCCCTTTCATTGGACCTAGAATCCTACATCTCTTACCACCTGGCCGAGGTCTTCGATGTTGCCACTGGACCAAGCGGTTTTAGTCGCTTTTGACCAACTCCCGTATAAGTTAACTACACAAGAGTTGGTAGCTTTATTCGGGCGTCCAAGAGGTGGACGAATTTTACAGGTATGTAAAGTTTTTATGTTCATGATGGTGTTACTTTCGTTAATGGTGTTTAATTTGTTTGTGTTTTTCAGCTCTCATGACTCAGGTAGACCCCTCCCTTGGGAACTACATGGTCAACCTTTGTCAACAGACAGCGAATTGGAAAATCGGTAGCTTCGAGTCGATCGTAAAGGGAAACTCGTTATTCCGGTTGACATTGTACCTCCAGCTACTGCGACTCCACTTACAAACCGAAAAAGGGGCCAACCGGCCAAGGGATCTGAGTTGGATGCGGAGGCAGGGCTTTCTCGACAACCTCCTTGGTTGCCTTCTATGCTAGATCCATTCTTGCAAATGGTGTCGGGGATGAAAATTGCAATATTACCGAAGGATGAAAGTGTCCTAGCTGTCGTCCCGTCTAAGAACTTGATCGCGGAGTTGATGGAGCTTGAAATTTGTGTGTTGGTAGTCAACTGGTCTTTGGGAGAGGAGTTAGAAAGGACCACAACTGTGGTGGTTCCCAAGTTAAAAATGGACCTGGCCTCTTTAAAAATAGAGAGGCAATGTGTAATCATGTCGGGACTTACTCCAGGCATGTCAACAGCCGTCCATGCAAATAGGTCGACATTATCGACTAAGGTTGTACTTATTGACTTACGGTCGTTCGGTTCCAGAGACGTACCAATATATGTCTTATGCTCATCGTCACGGAGAGGTAGAGGTTGAAGGTCTTCGTCTGCCTCCATACGAGCATCGTCAAGTCAAGGGTCTAGATGCACTAATGCGACCATGTGCTCTATAGAACGTCTGTCCCATGAGTGTCTTTCTGGTGATCGTCCTCGCCTCCTTGGGGATTGACTGCGCGGTGACATTCTGTAAAGTCATCTGGTAGGTTCAACCTTTAGGCTAGCAACATAACATTCACGAGCCATTTTTTGATCTATGTGAACCGTCACAATATCTGAGGTCGTAGATGGAAATTTCATTGCTAAGTGAGGGGTAGAAACAATTGCTTTTAAACGATTAATGGACGAAGTTCCAAGCAGTATGTTGTACGAGGTGTTCGCGTCAATCAATAAATATCTTATGTTTATGGTTTTGCTGAGGCCTCCTTCCTCACCGAACGTGGTATATAAATCGATATGCCCTTTGGTGTCCACCTACTCCCCTGAGAACCATGCAATCTGTTCATCATATGGTTGAATATCTGTGTCTGGGATTCCCATCTTCTTGAAGGTTTTCCAATAAAGAATGTCTATCGAGTTGCCCTGATCTACCAACACTTTGGTAATTGCAAATTTACCTATCTCTATGGTGATCCCCATAGGGTCGTCTTGTGCTGGATCTATTGCAATGAAATCTTCATTAGTGAATGTTATTGGAAGTATCCGTGGTCATTTCTGGTTAGATATGGAATGAATAGATTGGATGGCTCTGAGATGTTTCTTTCTAGTCAAATTGGAGCATCCACCAAAGCCTCAAGCTATATAATTACCAAAGTGTCCACTCGCTCCCTCGAGAACCCTACAATCTGTTCATCATATGGCTGAATATCTGTGTCTGGGATTCCCATCTTCTTGAAGGTTTTCCAATAAAGAATGTCTATCGAGCCGCCTTGATCTACCAACACTTTGGTAATTGAAAATTTACCTTTCTCTATGGTGATCCCCATAGGGTTGTCTTGTGTGGATCTATTGCAATAAAATCGTCATTAGCGAATGTTATTGGAAGTATCCATGGTCATTTCTAGTTTGATATGGAATGAACTAACTGAATGGCTCTAAGATGTTTCTTTCTAATCAAATAGGAGCATCCACCACCCACGAAGCCTCCAGCTATATAATTGACTTCTGGCTCGGGCACCCCGAGTGGCAGTGGACCGACAATAGTGTTAATGACCTTTCGGACTCTACGTCTGATGTGGTTACCCCTCTTAGGGCTTTCACTCCGTGGTCAGGTCCTCTTTTATGGGTTCTCAATTTATCGTTGTTTTATCAAACGCTGGTTGTTGCCACGACACGAGAATCTCCTCGTCCAGGTCGATCATCTTCTCTGAGGAGACCCTTTGTGGTGACCGATGTCCAGTAGTGTCAGTCTTGACAAATTTGTGGAGGTGACCGAGGTCCTCGATTCTCTCTATAGCAGTTGGTTCGCCCCATCGTTGTTCAATTGCTTTTATCGTTATCTTTCTCTTTTCCTTTATCAGTATTCTCGACCTGATGACTTCTGTGATAGTCAATATTTTCTCTATCGGCATGATATTAGTGGCTCGATTCCTCAGTTCTTCCATGTTTTGTGTTAGTCTTTTGATTAGGATCTCAGTGAATCATCCCAGAGGGATGGTCGAGACCAGATGATGCATGGCTATCTCCAACATCAAATTTCTAATACTCATGCAAATTTTGCTAAATCTATCTGTGAGGTATGATGTGGACTACTTGTCGCATACTGTGTAACGAACTTTGTTGTCAGAATTTTGAAGTATCCCACCAAATTAGGAAGGAGTCCGGTGAACCAACTGAGCGGACCCTCTTGTAGGGAAGTGGGGAAAACCTTACACCATACTGCTTTATCGGTTGTGTACAGGGTTATTTGTGTCTAGAAGATATTCAAGTGCTCGTCTAAAGCGATAGAACAATCGTAAAGTTTGATAGTCAGACATGTCCATTTCGCGGGGAGTGGTCTGTTAATTATCTCATCTGTGAATGGGTGTCCCCTCGGGTCCTCCTCATCGGGAACAAAATTTTTTCTGGAGCTTTGATGAGTATGATGAGTTTGGAAAGTGTGAGGTGTTTGGTGGGTTTGAGGGGTTGGCAGCGATGCTCGGGATTGTTCTTTCCGTTCGTTCTCCTCAAGTCGTTGCAGTAGATTTTTGTTTTGCTCCATTGAAAGGGATATCTCCTTCTCATGCCGACGCTGATGCTCTTCATACTGTAATTTATCTACGATTCCCTTTTGACGTAATTCCTCCATTTGCGCTTAGAGGGCCTGGATCATTGCTATATGTTTTTCCGCCATACGGGCGTTGCTTGCGTTATTCCTTGTTGATACCAGGTCGATTGGATACTGCCTCAAGCCCCACGGTGGGCGCTAATTGTACCATTATGGAAAGAGTGACCCAGGTAGGAGATACCATTAGGTGTACAATTGTTGACGTGTCGGTGACCTTCATATTCCTTTGAGTCTCCTTCCTATCATGCTGGTGTTCGATCGGTCGGTGGGGGTACTTAGGATTGCACTCTGACACTCAAGTTAGTGCTAGGGTTTTAAATGTGTTCTCGTAGAATGTGAAAAACATACCTTATTCTTCTATTGAGAGTTCTATTTATACTATTTCTTTGTGGGCTTTTGGCCTTAATAATGGGTTAGGGATCAACTATTAACTGATGCGTAATGGCTCCTTAATGTTTTATCTGTTACCCCCTAGAGATATGCTTTGCATCGACTCTCTTGATGTTAATTATAATCACTCATTTACTGCATTTACTGTGTGAGTTATGCCTCGTCCGGTCCCGGCCGGTACATTATATATATATATATATTATGATACCTAATGAAAATCTAATTTGATGGAGATTTGGAAAGAATAGAAACGGGTTTTGTCTCTGCAAAGGAAGTTGTTCAAGGTTAAGCATCAAGAAAGAACTTGAGAAGAAAGGAATTAAACTGCTCACATAAGGATTCTCAGGGATCATGGTAAGTGCCTATATCTTTATTATAATCTGATGTATGGAATGTGAGAATCAGAATCATAGTTTGTAAGATCCTTATGATGATGATGATTATGTGCATTATTGCTCATTATTGAACGCTTTGATTTTACATGTGGTATCATGGTTTCTCAAATTTATGATTCTCCATAAATGATGTTTTTTCCAATTTTATGAACCCTAATTTTAAAATTATGAATATTGTAAAGAAAATAATAACATTTGAGGATAATTTTTATGGTTTAATTTATCCCCTTATTTTCGCTACATTATGAATTGATTTCAAATTAAAATAATGAAATATCAAGTTTTTCGTTGCATCATAAATCATGATTTTTTATTTGAATGAAAGAGGAAAAGATTATGATAAATAAAAGTAATGACTTAAATATGTATTTGTATATTTTGTTAATAAATTTTATTTCAATTAATATATTATTTTTGGAATTATTTGTATGATAGATTTGTAATCCCCAAAGTGATCAAATCTTTATGTTTTATTTGATTCCAAATTACTGATGAATTTTATTTCAATTAATATATTATTTCTGAAATTATTTGTATGATAGATTTGTAATCACCAAAGTGATCAAATCTTTATGTTTTATTTAATTCCAAATTAATGATGAATTTTATTTCAATTAATATGTTATTTCTAGAATTATTTGTATGATAGATTTATAATCACCAAAGTGATCAAATCTTTATGTTTTATTTAATTCCAAATTAGTGGTGAATTTTATTTCAATTACCTAACGAATAGATGCTAAATTATTTATTTATGGGTTAATTGAAATTGATTATTATAAAGCATTTATGGATCACCTAAAGGTTGATTAGTTGTCCTTATAATCAATGGATATGATTGTTGGTAGCGAGTATGTGTTATTAGTTTTATTTGTATATCCAAAGATAACAAGTATTTCTAGTTAATGCACATGTCTTGTCGAATAATGGTAATATTATTAACATCATTATGTTTTGAGTATTAATGTATCACCCAAAGGAGAACATTAGTATGCATAGAATGTTTGTTAGTTATCGGAATTTGTATTGTATGTTTAGTTTATGACTCAAAGTATTAATGTTAAACATGTGTTAATTGAAGTATTTGTTCCGTGTCTTTAGAATCGTATGCTAAGTCTATTTCAGTCTTTAATGGATTGAATTTTCTTGATTGGAGTGAACAAGTCCAATTTTTCTTAGGTGTGTTGGATCTTGATTTGACCTTTGAAGTTGAGAAACATGTTGCTATTATTTATGCTAGCAAAAATTAGTAAAAGATTAGTAAAAAATGAAATACTTCCAAATTTAAATTTTATTGATATGAATGTATGCATGGATTGTATTATAGGTAAACAAACAAATCACACAAAAGAAGGGAGCCACAAGAAGTACTTAGCTTTTTGAAATTATACACATTGATATATGTGGACCTTTTAATGTAAATTCTTTCAATAAAGAAAGGTATTTTATCATCTTTATTGATGATTTTTCACGTTATGGCTATGTCTATTTACTATATGAAAAATCTCAAGCAGTGAATGTGTTGGAAGTTTATATAAATGAAGCGGAAAGACAATTAGACAGAAAGGTGAAAATTGTCAAGTCAGATAGAGGTGATTAATATTATGGAAAGTATGATGAAAGTGGACAACACCCTGATCCATTTCCTAAGTTCCTTGAGAAACGTGGTATTTGTGCTCAATACACAATGTTAGGTACACTACAACAAAATGGTGTGTCAGAAAGGCGTAATCGAACCTTAATGGATATGGTTAGGAGTATGTTAAGTAATTCATCTTTACATGTATTATTATGGATGTATGCTTTAAAAACTGTCATGTATCTGTTGAACAGGATTCCTTGTAAGGCAGTTCAAAAGACACATGCATGTTTGGGGATGTCAGACAAAAATTAGAATATACAATCCATAAGGAAAGAAGTTGGATGCAAGAACAATCAGTGGATATTTCATTTGTTATCCAGCAAAGTCAAAAGGGTGTATGTTTTACTATCATACCCATAGTACAAGAATTGTTGACACTGGAAATGCACGGTTCATTGAAAATGGTGAAACTAGTAGAAGTGAAGCTGCACAAAATGTGGAGATTAAGGAAGTTAGGAATACAAGTTCCTTTAACTAGTACCTCTACTTCAAGTATTGTTTTTCCTAATGTAGTTAAACCACTCAACGATGAAGAAGAACAATAAATTAATGATCATGCCATTAATAATGAACCTATAGTAGAACAACCACAAGAAATAGTAGAAAGAAGATCTCAAAGATAAAGAAAGGCTGTTATTTCGAATGATTATGTGATTTATCTACAAGAGTCAGAAAATGGCTTAGGCATTGATAATGACCCAGTTTCTTTTTCAGAAGCCATCAATGGTGATAATTATGATAAGTGGTTAGATTCCATGAAAGATGAGCTTAAATCAATGACACACAAGGATGTATGGGACATTATGGAATTTCCAGAAGGATGTAAGGGAATTGGGTGTAAATGGGTCTTTACGACTAAACGTGATCCTCATGGCAATATCGAACGTTATAAGGCCCGACTTGTTGCCAAAGGTTTTACTCAGAAGGATGACATTGATTATAAGGAAACATTTTCACATGTTTATAAGAAATATTCCTTTAGAATTATCATAACATTAGTAGTTCATTATGATCTTGAGTTGCATCAGATGGATGTTAAAACTACCTTTTTGAATGCGAATTTAGAAGAGGATGTTTATATAGACCAACCAATGGGGTTCCTTGAAGAAGGAAAGGAAAACATGGTGTGTAAACTTAAGAAATCAATATACGGACTTAAACAGGCTTCCAGACAACGGTATCTTAAGGTCAATGATACTATTGTGTCCTTAGGATTTAGGGTTTAGGGTTTAAGATTTAAGGAAAACATTTTTGATCGATGTATATATTTGAAGGTCAGTAGGAACAAGCTTATAATTCGAATTCTAAATGTTGACGATATCTTGCTTGCAACTAATGATCTTGGTCTATTAAGCGAGACTAAGAAGTTTCACTCTAATAATTTTGAAATGAAAGATATTGGTGATGCAAACTATGTGATAGGAATAGAAATATTTTGTAATAGATCACAAGGACGGTTAGGCTTGTCTCAAAAAACATATATTAATAAAGTTTCAGAGAGATTCAGAATGGATAAATATTCAACATCTCCTGTTCCAATACAGAAAGGAGACAAATTTAGTTTCATGCAATGTCCAAATAATGATTTGGAACAGAAATAGACGGAGAATATCCCTTATGCATCTGTTGTTGGCAGTTTGATATATGTACAAGACCAGATATTAGCTTTGTAGTTAGTATGCTTGGCAGATACCAAAGTGATCCAGGATTGGATTATTGGAAAGTTGCAAAGAAAGTTTTAAAATACTTACAAGGGATAAAGAATCACATGCTTACATATAGGAAATCTGATCATCTTGAGGTGATTGGATATACATATTCATATTTTTCTGGTTGTATGGATACAAGAAAGTCCACATTTAGTTATGTGTATCTTTTAGCCGGAAGAGCGATTTCATGGAAAAGTGTGAAGGAGTCAGTCATTGTTGCATCCACCATGGAGGTTGAATTTCAGGCTAATTGGTTGCAAAATTTTATTTCACGACTTGCAATTGTTGACAATATTGCCAAGTCGCTGAGAATTTATTGTGATAAGTCCACAACTATCTTCTTTTCTAAAAACAATTAGTATTTGAAAGGTGCTAAACACATGGAATTGAAATACTTTGCCATTAAAGAGGAAGTTCAAAAACATAGAGTGTCAGCACTGATCTTATGATTGTTGACCCTTTAACAAAAGGGTTACCTCCCAAAACATTTATTGGTCATATTGAGAATATGGGCATTATGTCTACTAGTGAATGATGAGTGTTGTTATTAATGCTTATTTTACACTTTGAGCTTATTGATATATAAAATTTTTGAAATCTATGTTTTCTACTTTATGTATATGCATGCAAATTATGGTGTGGAAAACAAATTATGTTATTGTTGAAAATAACATTATGTTTGAACTATTATGGACTTCTCATTATAAAGTCATATTAGGGAGAAATGATGATATAGTAGTACATGGAAGAAAATGTGTTGATTAAATGACATGTAACCGCCATGACTCTTATTATTTCTTTATCTTTGATTTTGATTGATGATAAACCAAGAACCAATTTACATAAGGCATTTCAATGCACATTATGATTTATGTAATTATTAAATCATGAAATATTATAGCTCTTATGAGTCAAGTGGGAGAATGTTAGAAAATTATGTAAATTAATTTTACAATGTGACTTATGTGAAATACATTTTGTTTTTTGGGCCTGAATATAATTTAATAAAATAAAAGGCCCATTGGTTAATGTTCGAAGATAGATAAATAGACACATCTCATTGTACTGATCGAGGACGTTCGTAGTGATTAGGGGGGGTCAAAGACCAAGAAATTAGTTTTTTAACAGCCAAGCATTTTATTCTTCTTATGGCTAGATCCAATCTCCTGGTCCCTGTGGAAAGGAAAACAAATTTCACGTTCTTCCTTTCGAGAAGGATTAGGAAAATCCTATGATTGTAATTTTCTCCAAACCCCCGTGGAAAATCGGGTATTGTTCATTTTATTTATGTGTGACACATAAAGATAAGTATATGTGAATATTCTATTTACACTATTTGTTATTATAGATTGAAGGTAACATAATATACAATGAGCCCTTAAAGTTGAATGAAGATATCAACACAAAACATTCACACATTTATCTACACAAACAAGTAATTATCAATATAGGTATATTGCATATATATATATATATGTATGTATGTGTGTGTTTTGCAATTTATTCATAATTGACATTCTTTGGTAGGAATTTTTTTTGTAAAGAATGAAACACTTAAAAGAATGATTAATCACTCACATTGGTTAAACAAATTCATACCAAGATATAATGATTTTACTTAATAGTGATAATAATGACATTTTTTTATTCATAATGTACTATGAATTTCTTTTGTTAATATAAGTGTGTGAACAATAACACATTACTGCCAGTATTATATAACAAATATAGATAAAAGAAAAATATACTTGAACTTGCTTTCTTATTTTATGTAAATTAAATGAAAAAAGTTAAGTAGTAAATTTTTAAATTATCTTTTAAAATAAAATATTTTGAATTTATTTTTAAATTAATTATGTAAATTAAAAATAAAATAATTGGAATAAATTTTTAAATTGCTTATAGTAAAAATATATAAAATAATTGGAATAAGTTTTTAAATTATTTATCTGAATTAAGAATTTAAAACAATTTTAAAAAAATATTTAAAATTAAGAAATTATTATTTAGAATAAATAATCTGAAACAAAAATAATTCAAATTTGAAATATTTCAAAATTTTCAAGATTCTTTCTAAAAAGCTAAAGATTATACACTTGACGTAAATAGATAGTGATTTAGGAATTGATATTGAGTAGAAGAATTAAGATAAAAATATGCGTTTTCCTCCCTGCAATTTTTTCAGGTCATCTTTCACTTCCATCCGGCAGCGGCAAATATCGACGGCGCGGAGGCGGCACTGGTGTCCAACACGTCGAAGCGCCGGAGATCGTCAGTGCTCCCCCTGGAGGTCGCACGCGTGTCATGTGCCGGTGGAGGGACGAAAAGTACCATCCCATTAAGGCCAACTAAGGAAGGTTCCCAACTCCGATTACGTCGAGTTGAATATGGGTTAGGCTTGAAGAGCTTGATCTTGATTCAGTAGAGGCTGTTGTTGATGAGAGAATGGAAGAAAAGGGTGCGACAGACAGGCTTTTCAACATGAAACGCCAGAAGAAGAGGAAGAAGAGGAAAATCAGGGACATGATGAGTTTCATTCTTGTCGTTAGTTTGCAAGGTTACGAAATATAATTATTATTTACTGGAATAAAATTTGTATTTTTAGGTTACCAAATTCATTTCTGAATAAATTCAATTTTCTTAATTTCTATCATCCATATTTGTTTCTATCATCCATATTTGTTTATGCGCTTACAATACTATTTTGATGGTAGTTAGATTTTTCATTATTTTATTTATTATGCTATTAGTCTCATCGTGGATCAAGAAGATTTCATGTATATATCAATTAACAAAGTATCACATTGTTGTTACATCTGTCACAGTGTAATACTCTCTTAATTGGTGCATACATGCATTCTTCTTGACTCACGATAAGACTCATAACAAGTAAGATAATAAAATTAACAAAATATAAATGAAAGATTTGTCTGTGATAAGATAGTATTGTAAGTGCCTAAAGAAATATCATGATAAGAAATTAAGAAAAATGAATTTAAAGAAACAAATATATACAAGGATGAATTTGGTAACCTAAAATACTAATTTTATCCCTGTAAATAGTAGCTATATTTTTTATTTTGGTGTTCTCGCAAACTGGCAACATGAATGGAACTCCTGATATCCTTTTTACATGTGTCTCATCAATCTCTAAAAGGTTGAAAATTATTACCATTAGTAATTGAGTTCAATAATTAACATTGTTTTAAAATTGAAAACTATACTTTCTTTATAGTTGTATAAAATTTTTGATTTGATAATTTTGATAAAAGATATATAATAAAAAGTAAATTTGTAAAAAAATAATATAAAAAATTATTAAAATAATATTATTGGGTGTAGAAAAATTGATTAGTGTCAAATTGTCATGAAACTTTTAAAATCTTACCAATATTATGAAAAAAGTAACATCTTTTTTAAGTAATAAATCTATCTATTGATTGGGTTTGTTTTATATAAATTACACAGTAAATAGTTCATTACCCAAAAAATTTATAACTATTAAAACAATAACGACAAATTCTTCAAATTTTATGTACGAGTTTACTAGTAAATTTTTTTGAGGTAACATGTATAACAATTGTTTGGAACTGCTAGCTCCTCGCTTTAAATGTGAAAAACTAAGTTAAGAATGTATGGACAAACACAGACTTCTTTCTAAGACAAAATATAACCTAGTTGATGTAACTAGTAAGGACAATATTGTCTATGTAAAAAAAGCAATAAAAGGCAAATAAATCTTTTGAGAGAAAACAATAAAAATAAAGATGCAACCTTCAAGGAAAACAGAGAACGTATCCAAATTTTAACACATGCATTAATAAAAAAAGAAAACAAAGAGTGAAAAGGTGGCAACAAAAACCACAAATTAAGAATAGATAAGGGAATGCACAAGAAAACTTGTTTAAGCTTTTTGTGGGTTATGACTCACCTTAAGGTTTTTTTTGGGTTATGACTTACCTTTCCGTTTTCTTGCAATAATGAGGAGGTTACTTACCGTTGACAATTAATTGAAATTATTGGGAGGTTACTTATCACTCACAATTAATTGTTATTAAATGGAGGTTATTTACCATTAATTGTTTTTATTATTGTTGTCCCATAGAACCACTAGTGGCTTCTTCCTTCTAGCAATGTAAAACACACAACAAACAACAACATAGATTTGCTTCCTCTCTCTTTTTTCCTATACTCTTTATTTCTTCTCTTGGGTGTAAGTGTTTAACCTGTATAGAGAGAATTTGTTTTGGGGCTATTTATCTATTAGCCTGAGAGGAATTCATTGTACTCCCAATACCATTATAGTGGAAGTTTTGGCTCTCTCGCCGGTGGTTTTTTACCTCTATTCAAAGGGGTTTTCCACCTAAAAATTTCTGGTATCATTCTCATTTTTCTTTGTTACTTTAATTTCTCATAATCTTTTGTTGAAATTATCACGCTTCCGCACACGATATCCCAACAAATTGGCATTAGAGCTTTTCGATAATTCAATCAGGATTTGTTGTTCAATAATGTCGAAATTCGATATTGAGAAATTTGATGGTAAAATCAGCTTTGCTATCTGGCGAGTCCAGATGCTAGCTGTTCTCACCCAGAATGGTTTAAAAAAAGTTATGGCAGGTAAAATGACGAGGCCAACCACTATGACGGAGGAACAATGGGATGAGATGGATGAAAAGGCATTGTCTGCAATCCAGTTATGCTTGTCCCGTGAGGTGTTGCGTGAGGTCATCAACGAGAAAACTACAACATGCATATGGAGTAAATTGGAGTCTCTATACATTACCAAAATTCTTGCAAACAAACTTTGGTTAAAGGAGCGACTCTTTACACTCCGAATGTCCGAAGGTACTCCCATCCAATCTCACCTTGATGAATTTAATTCCATCATAATTGATTTGGAAAATGTGGATGTTGAAATTGATGATGAGGATAAAGTCGTTCTATTTATTGTGTCTCTACCACCCTCGCATCGACAATTGAAAGAATTTATGTTATATGGTAATTATCTTACATTAAGCTTTGATGATGTCAAGACTAATTTACTAGCCAAAGAAAAATTTGATACTCAATTTCATTCTGAAAGTTATGGTGAAGGATTAGTAGTTAGAGGGAGAAACCAAGAGAAAGGTAGGAACAGTAAATATAAATGTAGGTCAAAATCTAGAGGCAAGAACTCCAAATATTGTCGTTATTGCAAGAAAAAGGGGCACGAGATATCTGAATGTTATAAATTGAAAAATAAGCAAGATAGAGAAGATAACGGAAATGGTAAACAACCAGAAAAATATGCCGAAGCCAGTATTGTTGAAACTGAATCTGATGGGGATTGTTTTGTAGCTTCCAACAATGAACAAAGGTCTAAAAATGAATGAATTCTTGATTCTGGTTGTACTTTTCACATGTCTCACAATAGAGGCTAGTTTACCACCTAAAAATTTCTGGTATCATTCTCATTTTTCTTTGTTACTTTAATTTCTCATAATCTTTGGTTGAAATTATCACACTTCCGCACATGATATCCCTACAAATTGGCATAAGAGCTTTTCGATAATTTAACCAGGATTTGTTGTTCAATAATGTCGAAATTCGATATTGAGAAATTTGATGGTAAAATCAACTTTGCTATCTGACGAGTGTAGATGCTAGTTGTTCTCACCCAGAATGGTTTAAAAAAAGTTCTGGCAGGTAAAATGATGAGGCCAACCACTATGACAGAGGAACAATGGGATGAGATGGATGAAAAGGCATTGTCTGCAATCCAGTTATGCTTGTCCCGTGAGGTGTTGCGTGAGGTCATCAACGAGAAAACTACAACAGGCATATTTCATATTAAAATATAGGAACTTTTGAGTATTAATTTCTAAAATGAATATAAAATAACCCTTAATTTATGAATTTATACCTTTTTACACATTTGATGATCTTTATTTGAATAAGAACATTTTATTCCCAAATTTGGTGTTAATTTCAGGATTTTAGGAAAGAAGAATAATATAAGCTAAAAGGAGAAAGCTGGAAGGCCACAGAATGCACAAGTGCACAAAAAGCCCAAATGCGCCATGCAAGAAGTCACTTAACCCTAGCAAATTAGGTTAAATAAGGGGCTTGAGGCACAAACCTAGTGTGAAAGATTGAGAGGAAAACACCATAGAGTGAATTGTAACCCAATTGGGTGAATAGGATGTGTGAGAAACATTAGAGGAGGCAGTGGTCAAGGAGAAACATCCAGAATCTTCTTTTCTTGTTGTCCCTGCTTGTAACAGTCATCATGTGTGGCTGGTTCTACCCTTTGGGATTGGGAGTAATTTGTTCAAACTCTTATGTATTAAGATGATATCTAAATACAATATTATATTCTTGATTGATGATTGGTATTATTGTTTTGTTTATAGTACTTTGTTTACCATGACCTAAACGATAATGATTAACATATTTGAGTGTTAGGAATAGACTTGAAATGTTATTTGCTATCAACGTCT
The DNA here is from genome assembly GCF_000499845.2 of Phaseolus vulgaris. Taxonomy (NCBI): domain Eukaryota; kingdom Viridiplantae; phylum Streptophyta; class Magnoliopsida; order Fabales; family Fabaceae; genus Phaseolus; species Phaseolus vulgaris. Next base: position 40,213,560 of record NC_023756.2, on the reverse strand, counting down.
AATCTTAATGATAAGTTGTTTTTATAAATATGCGAGGAATCGATATTTAGGAAGTATCTTAATAATTTTATATGTGAGGAATCGATATAAATGATTTTTATACAGGCACAATATTATTGTCATGTTAATCAAAATACAAATGAATGAGAAAAGGGGAAGTCAACGACAACGACACGATCATGAGACTTCAGTGCTGGGAGACCTCAACACCATTATCAGTGGATCCGTGGGCGAAGGCCCGACCTCCTCAGCTCGAAAGAGATACTCCAGGTCAGTACTGTCTTTACAGGCTCAAGAGCCCTCTGTTGTGCCTTCTCTCTATTTTACCCTTTCAGATAAGGACGACATATACTCCCATGAAGATGACCTAGCGGTGCTCTCGGTAATCACCATGGCACGCAACATGCATCGTGTGCTGATAGATCAAGGAAGTTCTACCGATGTAATGTTATGGACCACGTATCTTAGCCTTAACATTCCCTCCGAGTAGCTCTGGCCTTTCGAAGGATGTCTAGTCGGTTTTAACGGTGACCAGGTAGAGGTGTGAGAATATGTAGAGTTGTGCACGACCTTCTTAGATAAGGAATCAATGAGCACCATCACAGCTAAATATACATTGGTCAACACCCCCTCATCGTACAACCTGCTCATAGGGCGACCATCGATGAACAAATTAGGAGTAGTGGTTTCCACACCACACCTCAAGCTGAAACTTCCTTCACCAAATGGAAAGGTCATCACCATGAAAGTGGACCAGAAGGTTGCACGAAGATGCTAGAAAATAGCCTCAAGAGCCGACGAGGGACTTATGTGATAACAAAAAACACAAAGCAGTTTGGTGTGGAGGCCGACCACAACAGAAGACCCGAGCCCGCAGGGGAGGTCAAGGAAATTCAGATAAATGGTAGAGTTTTTAAGGTGGGAGCAACTTTACACGAGGAGTTGGAGAATAAAATTAGAGAAATCCTACAAAAGAACATCGAATCGTTAGTGGATAGTGCCTCGGGGTGTGGCTTACTAAGCTTCATGGACGCCTTCTCGGGGTACAATCAAATAAGAATACACCACTGGATGAAGATAAAATAGCGTTCATAGCGAATATAGCGAGTTAATGGTACAAAGTAATGCAATTTGGATTAAAGAATGCAAGCGCCACTTATCAGTGACTAATGGATAGGATCCTCCAGCCCATGCTCGGGTGAAACGTAAAGTCTACCTAGATGACATAGTCGTCACTTCCGACCGACCTGACAACCATCTCACCAATCTGGAGGAGCAGTTCAAAATAATAGGGAGGCATCAACTAAAACATAACCCCGAAAAGTGCATTTTCGGTGTCCAGGTAGGCAAGTTCGTCAGATTTTTTTTAATTTAAAGAGGCATAGAAGTTAACCCAAACAAATGTGTAACCATAATCAACATGAGGAGCCCAACCAATGTGAAAGAAGTGCAACGGCTGACAGGGAGAGTAGCACCCTTGTCACGATTTCTCTCTGCCAGTGGAGAACAGTGATAACCATACTTCCAGTGTCTCCACAAAAATAACAAGTTCATCTGGACTACCGAGTGTGAATAGGCCTTCTCCAAGTTGAAATAATACTTAACTAAACCTCCCATACTGAGTAAGGCATTAAAGGGAACGCCAATCCGACTATACTTCTCAATCACAGAACGGGCCTTCAGTTCGGTCTTGGTTCAAGACTCAGGTAAGGGTCAAAATATAGAAAAAGTCGCCCTTGCCATTGTCTTCACGGCTCGATGTCTGAGGCATTATTTCCAAGGCTTTATCATCATAGTCATGACTGATCTCCCGATCAAGCAAATGCTCCAAAAACCTGACATGGCAGGGCAAATGGTCAGATGAGCCATTGAATTATCGGAGTTTGATATTTCCTACGAACAGCAAGGACCATTGAAGGATTAAGTTTATGCTGACTTTATGGTCGAGCTAGCCCCTACAAACATGGGTGATGGCTCCTTTCAGTAGATGGTTCATCAAACTTGAGGGGTAATGCAGCAGATATCATCTTGGAAGGACCCAACGGGGTCCTCCTCGAACAATCCCCAAAATTTACGTTTAAGGCCAACAACCAAGTAGGATATGAAGCCCTCATCACCGGGATGTTGTTAGCTCAGGAAGTCAGCGTACGTAACTTACTAGGCAAGAGTGATTCCTCGCTCGTAACCGGGCAAGTTAGCAGAGCCTGTCAAGCCAAAGACCCTCAGTTGGCATCATACCTCAAGTATGTGAATGCCTTGGCCAAAGCATTCTCCATGTTCGAGCTCACTCATGTCCTGAGAGAACAGAATGTTCGGGCTTACCTACTATTTAAACTGGCGAGCTTTGGAAAGGGTGGGACACACAGATCTGTATATCAAGAAACCTTAAAACTCCCAAGGATAAACACACAACACTACTCGGTTGAGACAAAGCTTCCTGAAAAAATATTTCAAGTATCAACAAGGGACACTTGGATGACTCCACATGTTTTTTTGTTAAAGTAAAACCAATTAAGATTGAAGATCATCTAACTACATAGTTCATAGGAAAGACTATCATTATGATGAAGGTAGTACAAGATGATAGGTTTGGTGATTCATCTTGGGAAATAAAAGAAACCATGAGAGAAACCTATCCCTATCTCTTTATCGCATGTCAATTTTTTAGGACGAAAATTTTTCTTGTTGGGAAGAATGTAAGGACCGAGAAAAATAGTTTGAGTAAAAGTGGTATAATTAAAATGACACTTGAATATTTTATTATTAAATTTAAAAGAGCATATAAATAGAAATTCAATTATTCATGTTTCATTTTAAAAGAACCATCATCTTTCTAAAAACTCCATTTTCTTTTCCTATGCCTTTTCTCTAAGATTTTGACCTCCTCGCTCATCAGTTTGACGATCGAAGTACGCCATTAGACTCCTGACAGCGAAGTCTACAACACTGCCCGATCATAATCTTTGATAGAGTAAGTTCATTTTATATCCATTTTCCTTTTCTCTCCATTCTCTCTGAGATTCTAATATTCTCGCTTATCAATTTGACAATCGGAGTCTGCCATTGGATTTGTGGCAGTGAACTCTACAAGTTTGTCCGATCAAAAATCTCAGATAGAGTAGGTTCATTATTGGTTCCTTTTCCTTTGAATTAGTTTTGATCTGTTTAGGTTTGTCTTTAATTTAAGCTTAGTCTCTGTTAGCTTAGGGTCCTAGTGGTATTGTTAGATTTTTTATCAGGACTCTGGTGCAGGTTAGGCTACCCTTGAGCTTTTGGTAGCTTGGAGCTCTTAGGGAGCATCTGCTCAAGTTCATATAAGGGGAGCTAGTCTTATTCTTTTCAATAGAATCCTAGGTTAGAAGATCTAAAGGTCAGGGTGATGTGGTTAGAAGATCTGGATGTAGGAACTTTGAAAGTGAGGATACGTTCAACTAGTCATACCAACTCTGCTCCTACATTCATTGCTCAACCCCCAATTGCACCTCAATGTAATTCTGAGCCACCAAATCAATTTGTACATGTACTTGGACCAATAATACTTGGTACATCAGATGTATATTCAAAAAATGAAAATGAAGAAAATGAGGAATCTGAGTTGCAAACACATCAACAAAGGCCTGCAGCCTACAAAAGAGCATGGCTTGTTGATGTCATTGGTAAGCCATTATATATCAAGTGCAAAATGGAAATTTGTATAAATCTACTATCAATTTGTTAAAAGCATATAATGTTATATATAGTTATATATGCAATATTATTTTTTGGTTTAGTCTTATATCCCTTAAGACAAATGTTTGTATTATTTCACAGATGAGGAAGGAAAGAGAAACACAAAACAGCTAAGAACCAATGATGTTTGGTATCTACCTCCAAATGAAAGGATTGTTGTGCAATGGAATAATGAGGGTCAACCAAATGCATATGGTGGAGCATTATTGAATAGGTTCTTAGGTAGTATTGCAAGAAACTATAATGCATTTCCTATTAGTTATTCTAGCTTAAGGAAGGTTCCTAAAATTTATAAAGAATATATACTTAAACACACTATTCAGGAAATCATATCCAAAATTATACTATAATTTAATTTATAATTTATATATATTATAATTATTGTTAATTTTAATTGTTGATTGTTTTGAAGGCTAAATTTCATGTTCGTTATGATGTTCATATAAATCATGTCCTTAAATCACTTAACACAAAATAGAGAGACTACTGACAAGAATTGTGGGAACAAAGGAATGATGGAACATGTACAAGAGATGAATTGATTACAATGGCTCTAGAAGGAATAGATAGAGATCATTGGACTTGTTTTGTGGATTATCGTCTAAATTCAAAAACAAAGGTATAACTGAAACATTTTTTAGGCATTTACATTCAAACTTATTAATTTTTATATGTTGATGATTAGGAAAATGCCCTAAAAAATAAATAAAATAGGAAAAAGCAAATCATTGCTCACACAGGTGGATCTAAGAGCATTGCAAGGAAAAGAGATGAAATGGTGATATCAATACATATGTTCATGTCAAATTTATGTTTTAGTCTCTCTTACATTGTTTCATAATTTTTCTTCCTTTTAATAGGAAAAAGAGTGTGGACACAAGGTTAGTAGAGGAGATGTATGGAGCATTTGTGAGTGATAAAGGATAAACATAAACATAAACATACTAATGGAGCATTTGTGAGTGATGAAGCAAGGGAAATTGGTATAAGTTCAATTGTAAAAATTATATAATTGTCAACCACACTTAATGTAATTTTAATTAGTTTCTTCTTGTGTTCTTTCTAGGAAAAAAATTCAAGCATATGAATTAACCTCATCACCATTCACATCAAAAGAAATATCAAATTCTATTATTTACATCCTTGTATTTTTACCTAATATATAATTAGTTTACTTACAATGATGTAGAAATGAAAAAAAAAATATTAAAATAAAAAGTATTGTATTTCTTTATTTTTATTTTCTAAATATAATCTTAAATGACATTTAAAAACTAATATGGGAATATTAAAGGTGTTTTAAGAGTAGTTCAAGTGTTTTATTCAACTGAGTCTAATGCATGCCTTTGGAAATGTTGAACTTGAATGGTTATAAATGATGCATTGTTTGGAAGAGGCTTTTCTTAGGAAAACAAAACCTTATTTTTATTAGAAAAAAATAAATTAAATGTATAATAATTTTAACTTATATTTAAACTATTACCATTCATGAATATATTAATTTCAAAACTTTCTTAACTTTTACATTATTCCTCACACACGCTACCTTATGGAAGAGACAAATTGAATCAAGTTTTTCCATCATTTAGTTTCACTATAAGAAAGAAGCATTATTATGAATCTTCTTCACCTTAGTTACTTATGATTGAAAAAATAAATGTTAAAAATTTCTTTTACTACACTTGTTTTAGAACATGAAAATTAAAAACAATAATATGCAATGTCACAATGACATTGTTTCATAAACATAAGTACAAAATCTAATGTAGAAAGGATAGAAAATATTCAAAACTCTTACCAGGATTTTTATATATACTGGGTTACGAAAAGCCCTGGTAATACCGGGGATTTTGAAAAGATCTTCCAAGGGTTAGTCAAAACCGCCAGTAATCCATTAACGATGTTGCACCTTCTAGGAAAAAAACAAATCGTGGGTAACTCACTTAACAGGGGTTAAAACCCCTGAAAATGTTAAAAAAAATCTTGTAAGTTTCAAAATGATCTTCCAGGGGTTACTCAAAACCGCCGGTAATCCATTAACGACGCTGCACCTCCTAGGAAAAAAATAAATCGCGGGTAACTCACTTAATGGGGGTTAAAACTCCTGAAAACGATAAAAAAAATTCTTGTAAGTTTCAAAATGATCTTCCAGGGATTACTTAAAACTGCTGGTAATCCGTTAACAGCGCTGCACCTTCTAGAAAAAAAACAAATCGCGGGTAACTCACTTAACGGGGATTAAAACCCTTGCAAACGTTAATTTTTTTTTTTTTGGTAGTGTTTGTTGATGGTTACAATAACAAGAATAACACGTACAATGGTTAATATTACAATTGGTGAGAAAGTGTCAAGAAAATATAAACATTCTTGTTGTGTAAAAATTGACTGGAATTGGTATGAATGGTATCATAATCCTTCGTATACACATGCTATGATCAAATTCATAATACAAGTCTATTTTAAAAAAATAAACAAAAAAACCTAATAGTAATAAATTTGATAATGTTAAATAAGATGTCTCGATTATGTTATCTTCTTCTTTTGTGATATCATTCACTTCAAGTCTTTGTCGAAAATGGAGATAAATCTGCAAAAAAACAAAAGAATAAAAAAAGTCAATAAAGATGTATAGAATAAATTACTTACATTCATTCCTCGCCATTTAAATTTTTAATAGAAGCTTAGATAAGAAAGTTAAAGGTGTGGTGTTTGCAACTACGACAGAGAATAAATTTATCAGTTTTGAATTTTTTTTTTAAAAAAGTAAATAGAAATTTGTTAATAATATTAAAACCAAATTATAGTAATTAAATGAATGATTCCAAAATATTACTTATTCAATAAACTATCACAAGATGGCCACGGATAAAATATTGTTTTAATTCCTCTGAAATATCAATGATTCAATTCATGCTTTAAAAAAATTGGTGTGTTTTTTATCCACACATTTAAAAATCTGTCAACTAGTAATTATGTTAATAATCAAACAATGGTTGAAATGGAAAAGAAAATGATAAAATTGAAGAGAATAATTGATAAAAATTAATAGTTTATAAAAAAGTATAAAATATTTGCAAACTAAATTTTTCTATAATAGGAAAAATTTTAGAGTTTTTCATAATTAAAGATACATGTACAACTCAAATCTATTATCTCTTCCCAGCATTAGGTTACCTATATTATCTATTATAAAAAAATAAAAAATAAAAAAAATAAAAAAAAAAAAATTCTACTTACTCTTATTCATAGCAAGATATTAAAAAAATAACTTCATACATTTTATTAAAAAAATGTATTCTAACTTTGTAAATGTGTAGACTGCATGGGTATCCTTATATATACCCTTATGCAGTATGTAATACACAAGTTTTTTGATATAATCTCAATAGTGATCATTTCCTCTCTTATTTGTTTGCTTGACCTAATATGGTATCAAGAGTTCATTGTTGTTTTTCTCCCTCATGTCTTTCGCTACATCCACAATTTCTATGGCTTCTTTATCTTCTTCTTCTTCCATCTTCTCCTCACTTCTTTTACCACATCAATCTCTCTGAAACTGTCTGAAGAAATTTTTTTGCTACGGAAGCAACAGTTTCCTCACTAGTACAAAATGAAGAAAAGAATGTTCTTTATTTAGTGAGGCTTTGAGCTTAAACACATTCGTAAAAAATGTCGTGACATTTTTTAAATTAATTTGATTTACAAATGCGGTTTTTACCTTTAGCCGAATTTGTAAATCTTTTTTACCCTAAATTTTTTAAGCACGCCACACACTTTCGTAGTTTCTTTCTCCTCTTGCCTCTCGTTTGCATTGTTCTTGCCCTGGCGTAAGAAGTTCATCTCTTTTTCTGCATCTTCATTATACGTGTGTGAGTTTCTTGATTCGCTTTCTTCCTCTCCATCTTCACTAATGTACGTTTTATAATTTTGTTTTTGTTTCCTTATATTTGTTTTTTATGCTTGCATTGGTGGTCGAAGGTATTGTTCCATTGGCTACTCCGTCACTGCTCCACCACTGCTGTTGATGGCGCTCCCTTGCCACTCTTCACCACCAACGTTGGTTCACACACAAGGTTGGTGTGGTGTTATAACTTTTTTGAATTTTTCTTTAATTTTTTGAATTTTTTTTTATGTATTATAATTTGTATATTTTAAATTTTATATTATTTAGTATTTATTATATTTTAAATTTATATGTTTTTTATGTATTATAATTTTTATTTTTAAAAATTTATATTATTTAGTATTAGTACTTATTATATTTTGAATTTGTTCTTTTTTATGTATTATGTAATTTGTATTTTTTAAAATTTATATTATTTAGTAGTTAGTTGTTACTTTATATGTTATATTCGGCAATAATACGTTCTGGTATTGAGTCCGGGGGTGTTTGACCATTGGCAAACGCCTGAGATAGAACACTGATTGAAAAATCCTAACCATTTCAGAATATATAATGGATCAAAATTGGATAAATTTTGTTCGTATAAGTGACGAGTACGAAAGAGGAGTAAAAGAATTTCTACAATTTGCACAACGTAATGCGATTAATAGTGGTCATGATGAAGCAAAGATCAAGTGTTTGTGCGTTAACTGTTTGAATGGAAAGATACTGGATGTTAATATAATGAGGGAGCACCTGCTATGTGATGGGTTTCCGTAACTGAAGAATACGTGGGGTCCATCATGGATGAAGCATGTTGACCAAGCCACTTCCACCGATTAAGTTCGATCATTGCCTGAACTTAGCTGGTATTATCCATACTTAATCAAGGCTTCATGGCGAGAGAGTGTTCCAATCAAAGGCAAGTCAAGGTGGAGATTTGTGGGTTATGACTCACCTTTACCGTTATCTTGGCATAAATGGGAGGTTACTTACCATTAATTGATTTTATTATTGTTGTCTCCTAAAACCACTATATATAGTGGTTTCCTTCAAGCAATGTAACACACAACAAACAACAACACACACGCTTCCTCTCTCTTTTCCTATACTCTCTATTTCTTCTCTTGGGTGTAAGTGTTTAATCCTTATAGAGAGAATTTGTTTTGGGACTATTTATCTATTAGCCTGAGAGAAATTCATTGTACTCCCAGTACCATTATAGTGGAAGTTTTGGTCCTCTCGCCGGTGGTTTTTTACCTCTATTTAAAGGGGTTTTCCACCTAAAAATTTCTGGTATTATTCTCATTTTTCTTGTTACTTTAATTTCTCATAATCTTTGGTTGAAATTATCACGCTTCCGCACACGATATCCCTACAAGGGTGTTGAAGTATTTGACGAATTTGCTAATGAAACTTTCAAGCTACATGCCATGTTATTTTGCACCATCAATGACTTTCCGGCATATGGTAACTTATCAGGTTATAGTGTTAAGGGTCATAAAGCATGTCCAACAGAAGACACTGCTTCTCAACAATTGAAACATGGAAGGAAGACAATATATCTTCGGCATCGGAGGTTTCTTAGAAGTCATCATCCTTACCGGAGGTTGAAAAAAGCCTTTAATGGACACTAAGAAGCTAGTGGTCCACCAACTCCATTAACTGGTGTTGAGGTTTACGAAAAGGTAAATAACATAGACCACACCTTCTGTAAGTAAAAAAAAAGTCATTTGTGACAAATATTTGGAAGAAGAAATCAATCTTCTTTGATCTTCCGTACTGGTCGAGGTTAGAAGTCAGACATTATATAGATGTAATGGATGTTGAGAAGAATGTGTGTGATAACTTAATTGGTACACCTCTTAACATTAACAGGAAGACAAAGATGGTCTAAATGCTTTTTTAGATTTGATTGAGATGAACATACGAGGCGAGTTGGCACCCATAAAAATGGGTAAGCGTACATATTTGCCCCCAACCTGTTACACAATCTCAAAAGATGAAAAAATTAGTTTTTGTCAATGTCTAAAGGGTGTGAAAGTGCCACAAGGACATTCCTCAAATGTGAAGAGTCTAGTGTCAATGCAATATTTGAAGTTAATTGGATTGAAGTCTCATGATTGCCACATCTTGATGCAACAGTTGTTGTCGATAGCTATTCGTGGGATCTTACCAAAAAATGTTAGACATACCATAACCCGTTTGTGCTCATTCTTCTCTTCCATCTGTTGTAAAGTCATTGATCCATCAAAACTAGATGAACTTCAAAATGAAATTGTTGTTATCTTGTGTGAATTGAAGATGTTTTTTCCTCCATCCGTTTTTGACATCATGGTTCATCTAGTGGTGCATCTGGTAAGAGAGGTTAGATTGTGTGGACCAGTGTACTTAAGATGAATGTATCCTGTTGAGCGGTATATGAAAATTTGAAAGGTTATGTGAAAAATCATTATCGTTCAGAAGCTTCAATGATTGAAAGGTACATAGCTAAAAAAAGTATTGAATTTTGTTCAGAGTACATGTCAAAAACAAATCCATTAGGTCTTCCAACTAATTCATGGCAGCACAGACGTTCTACAAGTAAATGTTTACGTGGTGAGAATATTGTAAGCAAATCTCAATCAGAAGTCTTGCAAGCACATTTGTATATATTGAATAACACATATGAAATTATACCTTACATAGAAACTCATAAAGCCATTGTGAAGGAAAATAACCTAAGACAAGCAGAGAAATGGATCTTGACGGAACATAATAGAACTTTCATGCCTTGGTTTAAAGACGAGGTGTTCAAGGATTCAACAACATCAGAGACCTTGACCTGGTTGGCTGCTGGATTGAAGTTTGATGTCATCTCATGTACAGCGTACGAAGTAAATAATTGTATATTTTACACGAATTCTATGGATGAAAAGAGTACATTTCAAAATTCTGGTGTTAGTCTTGAAGCCGAGTCAATGTAGTTTTCGACTTCGAAAGATACAAATCCAGTACTTGGATCAATGACATACTATGGGTTTATAGAATGTATTCTAATTGTGTAACTATGTGGGCTGCATGGGTATCCTTATATATACCCTTCTACAGTATGTAATACACAAGCTTTTTTATATAATCTCAAATAGATATCCTTTCCTCTCTTACACTAGTGCAAAAAGAAGAAAAGGATATTCTTGATTTAGTGCGGCTTTTGTGCTATCCGCTTTCGTAAAAAACGCGGTGGCATTTTTGAAATTATTTTGATTTACGAATGCGGCTATTTGTATAGCCGCACTTGTAAATCAAAGCGCTTGATTTACGAATGCAGCTATTTGTATAGCCGCACTTGTAAATGAAAGCGTTTTGATTTACGAGTGCGGTTTTACCTTTAGCCGCATTCGTAAATCCTTTTTTACCCTAAATTTTGAAGCGTGCCACACACAATTTCATACTTTCTTTCTCGTCTTTGCCTTCGTTTCGCGTTCAGACTCTGAGTTCGTCTCCTTCTACTGCATCTGCATTCCATTTGTGTCAATGTAAGTTTCTTGAGCTCTCTTTCTTCCTCTTCATCTTCAAAAATATATGCATACATGTTTTCGTTTTTCTTATATATGTTTTTTTCTTTGCATTGGTGGTTTCGAAGCACTGTTTCATTGGCTGACATTTGTTTTTCTTACATTGTTTGGTTTCTTGCATTGCTCAGTACTCTTTCATTGTCTTCGTGGATTCTTGAGGGTTTTTTGGTTTGCTCCGTCGCTGCTGCCCTGTCCACCGCCGCTTCTGCTGCCGCCGCCGTTGCTGGCGCTCCCATGCCACTCTTCATCAACGTTGCCTTCACACAAGATTAACGATGTTTTAAATTTTTTAATTTTTTTTTAATGATTTGGCATATACAAGTGCAGCTAAAACAAATAGTCGCACTTGTAAATAGTATTTATAAATACAGCTATATAGCCGCATTTGTATTTCTTGATTTACAACTGTGTATTGATCAAATGCGGTTATAAAGCCGCATTTATAAATTCGAAATATCCACACTTGTTTTATGTTTGTGCACCAGTGTTATGTGCTTGCTTGACCTAATAACTAATAAAAATCCTACATTTTGAAAAAATTCTCTCCAATTTTAAGAGAATTTTGTCTTCTGTTCAACAGGTCTCTTAACAAAAGCAAAGAAAGCTAGCTGCTGTAACAATCTATCATTTGTGATAAGAATGCATATAATGAAATGAAATAAAAAAAAACTAAAAAGATGTTCAAATAATACTGTTCAAAGTCAAATTCTCCAAAATATATACCAGTTTTTGGATAGAAAACATTAGACTAAAAGAAAAATACAAGACTGTACCGGTAAGAACCAAACGAGATCTAGAAGTCTCGATGATACCGGATCTAACTGACCGACATATTTAAAATACATTAAGATCAAAAAGAGATTAACAAGTTTAAGTTGTACATAAAAATTGCATAATACACTTTTAATCACATCCAAATGTTAATCTGGTCCAATATTAATAGATCGATTATAAGCATCTAAACAATCATGACTTTCAACAAAAAGATATGTCATTATCGCGTATTAATTACACCGAACACTGAATATCGAATACTTACTTGAGCGTCGAAGTATCTTTTGCAAATGTTCTCCGAAGAAAAACTTGATTGAAGTAAAGAAGCGAGAAGAAAGAAACGAAGATTAAGCCAAACTAATTGTAGAAATACAAGGAGCAATGTAGACCAACGAACCGAGACGAAAGAGTAAATCGTCAGCAGCAGGTAGAAGTCTCTCAGATACTTTTCTATGAACAAAAACTAAGGAAACACAGATATAACATGTGATTCATCTACTCCTTATAAAATCAACTCTAGCGAATGGAGAGTTCTTATGTAAATACCGCACCATCGTATTTACAGCTTCATCAGACGTTACACTGTGTATATCCTTTATCAGTTTCAGTGACTCTAATTTAGGAAAACAAGCAATTTGAGTTTCCACTAAATTATGCTTTGATAGAACCTACAATCATTACAATGATTAAATTCATATTTGAATGGATATCTAGAAGTATTAGAACCAAAAACAAAACAAAAAATACATAAAAATATATAACACCTCTAAAATAAATCCAATGGCAGCAGCAGGGAGTGTCATTTCCTTTACATTAGCAAACAGCTTCAACCAAGATCCAACTTTAATATTTTCTTCTGAAAGATTGCATAGATAGCTTTGACCCATCACAGTTAGAAAGCTAAGATTTGGTGTCGAAAGCAAAAATCTGTAAGGTTTTCTGTACAAATGATGCAGACTAAGAGTGGAAATACTAGAATTAGATATGAAGAGTTCTTCAGTATCAAATCTATGTAAAGAACAATCGTTAAGGATCAAAGTGTGCAACAAGTTATAACACGAAAAGGGTTCAGCACAATCACTGTAACTTGCAGTGAAACAAAGATTCTCAAGATGCAACACTTTTAAAGCTGGCAGAGGGAGAGAGTTTGGAAATTTCAACACAGGATGACAAAAATGTTTATGGGAAATCTGAAGGTAAAACAAAGATGGACATTGAATTATGAATGAAGGAAATTTGGAATCCAACATGTAGAAAGAAAGATGAAGTGTGATTTGCTGAACATGGTGCAGTGCAGCATATGTGATGATCCTGTTCAGCTTCTGGACCTGAGAAGAACGGTGTAGAACAACATCAACCTTGGGTAAGGTAATGGAAGTATCTCGAGCAGAAAAAAAATGAGACACAAATCTGTTATAATCAATGACCCTTCTAAAATCTGTGGAGTTCATAGAGAAACTTGCACTACCCTTCCAAAGGTCCTTCCATTGTTTTGACAAGACACTAGTCTGCACTGCATGCTTTACGTTCATGAATTGCAGTATGTGGAAGAGAATGTCAAAGGGTAAGTCACTGATGATTTTGTCTCTTGACTTTTCCTTCTTTTTGCTTCCCCTCTTCCTCTTCCTCTTCGCCACCGACATCTGCTTTGCTTCTTTAGTTGCTACAGGATGAACACAAATTACAAATAATTTACATTAAAAAAATATATTTTTATGTAAATATGGTACTGAATTTGGTTGCTATTTATTTATTGATTTATTTATGTATTTAAGTATTAGTAAATAGATACTAATAAATAGTATACATATATTTTTTTTTATAATTTTACTTTTAAAAGTTATATGACTGTTTGTATTCATTGAAAAGAATAATAAATTTATAATATATATAATGAAATATCATTCAGTTTACTTATCTATTCCATGTTTCTATTTGTCTTTATGTATATTTTAAATTTTCATATTTTAAATTTTAAAGTACACTGCAAAAATATGTGAATATCTTTTCATTCAGTTTACATACGAAATATAAAAACTAATGATGCATATATTTTTATATAAATAAAAATATAAAACTAAAATTAATATAAATATTAAGTTTTAATTTATTAAAATAAAATAGTATAATAAAAAAACATCTATTTTTTTATATATTTTATTTTACCTGTTATTATTATTTTTCTCCATTAGATGATTCAAATCTATGTCAAATCTTATTTAAATTATTCAAATCATATTTACATTTTTCAAATCCGTTACGCTTATCAGTTGCATTTATTCACATTTGGATTTATCATAGTCTCTCATTTAAGTCTCCCATTACCCTTCTAATTCACTTCTAATTACTATCTCTAACTTTTAGGTTAGTATTGATATTTTAAAAAAAAAAACAGATTTGTTATAAGACAAATAATTTGAATAAATTATTTATCTAAATTTAAAATTATAAATTTTTAAATTGAAATAATTAAAACTTAATATAACCATAATAAAATATCCTAAACTCGTTGAGATAAATTTGACCTAGGGGTGACAAAGCGGGTCGGTCCGTCCCGCATAAGCCTGCCCCGCTTAGGTTGCCCTGCATACAAAATGCGGACTGGTTTTCATGACCCGGACTGCATGCGGATTGGCCCGCGGACTTGTAGGTTGGTCCACATTTTTTTTTTTAAAGTAGAGGAGTGGTGGAGGCAGTATAACTGCATTGTATTTTGAGTGAAAACTTAATTTTCTTTCACTTAAATTGTCACTCCTCCACTAGACCATTGTTGTCAAGTCAATTAATTTTATTTTATTTTATTTTTTATTTTTTTGCGGACCAGCCTGCCCCGCCTCACTGCTGGCCCGCACGGGTCGCGGGTTATGCGGAGCAGGTTAATACGGATCAGCGGTTTGAACCACTTTACCGCGGGCCGCCCCGCCCCACTTTACCCCCTTAACTCGAAACAAAGTTCCAAATATGAACCATCATTCTCTTCTCTTTAACTTGAGGGCTTGTTCCGTGAATAGTTTCACATTGCTTAGGAGTAAATTCAAAAACAACATTCATCTCTTAATCATCGAAATAAATGGTGATGGAAATCCAAGTTTTAACTTGAAATATCTCGAATACAATGACTCGAAATTTAAATACAGGAGGTGATGGAAATCTAAGCTTCAGAACTCAGAATACCTCAAATACAGCGAAACTCGAATACAGTAAGTAACGAAGCTTCAAACTTTGAAACAGTAATTCATCATGGTGAAATCATTTCAATAAACTTGAGGTTGTAACAGTAAATATTTTTGGAGCATTCAGTATAATGATTTAGGATTCACACAATACATATAAGATAAAAATAGAATGGTATAAGGATTAGATGATACCTGGAAAGAACAGAAAGTGAATAAAGGAGGAAACAATGCAATCTGGACCACTAAAGAAACAATGCAATCTGGACCACTAGTAGTACATGTTTACATATATAAATAAATTTTGCATTCAACAAGTTCATAGATCCAATTAAAATTTGGCCCAGTAGAACTGAATAAACAGAAATTTCAAAAATATCAAACATTGATCTAATTTTCTCATATAAAATACCAACACATTAATATAATTAAAAATATTTATTTTATATTTAAAAATATGTCTTTTATATTTAAATTTATTATTTATTTAATTACAACAATAAAACATGATATTAGAATGAAAATTTGAATGATAGAATTAAATAATTTTTTCGTTTTTAAAATATTATTTTAAAAAAACTTGTGATGTGATTCGTTTTCCTCTAATTACAACCTAACAAGATATTCACTACTAACGCATAAAACACCAAATAATAGTAAAATGAGAAAATAATTCGTTTTTTAAATATTTTACTAGAGACCTTACATTAAGATAAACAATATTAAATATCTAATTTTGTTTTTGCATTGTGTATTCGTCATGTGTTTGGATTTTGTATTTTGACAATTGCATGAAAATTTGAATGTTGAAGTCCTTTGTATGCTATGATGTTTTGAGTTGTTGGAAAATCAGAATTAAATCTTACTTTTTTAGTGTAGATACAAAATAGCAATTGCGGAAGCAATAAGTAAATAATAGAAAATAGAGCAAATAGAATAATGACTCTGAGAATTTTTAACGTGGAAAAACTTTCTCAACTTGATAAATAAAAACCTATGGGACCTAGTCCAGAAAATGTAATCTCACCCAGCAATTATGGAATACAACATGTTTGTAGCCTTTCACTAGGATTTCTAATCTCACACTATGGTGGATATCAACTCTCTCTTTTATTCTCTATGTTACTCTTCTCACTTGCTTACTTTTCTCTTCCTCACTCACAAGTTCCCTTTATATAGAGGATGGGAGGAAGGCTTATCACATAAAGAGAGAGGATAATTAAAGTTCATCATATTTTCAAGAGAGAGTTATAATTCCAAGACTTTTGGAATGACCATCATTGAATATATTCAATGGATCAGTTACAAGATTAATTGATCATGGTCCCCATTAGAATATAGAGGGATTCCCAACAAATGTCCCCCTTCCTGACTTAATTAAGGGGTATCAATAAACCAACTCGCCTACAACCGTCTGTTAGCTTTTTAGCTGAAATTGCATTAGTCATCATGTGAGACCAATTGTCATTTGTATGAACCTTCTCTAGCTGCAACTCTTCATCCTCCAAAGCATTTCGTATCCAATGATAATGATAATTAATGTGCTTTGTTCGAGAATGAAATGTAGGATTCTTAGCTAGGTAGATTGCACTTTGGTTGTCACAATGGAGAACATATCTTTCTTGAACACGACCAAATTCAAGCAAGAGATTTTTCATATATTTTACCTCTTTGCCAGCTTTAGATGCGACAATGTACTTTGCTTCAGTTGTTGATAAAGCAACACATCTTTGTAACTTGGATTGCCAAGATACAATGCAAAAGTAGTTAAATATCCTGATGTGGATTTTATGGAATCTACGTCTTTAGCCATGTCTACATTTGTGTATCCTATCAACATAGGATCTTCATTACCAAAACATAATCATTTTTTGGTAGTTTTCCTAAAATATCTCAATATCCAATTCACTGCATTCCAGTGCTCTTCGCCGGGATTTTCAAATTACAAACTACATGGGCAATATCTGGTCTTGTGTAAATCATGGCATACATTAGGCTTCCTACCACAGAAAAATAAGGAACTCTCATCTCTTTCTTTTCTTCTTCATTAGTCGAACATTGCATTGTGCTTAGCTTGAAATGTTTGGCCAGTGGAACACTGACAGGTTTTGCCTTATCCATGTTGAATCTCTTGAGAACTTTCTCAATGTACTTCTCTTGTGATAGCCATATCAACTTCTTGGAGCAATCTCTAATAACCTTCATCCCAAGGATTTGTTTTGCAGGACCTATGTCTTTCATGGCAAAAGACTTGCTTAAAACATTCTTCAAAATAGCAATCTTGGTTTTACTTTGTCCAATGATCAACATATCATCGACATATAATAGTAGGATAATAAAGTTTCCATCTCCATACCTCTTGATGAACACACAATGGTCAGTAGTTGTCTTCTTGAAATTGTGTTTGGTCATGAGGGATTCAAACTTCTTATATCATTGTTTGGGTGCTTGTTTCAGACCATACAAACTCTTCTTCAGATGACACACTAAATGTTCCTTATCTAGTTCTTCGTAGCCTTCGGGCTGCTGCATATAGATTTCTTCTTTGATGTCTCCATGTAGGAAAGTTGTTTTGACATCAAGTTGTTCAACTTCTAGGTCTAGGATAGATGTTATACCCAATGCTACTCTTATGCAGGAATACTTAACCACTGGTGAGAATATCTCATCAAAATCAACTTATTTCTTTTGATTCCACCCTTTCACAACAATTCGAGCTTTGTACCTTGGTCTCGAGCTTCCTTCTTCAGTTTTAAGCCTATACATCCATTTTTTTTCAAGGCTTTTCTTCCTTTAGGTAGGTCCACCAGATCATAAGTATGGTTCTCATGTAAAGAGTTCATCTCTTCTTCCATGACTTTGATCCACTCCCCTTTCTCAAATGACTCCATAGCCTCTGAGAAATTTTGAGGTTCACCACTATCTTTCAAAGTAATATAATCTTCTTCGAGATACTTTGATAATTGCTTTCTTTTTCTTTCAGAGCGTCTCAATTCAAATTGCATTTGTTGCTCTAAAGGCTCAAGTTCTTTTTGTATTTGAGGGTCTAACATTATTTGATCATGATCTGCTTGTTCATCAGTCTGGTCAGGAACTGGGTGAGCAGAATCTGTCTATTGGTCTATTTGATCAAGATCTATCCATTGAGGAATCTCTCCCCCTGAATCAATGCGATCTCTAGTTTTTGTTTTTACTTTTGTTTCTGTTCGAAAGCAGCAATGTACATAGTGTTCATAAAACTGCATTAATTAAGTGATAATTTCCAATATCAATAATCTTTTATTTATAATTCGTCTTAAATATTTTTCTAACCATATATCCACCACTCTTTCTTTAACAAAAAACTTTCCAATTTTTTTTATATATAACATTTTTGTTACCTGCATTATTGATTGATCGAGCCAAATGTCGAATAGATTAAAATCTCCTTTCTCTATAAGTTATACTTTGTGTAGATAGCTCATTTGTCCTTTGTTGAATGGTCATTCTTCGTCTTCTATTTGCAATATTTAGCTTTAAGTTTGGCTTTGTCGTTCTAGTGTTAATGTTTTACACTTATATTTTCCATTTTTTATGTAATCTATTAAAATGTATAAAATTAATAAACATTAAAAAAATTATGTAAAAGATTCTAAAATATAAATCAAAACTAAAAGCAAAACAAATTATGAAAACACTTTCATAAAAAATTAAAAAATACCAAATAATAGTATTATAGTACACATCAAAAGCAAGTGTTAATAATTTTAATGACAAATCACTAATGCAAACCAAACATACACACAACAATAATTACAGTTTACCTTTTTTCTATGAGTGGTAAACGAAAGCAATAAGTTATCAGAAGCACCAAACAATATTGATATATGAAATAAAAATTAAAACAAATAATAAGTATGTGACAAAAAATAGATAGCCTAAATAAAAAAATATCTTCAGAAAATATTTTGCAAAATATGAAAATAAATATGTAAAATATGATAATGTTTAAAAAAACATATTTAAGTATAATTTAAATATATTTTTAGTTTATGTGATTTTTATTATTAAAATACAAAAATAATTTTAGTTCTTGAATGAGAAAGCAAAAATTGGCCACTTTCTCTCTTTGGAAAGCCTCACATATTCCTTCACCAAATGAAAAATTCGCTCATCTGATATTATAAACAAGAAGCAAAAAATATAATAATTAATTATACAGCAAGTAAGTACATAAAAGAATGTCGACGAAACAGAAAATGGAGAATCGTTGTTAATGGAATGATTTTACCATTATTATAAGAAACAAAAAACAATAATTATATACATATGAATTTTCCAGCGCCAATGATGCAGAAGCAATTGAAATCAGTACTTACTAGTTGATTTTGTGGTTCCTGGAACGAAACTACAACTTCTGATATTTTGAATATGAAAATAAAAAACGAAAAAGAGGTTTGATGGGTTTATAAAGCCTTCAGTTTAGTTTTAAATTTAAAAATTTAAATAATTTAAATTTTGAAAATTTAAAAAATTGAAAAGTGTTTCGAAAAGGCTTTAGGGTTTAAAAGTTAAAAAATTTAAAATTTAAAAATTTTGAAAATTTAAAATTTTTAAATTTTGAAGTGTTTGGAAAAAGGCTTTAGGGTTTAAAATTTTGAAAAAATTAAAAATTTGAAAATTTGAAAAATTTAAAATTTTGAAAATTTAAAATTTAAAAAAATTTAAAATTTAAAATTTAAAATTTTTGAAAAATAAGAAATGACGCAATGTCCATAATAATGAAATAAAATAAAATATTGATATAAGGATAAAATAGAAAAACAAATTGAGGGAAGTTAAAAGAGAAGAATATTTTGAAAATTTTTAAAGTACGTTCTAGATATAATGAAGTGTGGTGGATAAGGGAGTTCACGGTTTATCGGGTTATGGCAATCAAGAAAAGTAAAAATTGACCACTTTCTCTCGGAGAATGCTTTGGAAAGCCTCACATATTTCTTTACCAAATGAGAAATTCGCTCATATGATATTATAAACAAAAAACAAAAAATATAATAATTAATTCGACAATAAGTAAGTACATAATAAAAAATGTCGACGATGGGGAATCGTTGTTCATGAATGGTTTTGTAAAT
Source organism: Phaseolus vulgaris (assembly GCF_000499845.2). Lineage (NCBI taxonomy): Eukaryota > Viridiplantae > Streptophyta > Magnoliopsida > Fabales > Fabaceae > Phaseolus > Phaseolus vulgaris. The sequence goes on along the minus strand of NC_023756.2, from coordinate 40,193,330 downwards.
TATTATAAGAAAAAAAAAACGATAATTATATACATACTTACGAATTTGCCAGCGCTAACGGTCCATAAGCCATTGAAAAACAGTACTTATTGGTTGATTTCGTGGTTCCTAGGACAAAACTACTACTTATGATATTTTGAATATGAAAATAGAAAATAAAAAAGAGGTTTAATGGGTTTATAAATTAAATTTAAAAATTTGAAAATTTAAAAATATCAAATTCAAAATTTGAAAATTTGAAAATTTGAAAATTTACAAAGTTTGAAAATTTAAAATTTTTTGAAAATTTGAAATGTTTCCAAAAAGACTTTAAAGTTTGAAAATTTGAAAAATTTAAAATAATGAAATAAGAAATAAAATGACACAATAACCATAATAATAAAATTAAATTAAATATTGATATAAGGATAAAATAGAAAAAATTTGAGGAAAGTTAAAGAGAGAAATATTTTGAAAATTTAAAAATTTAAAAATTTGAAAACTTAAAAATTCAAAATTTGAAATCTGAAATTTTAAAAAGTAGAAAATTTAAAATTTTGAAAATTTATAATTTTGAATTTTGAAGTATTCCGAAAAGGCTTTTAGGGTTTGGAAAATTTAAAAATATAGAAAATTTGGAAGTGTTTTGAAAAGGCTTTAGAATTTCAAAATTTAAAAATTTAAAATTTTGAAAAAATAGAAAATGACGCAATGTCCATGATAATGAAATAAAATCAAATATTGATATAAGGATAAAATAGGAAAAAAATTTGAGAGAAATTAAAGAAGATAATTCCATATATAGGTATAATAATAACAAATTTAAATATACTATAGATATCTATATATGCAAAGCAAAACAATATTAATAAGAATTTTAGTTATTAAATTATTTATTGGTCTAAAATAATTTAATTTTATAAATTATTTGAAGCTTTTAAATAAATGGTGTAATAAATAGTATTGATCAAATTATATATTTTGAATATTGATTATATATTGTTTTGACCTGCTTGCCGGTTGACTCTGATGACAAGCTCTAGTTCCTTTTGTCTCTTCACGAATCCGTCCTTTACTCTTGTGACTCTTGAACGTAGCTCCATTGAAACAGAGGGGGTCCTACATGTTGATTGCACTCCAATGATCAAGTAAATGTCTTACTAAAAATCAAGAAGTATTCAGTTTCAATCTTAGAAACAACGTACCTTTACTTGAGGTCTCTAGTCCATTTTATAACTTACCTCTTGTAACAACTTTCTATCACGAGAATCTAATCTCAACTGAAAGCATACTCAACAAGAGAAAATCCATTCTGTTCAAGGGCGCCTTCTGTCAAGGTGCTACAACAAAAATGAATCTTTCCTCCCAAGAATGCATAAAATAATAATAGAATAACCACCACGGTACTAACTCATGTGCCAACATCAGGGGTACATTCTGCTTACGTGGGCATCCTACTCATGGTGCTACGTTATCTTTTACTATACATGCAACCTAACCTCTACATGTCCTAAGACACATGGTCTTAGGTTTGAATGGAAATATTTACTTTTCCTAGACCTCATGCACGCTAAACGCACCCTTAGGTCCACAAATATCCTTTGTTAACCCTCTTGCCTTTACGTACAAAAGGTTACCTTAATTATACTGAAACGACTTTACTTGTCCAACCGGGGCCCAATCACATGGTCCAACAACCAAGCTGACCTGCCTGTGCCATGCATCAAGATCCAACCACCGAGCACTGAGCTTTCGCGCCCTTTCCAACTCTCTACGCCTCCTTCACCAACCTAGGAAACCTCCTTGCTTTCAATTGCTCCTTGAAACAACGTACTTTCTCTTACCCAAACCATTACTCTATTGTTTGCATGATGACTTGTTTGGAATATTTGTTGCGATCATACCACCTGAGCTAGGTCTATTTTGGATTCATATTTTTCTGCTTACACTTGTCGTTATCTTTGCTAATAGCTTCACTTGAATCTGAAATGCAACTTTGATTGTGGTTTTCTTTACCTGTATGTATGCCTAAATGTGCGTCTGCATTTGCTTGTTGTTTGTATTTCTAGATACTCTATATGATGGATTACCAAACTATGTATCCCTGAGCACCCGAGAACCTATTTGAAGAAGTCTCGATATACACCTCTCATGAACAAATAATGGCCTATATGAAAAACGAATGTCAAAAGAAGTGCCTTTTTGGTAGAGAGAACGATACAACCCTTAAGGTAATCCTGTGTAGAGAGGATGAGTCTGTCTGTTGCAATGAGTCATTGGACCCTGATGTTCCTTTTTGTTATTTTTATGCCACAATCTTCAAAAGGATTCTCCTTCGTTTACCCTTATTAAATTTCAAAAAAGAACTTCTCATAGAGATCAATATGGCCCCTGCCCAGCTACATCCAAAATAGTTGGGCATTCGTTCAAGGTTTCTCTATTCTTTACACCCAGTTTGGCCTTTTTCCATCTATGGAAGTTTTTCTATATTTCTTTGAGGCCAAACGTCTAAGCCACCAACTTTGGGTTTCATTCAACGGAGTGGCTGGGAGAGCATTGTTATCACTCTTCCAACAGTCTTATAAAGGTTTCAAGGATAAATTCTTGAAGATGCACTACAATAAGAGGGACCCAACTCTTCTAGATGAGTTTCCTTTATATTGGACCAAGAAACCAACCTTCCAAGGTGCTCGGTGCCTGGAAAGCATCTCACAGCGTGATTAGGAGGTTTGTCATTTCTTCTCCAGCTGAAAGGTGGTTTTTGACACGACCACTCTCATAAGTCAAAAGTTCTCCCCAGGGGGACTAAAAGCGTACATTGGTACCTCTCATCCTCTACTCTCAATGATGATGACCTGATTATTGTTTCTGAATTTCTCTTTCACTTTTTTGTAGACAACATGCTGCCCCAGATCAACAAAAAGGATTTGGCAAAAAGGGCCAAGAAGATGAAAGCAGTTGCCCAAGCGCCCCCAGCTCAGGATCTTAAGCTCAAAGTTGTTGTCAACGTAGCTCTAACCCTTATCGAAGGCGACAAGGAGACCTACTCTAGACCAATTTTTAAAAGGAGGAGGAAGACCGCAACTGCCCCTTCAAAGATCTCTACATTAGACGGACGTGCTCCCTCCCACAAGGCTTCTTCGCCAAGCCCATCCCCACCTCGTGACATGGTAGTGGTGCAAGAAGACGAGGGCACGAGTGTCTAGAAAGAGGGACTGTGGGACCCAAGCTTGGACACTCATTCTTTTCTTGAGAAGGTCCTTCTGCTCAACAAGACCAAGGAGAAGCTGATTGGCATCGAGGAGGATCGCTTGGTGGGGGAGGCCATGAGGCAAATGGGGCAGGCACTGGCTACAAGTTTCTTGGCCATCTCCAAATTGAAAGAGTGGAATGGGTCGGTTGAGAAGAAGTCCCATGAGGTTACTGAGCTCCTTCAACAAGTTGGAAACCTAAAGTGAGAAATGATGAAGCTTCATGAGGAATTCCAGCAATCACAACAAGAAGTTAAGGCTCTCATGATTGAAAAGTCCAAGGAGGCCTTATACTTATCTAAAAAGAATGTGAAACTCTTGACTGAGGTTGAAAGGCTTAAAGAGGGACTGGCTCAGAAGGATGAGGAGTTGGTTAAGGAGAGGGAAGCCCTCACTGATGACGCTGCTAAGTCATACCTGGCGAGCTTTGAATATGCCGTCGCACAAGCCTCGAGAATCTATTTTGAGATGGACTTCTCTCAGCTTGGTCCAAGCAAAACTGTGGTAGATGGGCAGCTCGTGGAAGAGTAATGTTCTTTATGTAACTTACTTCCTTTAGTAGCACTTTGAATAATATTAACTTATTAAGTACTCCTATGTATTATGCTACACATAGCCTTTCGTTTTCCCAATTTAACTTTTTAGCCTTGGTAAACTTCGACTAGTGTATCAACAATGCATATCTCACTACTTGCTTTAATGAAACACGATTAGCATGGACTTACCATCTAGCAATGGTATAAAAACTACCAAAACAACACTAAACGTAATGCACTAATAAAGCATGGAAAATCACAATGCTCTAGAAGAGCTAACCTGTGGGTGACTCATACCCTCTGGCCGCAAAGAATCTCTTAACTTGCTTGGATGTTATTTGACTACTTAAGCAGGGAACATGCATCTCAACCTTGCGAAACAGGGCCTCCATGCTTAGAGAACCACCCGTTTTTCAAGCTCGATCTTTTCCCCCTCACATTAAGAGTGATTTGTTTATAGAGTATCTGACTTGGGTGTTAACTTCCACACCAAGTCTACTCTTCACTGTTTCCTTCGCTTAGCGTATCTGACTTGGGTGTTGGCTCACACATCAAGTCGACTCTTTAATGATTTCTTTGGCGTAGAGTGTCTCACCTAGGTGTTGGCTTACGCACCAAGTCAACTCTTCAACAATTTATTTTGCTTAAAGTATCTGACTTGGGTCTTGGCTTACACACCAGGTCAATTCTTCAACAATTTCTCTTGCTTAAAGTATCTGACTTGGGTGTTGGCTTACACACTAGGTCAACTCTTCAACAATTTCTCTTGCTTAGAGTATTTGACTTGGGTGTTGGCTTACATACCAAGTCAACTCTTCAACAACTACCCCCTCAGAGTGTTACTACCCTGTGGGGTATTCAACTTCGGGTGACATCACTTGTGCTGAGGTAGGTCGTCTTACCCGCCCTCAGCCAAACAATCTTAAGTGATAGCTAATTCAGGGTGTCTGGACTCAAAATCTTACTAAGAAAAGGTTGTCCCATCTGAATTACGCAGACTTCAAAACGCCTAGACTTGGAATCTTACCAAGGAAAAAAGTCGCCTCGTCTAATCATTACATAATCAGTTATACACACATGGCGCCTACTCGGATAACTCACCGGCAAGTCGCCTTATCGTGTGCTAACAAATAATTCTAATACATCATCTTCCAAGAACAATTTTTTATTGGGTGACCTCATTAAAAAACTCTTGTAAGGGAAAAAGAGTGCCCTGTAACTATTCAAATCATTCGTATTGACAAAACATTTCAACTGAAATAAAACTTGAGGTTTGCTCTATTCCATGTTCGAGGTATTGCTCCACCCTCGAGGGTTTCGAGTCGGTAGGCTCCGTTTCCGATCACCTCCACCACACGGAATGGGCCGGTCCATTTGCGAGACAACTTATTCTCCAGCTAGTTAGGATGGGTTTTCCGCATCACCAAGTCAACAACCTGGAACTGCCGAGGTTTCAACTTGGACTTCTGCTTCAGCTCCACTCTTCTTTTTAAAGCTTCTGATTTGATGTGAGCCTGATTGCGCACTTATCTAATAGATCCAAGTTCACCTTCCTCCCTTCATTAGATTCTTCTATCACAAAGTTCTGGAACCGATGTTAACTTTCCTAGATCTCTACAGGTATCATGGCGTCCGATCCATATACCAAACTGAAAGGTGTTTCCTTGGTTGTAAACTGGGAGTGGTGTAATAGGCCCACAAAATTCGAGGTACTTCTCCTGACCAGGTCCCCTTGGCTTTCTCCAACCTCCTCTTCAACCCTTTGAGCAAGACTCTATTGGCAGAGTCGACCTGACCATTCGTTTGAGGATGTTCCACAGAGGCAAACACCTGTTTGATACCGAGCTCCGCACACAGTTTTCGTAATTGTTGAATTGAAACTGGGTACCATTATCATACACCAAGTGCCTTGGAACCCCGAAACGACAGACAATGTTTCTCCATACAAAGTGTTGCACCTTGTGAGCAATTATCTGCACAACTGGTTTAGTTTCTATCCACTTGGTGAAGTACTTAATAGCCACCACGAGGTACTTCATTTGACGAATTGCCAAACAAAAAGGACCTAAGATGTCTATTCCCCAAGTATGAAAAGGCCAGGGGCTATGTATTAATCGCAACTCTTCAGGGGGCGCATGATGCCAATCAGCATGCTTCTGACACTGTTTTCATCGTTGTGAATGTCTCATACAATCCTCCTTCATAGTTGGCCGATAATACCCAGCTCAAACGAACTTCAATGAGAGAGCTCTTCCTCCCACGTGGCTTCCACAAATGCCTTCATGGAGCTTTGCCATGATGTGGGTACAGTAATCCCCTCATACATAAGTGAGGATGGAATGGGTGTAGCCATGATGAAACAACTTTTCATCCACCAGGGTATACCTTCTCGCGTTCCTCGCAACCCTTTTCCCCTTTGCGGACTCTATTGGGAGCAGACCATGAGCTACATCCGGGTCTCCACCACGTCGACCTAGAGGACCTCCAATGTCTCTTCTCCCAACAAGCCATAGGTGCTTATCCTGGGCATCTTCAAAGTTTCATGTGTCAATGATCGGTGCCTTCTTCCTTTACTAAGCTAACCTCCAAGGTCTTTACATGGTTGACCTTTGTTGTCTCCTCCGCAACACTCCTGGGTGACTTTAAGGTCTCCTAAATAACTGACCTTTATCGACCTCCCTTCCCCGAGCTTTCCAGCTTGGACAACAGGTCTGCTCGGGCATTCTGCTCCCTTGGAACATGCACCAACTTGAACATAGAGAAAGCTTCCCTTAAAAGCGCAACATACCTGAGGTACGCGGCCAAGTGTGGGTCTTTGGCCTAGTATTCACCTGTGACCTGCCCAGTAACCAGCAACGAGTCACTCTTTACCAACAAGCTCCGAACACCCAACTCCTTGGCCAACAACATTCCAACTATCAGAGCTTCATACTTAGCTTGATTGTTGTTGTCCTTGAAGGAAAATATCAAGACCTACTCGATCAACAGTCCACTAGGTCCCTCCAGAATGACCCCAGCACCATTACCTTGCTGGTTGGAAGATCCATCTACCGAGAGGACATACCACCTATCGGGGTAGCATCAGATGATAGTTCTGCCATTAAATCACCATATACATGGCCCTTTATAGGTCCTCTGGGTTCGTACTGTACGTCGAACTCAGACAGTTCGACTGCCTGACGAACCATCCGACCTACCATGTTAAGCTTCTGAAGGACTTTGCGAATTGGAAAATTTGTCATCACTATTATAGTTAAACTCTGGAAATAATGGTGGAGTTGTCGAGCAGCAAACACAACTGCCAGGGCGGCATTTTCAATAGCTTGATATTGTACCTCTGGCCCTTGCAGCACCTTGCTCACGAAGTAAATAGACCTTTGAACCTTGTCTTGCTCTTGCACAATGATCGAGTTGATTGTCTGATCCGTGACTGCGAAATAAACACGAAGGGGAGTACCTGGCAGCGACTTACAAAGGACAAGCTGGTGGGCTAAGTACTCCTTCAGCTTGACGAATGCGTTTTCACACTCGTGAGTCCATACGAAACGGCTGTTCTTCTTCAGGCATTGAAAATAAGGATATCCCTTATCTTTTCCAACTGATAAGAACCTGGACAAGGCAGCCATACACCCAGTCAGCTGTTATACCTCCTTCACACTGGCAGGGCTTTTTATCCCTATGATTGGTGCACACTTGTCCAGGTTCACTTTTATGCCCCGTTCAGTGAGCAGAAACCCAAGTAACTTCCCTGCTTCCACCTCAAACACGCACTTCTCTAGGTTCATGTTTAGATTATACTTGGCTATCATCTTGAATACCTCTTCCAGATCATCCACGTGCTAATCCTTTTCCTTTGAGGTGACGACCATGTCGTCTACGTACGCCTGTATATTCCTCCCAATCATTGGGGTGAGGATCCTATACATCAACCTTTGGTAGGTAGCGCCGGCATTCTTGAGATTGAAGGGCATGACTTTGTAGTAGTAGCTAGAGAGCTCAGTCATGAAGGCGGTTTTGCTCTTGTCCTGGGGTGCATGCGAATCTGATTGTACCACATGAATGCGTCTAGGAAACTCCACAATTGACAACCTAAAGCATTGTCCACCAAGGAGTCTATGCTGGGTAGCGAATAAGAATCCTTGGGACAGGCCTTATTCAGGTATGTAAAGTCAACGCACATCCTCCACTTCCCATTGGTCTTTTGTACCAATACCACGTTTGCCAACCACTCAGGGTATTGAATCTCCCATATGTGGCCAGCCTTCAAAAGGTTTTGCGTCTCTTCCCTGATGATCTAATGCCTCTCCTCATTAAGCTTCCTTCTTTTCTGCGCTACCGGTATGACCTTCTCATCAAGCCCATGGTAGAGGAAGTTTGGGTCTATCATGGGCATATCCGCGGACGACCAAGCGAAAACACTCATATGCCCTGATACTACTTCAACTATCTTGTCTTGTAATTCTCGGCCTAGTGACGTGCCAAGTTTAAACTTCTTACCTTCAATTTCTTTTTCTTGAACCTCACCAGCAGGTCTAGGTCGCCTCTCGCTAGCAACTTTGACTTGCCTGACCATCTCTGCCTCTCGCGTCTGAGCAGTGATCGAACATACTCCCCTTTTTGTTTTTCAGGCTATTTTCATAGCACTTTCTTGCCGCCTTCTGGTCAGACTTGATGACGATCATCCCTCAACCAAGGGAGGGCAACTTTATCTTCATGTGCCTCGTGGAGGCCACCGCGCCTAACCTGTTCAAGGAGGGCCTTCCTAAAAGCAAATTATAGGTTGAGACAACATTAACTACTAAATACCTGATGCTGATTGTGTGAGATGAGGCACCATTTGAGAAAATCATCCTCAACTCCACATGCCCTCACACCTCCACCTAATCTGCAGCAAATCCAAACAGACAACCGTCGTAAGGCCTTAACTGGTTAGGCGACAACTGCAAGTTATTAAACGTTATCCAGAACATCACATCAACTGAGCTCCCCGTGTCGATGAGAACTCGATGTACTCTTCTTCCCACAGTGACCACGGATATCACTATTGGATCATCCTCATGTGGGATCACACCACTCAAGTCAGCACTTGTAAACCAGAGGTCGGGCTCTACCGGCTGGTTAGACCTCCTTGCTTCTATTGCCATCACCTCTCTTGCGTACTTCTTACGCTTGGAGGCGGAGCATCCTCCTCCCGAGATGGTGTTCAGCTCGCCATGGACTAGTACCTCATGCCCTTGGTTCGTTGTAGCACTCTCTTCTTTCGACCCCTCCTGGCTCCCTTCTAGATATTCCTTAAAGAATCCATCCTTTACCAGGTCTGCTAATTGATAGCCCAGAGTTATACAATGCTCCACGTCATACCCAAACCCCTTGTGAAACTCGCACCAGGTCTCATTCCGCGACCCTAAGTTCCTGTCAGATTTTGGAGGGAATCTCAATTTATCCGCCATCCCTGGTATACTCAACAGCTCCTTGTAAGTTATCCGAAACCTTGGTCGAAATGGTAGATCTTCCTTTGCCTTCGTTCTGGGTTGATTCTTCCTAGCTATGTATGATGCTCGCCTTTCGTCTGACCTCTTCTCGATTGCGGCTTTGTGGACCCTCAGAGGTTGAGCTTGACCACCTTCTTTGGGCTTGGCTTGCCTTGGGTATGTGCTGTCGCGCTTCACAGATACTTGCGGGATTTCTGATCAGAGAGTCATTGAACGATCCTGTCATGATCCCCTGCCCAAAGGCGTGGACCATCAAGGCCTCGTACTGTGTCTAGAGCTTCACTGTGAACGCCCCAAACTTGTTCAAAAAATCCTTCAAAGACTTACCTTGTTTTTGCTTTACGCCAAAAAGATCGAAGGGAACCGGTGTTCGGGCATGGTTAACATAAATTGTTCCCTGAACAACTCGAAAAACTGGTCGAAGGAGGTGATGTGGCCCTTGGGAAGGCCACTAAACCACTGCAACGCTGTTCCTGTGAATGTACCCATGAACATCTTACAATGTATGGCATCTGTCCCTCCCAAGATGATCATCTGGGCGTTGAACGTTGTAAGATGGCTCTCGGGGTCTTCTACACCCATGAAAACAATCTTGGGCATTATGTAATTAGTTGGTATGACAATGTCCATAATCGTCTTCGAAAACGGTCTAGGGCGAGCTCTTAGTTGAGCAGTCTGGCCTCGCTCCCCTGTGGAGTGTTCGAAAATTTTCGCCATCAACTGGTGACACGTCTATTTTCTCCATCAACTGGTCTTGTCTGAGCAGCTGCTCAACTCGATCTTCTACCATGAGTCTTTCCTGTTCAGGTTTGGCCACCACCATTGCTTCTTAAAGAGCACTCATAGTTTCCATCAGTTTTTGTATGGTGGGGGGTGTCATTCATTTCAGATCTCAGTGGACACTGCCTCGTGTTTCTCATCACGTCTGAAAAGTCAAGTACGACTGTGGGTTGGATCAGGTTTTATCGAGCCCCACGGTGGGTGCCAAATGTTCTTGTCGGTTGACGTGCTCGCCGGTTGACTTTGATGACAAGCTCTAGCTCTGTTTGTCTCTTCACGAATCCATCTTTTACTCTTGTTGCTTTATAATGTAGCTCTGTTGAAATAGATGGGACCCTGCATGTTTATTGCACTTCGATGATCAAGTTAGTAAAGGGTTTACTAAAAATCAAGAAGTATTTAGTTTTAGTCTTAAAAGCAACGTACTTTTACCTAGGGTCTCAAGCCCCTTTTATAGCTTACCTCTTGTAATAGCTTTCTATCACGAGAATTTAATCTCAACTGAAAGCATACTTAACATGAGAAAATTCATTCTTTTAAAGGGCGCCTTCTCTCAAGGTGTTACAATAAAAAAGAATATTTTCTTCTAAAAATTTATAAAATAATAACAGAATAACCACCAGCACACCAACTCACATATATATACACTCTCAAGAGTTCATAAAATAATAACAGAATAACCATTAGGACACCAACTCATATATATATATATATATATATATATATAAAGAAATAGTATTGTTAAAATCAACGTCTTTATATTCTTAAGATATATATTAATCCTCATTAAACTTATACATGTGATTTTTATTTATAAATTTATTATATCACTCATATTTAAATTTTTTTTATTTCTTATATATTAAGCAGAAAAGTAAAAAATAAAATAAAAAAATAGAGTATTGAATTTAATAGAAGTTCGGAAACTGATATAATTCAATCTAAATAAAACCTACACTCATAATACGAATATATTTATTTGTATTTGTATTTTATTTTTTATATAACTTGGAAATTATTGCAGAAGCGTTTACTTATTTATAAAAATAAAAATATAAAAAAATAACAAAGCTCCAAGAGTTTATAAAATAATAACAGAAGATAATAACAGGCACCAACTCTTATATATAACTCATATATATATATATATATATATATATATATAAATAAAGGAATGGTATTATTAAAATCGACTTCTTTATATTGTTAAGATATATATTAATTCTCATTAAACTTATACATGTGATTTTTATTTTTTATTTATAAATTTATTATATCACTCTTATTTAAATTTTTTTTCTTATATATTAAGCAGAAAATTTAAAAAAAAATCAAATAGAGTATTGAATTTAATAGAAGTTCGGAAACTGATATAATTCAATCTAAATAAAACTTACACTCATAATACGAATATATTTATTTGTATTTGTATTGTATTTTATTTTTTATATAAGTTTGAAATTATTACATAAGCGTTTACTTATTTATAAAAATAAAAATATAAAGAAACAACAAAGCTATTTTTCTTATATTTTAGAGAATATTTTATTAAAATTATTTTATTAATATAATAAATTTTCATCTAATTTTTTCTTAAAAATTTTTATAAGAAAATTATTAAATCATTTTATAGATATAATAAATTTTCATCTATTTTTAAATTTTTTATAAATTATTTATTCTTAAAACTCTTTATAAATCTATTTTTAATTTTTTTTATAAAGAAATATTTATTCTTAAAATTCTTTATAAGAAAATCATTTTATTGATATAATAAAAATTTTTTGGTCTAATTTTTTTAGAGATTTAATTTTTTTTCTTGTAATTTAATTTTTTTTTCTTGTAATTTAATTTTTTTCTTATAATACTGATTGTTGTTAGGTGTATAGGTGTGTTAGTCTGCCAAATGCCGAATAATACCTAACATGAGCTTTGTAAAAGTAGACAAATATATGTGGTTAAGTTAAAAAATAAGTATTTTTAATTTTATAAAGTGTCTATTATTACCAATATTTTAATTATTAGCCAAATAACATAATCAATACGAACATTATATTTATGAACAAGTTAACATTGACTAGACAATGAATCATTTTCCATTAAAACTCAATATAAGCTTGAGAGCAATATACATAAATATTTTTTTATATTATATGAGAAAAAAGTTAAGACTGTTTAAATTTTAAAAATTCAAATAATATTATAATTCCATTTTAATTTAAAAAAGATTAAATCGATATGCTGTATCAGGATTAAAATTAAGATTTAAAAAGTATAATTTAAATAATATTTAATTTAAAAAAACTGTACTTGTATTTAGTCATACATTTATATTAATTAATTTCAAAAACCACTTGCTTTTATACGTTTCATATACTCTTTAGACATAAGAGATATACATGGATAAAGCGTACAATTTTTAATATACTGTATTGAAAGCGTACATTTCATAATTTATGTATTAGCCACATTTGAAATCTTATTAAAACATATAAAAAAGTCAAATTCTTTAGCATTAGCCTCGTATTTGGAATGTCTAAATAATGTTTAAAGAACGAAATTTTATTACATAAAATATTTTTCAAAAATGTTTATTGGACATACTCCACCCTAAATAATATTTTTTAATTTTTTTATTAAAAGTATTAATATTTATTATGGAGGTAAGATGCAAGGTTCTCAAAATATAATAACCCAATATTTTTATAACAAAGTAACACACTGAAATGATATAACATTACAGACCCAAAAGTATTGTATACATTATAAAGAAACATGAAAATAAATTATTAGTGACTCAAACATCAGAGTTCTTAGAAAGAACCAAACACATTACACAGGTAGTAGACAAACACCAATAAGAAAAATCTAGACAAATTTGCATCAAAAGCAAAGATTCCTTAAACCGATTCTTCAATTAGATGAATCCTGTAGCCTTCTTTCACCTCCACCTTGGTTAAGGTGTTCCACTTCTGTCCCATAATTCGTAGTAGAGGAATCTTCTTCACATGCAACCACAAGAAAACCGAATATTCAGCATCACAGTGGCACTTGCAGAAACAAGTATGCTCAGTGTAAAAACAAAATCATCTTAGATAAAAGGTCTGAAACTACTACAATGTCTTACGAGATAAAACCAAGATTGAAACAATTAGATAATGTGTGTAAAATGGAAAAAATAATAGGAAATCATGTTGCAGAGATACCTCATGAAAACAAATACTAGAACTCATTACCTTGTGAGGACTGGTTCTCCATTGGATTGGTAATCCATGATCCAACCATTCCCTTAAGCTTATCAACCACCCCTGTCCCTGGAGTCTTCACATACATCTCTTGGTACCTTCTCTCAGTCTCTATATCTTCACTTCCTAACCTTCTTTTCACTTCCTCTGATTCTGTTACCTTCCATAATGGTATCTGTTGGTCTACTCTTCTCTCAGCCTCATCCTCTCTCTCATGCACTGCATCAGAAATCACCTTTTTACCACCCTTGTTTCCTTCCTCAGTAAACTTCACTGGCTCCTTCCTATGCAAAGTCTCTGATATCACTTCAGAGAGAGCACTGTCTTCAGGGGTTGGCCTCAGCTTGTCTGCCAAATAGTCCTTCATAGAAACACCCTTGTCTTGTTCCACACCCACACTAGCATATTCTTCACCAGCAACGTTGGACTTCACACCACTTCCCACTCCTCCAACGTTTCCGTATGGACCTAGGTTTTCAGTCAGAGACTGAGCAACACTCTTTCCATATTCAGTTGGTGCAGCAGCATGCTCTCTTCTCCTCTCTTCATGTGCTGTTGTTGTGTCACCGAACCCGAGCTTGGAAGCTACGGTGTTTTTGGCCGAGATAGCTTTATCAGCTACTGCAGAGGTTGCTGAAGAGATTGTTGATTGCTGTTGATTGCTTGGATTTTCTTGGTAATTCTTTGTTTGTGTTGTTTCTGTGTTGGCACCGTATCCAAGCTTTGAAGCTACTGCATTTTTGGCTGAGGCAGCTTTATCAGATATTGCAGAGGTTGCTGCAGAGATTGTTGATGGTTTTTCTTCGTGATGCTTTGCTTGAGTTGTTTCAGTGTCATAACCGAGCTTGGAAGCTACGGTATTTTTGGCTGAGACAGCTGTATCAGCTATTGCAGAGGTTGCCGAAGAGATTACGGAAGGTTTTTCTTCTTCCCGATGAGTTGTTTCAGGACCATATCCGAGCTTTGAAGCTACGGTATTTTTGGCACTGGCAGCTTTATCAGCTATTGCAGAGGTTGCTGAAGAGATTGTTGATGGTTTTTCTTCTTGATGAGTTGTTTCAGCACCATATCCAAGCTTTGAAGCTACGGTATTTTTGGCACTGGCAGCTTTATCAGCTATTGCAGATGTTGCTGAAGAGATTGTTGATGGTTTTTCTTCTTCCTGATGAGTTGCTTCAGGACCATATCCGAGCTTTGAAGCTACTGTATTTTTGGCAGCGACAGCTTTATCGGCTATTGTAGAGGTTGCTGATGAGATTGTAGACGGTTTTTCACTGCTTGTGTTCTGTTGCTGATGCTTTGTTTGAGTTGTTTCGGTGTCAGCACCATATCCGAGTTTGGAAGCTACAGTGTTTTTGGCCGCGACGGCTTTATCAGCCATTACGGCTGTAGCTAAAGAGACTGTTGATGGTTCTTCGTTGCTTATGTTCTCTTCTTGCTTCTTTGCTCGAGTTGCTTCGCTCTCATTTCTGTCGCCATATCCAAGCTTTGAAGCTACATTATTTTTAGCAGTGATGGCTGTATCAGCTATTGAAGCGGTTGCTGATGAGATTTTATCTGTGTAACTGCTCTCATTTGATGGTTTCTCCCTTGATCCGTATTGGGATTCCTCCATGTGTGTGGTGTTGTAGGCTTGTGGGGTTCTGGTTTCAGTTGAAAATTCAGGTAGAAAATGATCGTGGCTTCTAGATGAAGGATATTGAGTATTTGTTGCACTTGGACTAGATTGTTGTGGCAAGTGTCGGTCATGGTTCGTGGTAGAATGGTACTGATCCTGGTTTACAGATGAAGGGTATTCATCATGGGTTTTGGTGTAATGGGACTGAACTTTAGGTTCGGTAGATAACTCTGGTGTAAACTGAACATGTCTTCCTGTTGAAGGGTACTGATGTCTTGTTTCATTAGATTGCTGTGGCAAGTGTTGGTCATGGATTTTGGTATAAGGGGGCCGAAGTGTGGGTTCAGTAGATAACTCTGATGCGAACCGATCAGTGCTTCTGGATGGAGGGGATTGAGTTTTTGTTGCAGTAGACTGGTGAGGCAAGTGTTGGCCATGGATTTTGGTAGAAGGGTGCTGAAAATTAGGTTCAGTAGATGACACTGGTGTAAACAGATCATGAGTTCCAGATGAAGGGTACTGAGTTTTTGTAGCACTGGATTGTTGAGGCAAGTGTTGGTCATGGATTTTGGTCAAAGGGTGCTGAATATTAGGTCCAGTAGATGAAACTGGTGTAAACTGATCATGGTTTCCAGATGAAGGGTATTGAGATTTTGTAGCACTGAATTGTTGTGGTAAGTGTTGGTCATGGATTTTAGTAGAAGGGTGCTGAATATTAGGTCCAGTAGATGACACTGGTGTAAACTGATCATGGGTTCCGGATGAGGGGAATTGAGGTTTTGTAGAACTGAATTGTTGTGGTAAGTGTTGGTCATGGAAGGTGGAAGGGTGCTGAATATTAGGTCCAGTAGATGACACTGGTGTAAACTGATCATGGGTTCCGGATGAAGGGAATTGAGGTTTTGTAGCACTGGATTGCTGCGGCAAGTGTTGGTCATGGAAGGTGGAAGGGTACTGAATATTAGGTCCAGTAGATGACACTGGTGTAAACTGATCATGGGTTCCGGATGAAGGGTATTGAGGTTTTGTAGCACTGGATTGCTGCGGCAAGTGTTGGTCATGGAATTTGGTAGAAGGGTGCTGAATATTAGGTCCAGTAGATGACACTGGTGTAAACTGATCATGGCTCCCTGATGAAGGTTGTTGAGTTTTTGTAGCACTGGAATGTTGTGGAAAGTGTTGTTCATGGAATTTGGTAGACTGAATATTAGGTCCAGTAGATGACACTGCTGTAAACTGATCATGGCTTCTAGATGAAGGGTATTGATTTTTTGTTGCACTTGATTGTTGTGGCAAGTATTGGTCATGGATTTTGGCTTCAGGGTAGTGAGTTTTGGTTGGTGTGGACAACTCTGGCGCAAACTGGTCATGTCTTTTGGGGTATTGGGTTTTAACTTCACCAGAAAGTTCTGGCATAGTTGCAGTAGACAGCTCTGGTGTAAATTGGGAGTGGCTTCCAGCAGAAGGGTGGTGGTGAGTTTCAGGAACAGTTGGAAAGAGGTTTGGTTCTTGGTTTGGCTCATAAAGAATAGTCAACATGGAGAAAGATTTCTCAACTGGGGTAACGTCAATTTCTGCTCCACCTGTTAGCCATACAAAACATTACAAAAACGGCATGACAATAGATTAGAATCAAATCAAGGCATGTGAAGATGCTAAATCTCATGGCACACAAATATAGTTCATGTTAAATATTGGTCCACAATGTGTTATAGAACCTGTGTATAACACCATCTACAACTTTGAGAATTTAACCCGCTATTATGTATACACATCAATGAATCCTCATGCGTCTAACAGATCACAGCAACTTTGTTCAACTTACCTAGCCCACTTGGATCTTTGACTTTGGTTTCATAATTTGCTGGAGCATATGCTTGATGTGCACTTCGTGGAGCGTGAGGATCTTCCTCCAAGTGAATTGGTCTCTCCAAATTGACCTTAGCATGCACTGCTTTCTCTACCGCAACAAATGTCCTAGTTGGGTCACTAGCTCTGCTTTGATTAACTCCAGTAGTTGGAGAAACAACCATCACTCTTGGCTCATGATGAGGTTCTCCTCCCTTAACTGCTATACCACCCAAATTAACACCACTTGTCCCAACACCTCTAACACCTGCACTGTCGTAAACTGCAGAACAATCATCTGAATTATTGTCAACCCAAGGAATCATTTTTTTCTTCATTCAATTTTCTTCAAAAATACTAAATTGCCAGATCTTATCTTAAAAGAAAATAGACAAGTAATCTTAAAACTTGTTCGTACTAAATAAACTTGTCCAACAGGTATATAAACTACCTGAGATGAGAGAGTTTAGTTACAGTGATAAATTCAAATGTGCTAGAAAAAGAACTTACTCGGTGCTCCATGGACTTCTGGGTATACATCTTCGTCATCTTCTTCATCCAAGTCATGATCATCAGGAATATGTTGATCTTCATAGCGATACTCGTGGCCAGGTTCATGGTCATGATGGCCATGCTTTGTGATAGTGTCCTTAATTTTCTTGGCCTTCTCTTTTACCTTCTTCATAACCGTCTTCTTCTCATGCTGGTTGTGTTCATCCCCATGCGCCACTGCATAAAAAATTTAAAGCAAAAACCAAACAAATTACAATAAGGAAATTAACATGTACGTGCCCACCAGAGGAAGCTAACAAAGGTTGATCAAATCAAACTTCCAACTTCCAAAAAAGTGAAATTTGTACCTCGTGACCCAACATTTTGAGGATTATGGTGGTGTTGACCGGAGTTGTGCCCCTGAGTTTGAACTGCTCTTGGATCCATGATTGAATAGGTAGATTGAATTGAATAGGTAGATTGAATAGGTAACTTCTTCTAGTGTACTCGGTGAGGAATGTTCATGACAAAGGTTTATAATAAGAATGCTTTATAAAGAAGAACATGAAACTGTGTTTTGCCACCTTTGCATGGCTGTGGCATATCCAAACTGGAGACACGTGTTGTGACATAACCGACAGGCCTTTGCCACTTGACACGTGTTGACCAATTTTAGCCACGTGGCTCATTCTCATACACCACTAGAGGTTTTGAAGTAGGAAAAACCGCCGTTTTAGATAATAGATAAATGCTACTACAGTTGTGTCAATATAATCATATATTTTACATAGAACAGACAGAACATGAAAGTTCATGCTACTTCATTCCTCCTTAATAAAATACAAAACTAGTGGCTATATGTTTTAAATATAAATATAATTTTATGGACCTCAGTTTTATTTATGTATTATTAATATAATTATATAGAAACACTACACTTCTTTATATTCTTAATAAAATGAATAATTATGATACGAAAAATTAGATAACTAATAAAATTCATCATTTTGGGTACGTGTTTTTTTTTCTATTTAAAATTTTTGTTTTGCAATAAATTTGTTCTTTTCAATCCAATTTAGAAGAAAGTAAGATTGGATTGAAGTTTTTTGAAACATATATTTTTTCTCTATTCTTTCTCTTCCAAAGGAATTTGGAGTGGTTAGGGTTTGTGTGAGTGGTTGTTCATTCTCCAACTTGGTGGTGGACGGTGGTGACGCAGGGGTCGTGGATGTTGGTCTGCGACGGCGCGATAGTCTGCCAGGACGCTGGTGGTAGCGCGATGACTCTCTATGTCTGCGTACAAAGTGTATTCTTTCTTTAAATCTTTTTCTTTATAAAGGTGTTTCTTCGTGGAACTTCTATTACACACAAAAAGTTTTCACCTTTTTCTTGTAGCCACTTCTAATTTGTGGTAAAGTCAAGATTTTTATAAAAAATTGCGGTAAAGTCAAGATTTTTATCAAAATTTGCGGTAAAGTCAAGATTTTTATCATAATTTTTTGTAAAGTCAGGATTTTTATCAAAATTTGTGGTAAAGTCAAGATTTTTATCAAAATTTTTGGTAAAGTCAAGATTTTTATCAAAATTTGTGGTAAACTCCAGACTTTTATCAAAATTTGTGGTAAACTCAAGACTTTTATCAAAATTTGTGGTAAACTCAAGATTTGGTGTTGTGGTGGTATTGTTGTGCGGGGGTGGTGTGGTGAGTAGTGACTTTTGGAATGGCGGAGGGTTCTAAGGGTTTTCTTCTCCCATGGACGTGTTTGAAGGATTGTGAAATATCTCCTGCGAAGACGGTATATGATTAGCCTGGCGAAAGGAAAACTTTTGCTCAGGCTTTGGGAACTACATGTGATATTCCTTTGTTCGAATTACCCACTCCTTGTATTAAGGGAGACATGATTGTGGTCCGGATAGATGAGGCAGATTACTTGGCTAGACTTGAGGATTGCAAGACCCATCTTCTTGGTCGAGTTATTCTTTCTAAGGGGGATAAACTCCTTACACACCTGAATTTAACTAAAAAATTGCAGCTGGTATGAAATGCTCTTGGTCCGTGGAAAGCAATTCCTCTCGGGAAGGGTTTCTATGAGTTTGAGTTCGCTTCCTTAGAAGAGATGCGATGGGCCATCAGGATGGGTTCCTTGAAGTTATCTTCGGGTTTCTTGAGACTGTTTGTCTGGACAAAAGACTTTGTTCCAGCTACTATGAAGAGTACCAAAACTCAGGCCTGGGTTCGACTATATAGGTCGCCTTTGGAGTATTGGAGATCAAGGACGATTTTTTCCATCATCAAAGGTCTTGGTACTCCTTTGTCTTTGGATGAGAATACTATGAGAAAGAAGAGGGGTATGTTTGCTAGAGTGTTGGTGGATATTGATATGTTGTCCCTTCTTCCCGATCACCTCTTGGTTGAACGTTCAGACTACACTTTTGTAGTTGGCGTGGAATATGAATGATTACCTTCTTTTTTCTCTCATTGTAAGATGATAGGGCATGAGCTTGCTCAATGTCGGGTCATACATGATCAGGGTCGTCTTCCTGGGCCTCAACAAAAATCTTCTCAGAAGATAGTTTCTGATGAACCGGATAAGGGGAGGACTGTGGCTCCTAAACAACGTCAAGAATATCGAAAGAAAGATCTGTAGCCGAAGCTCGTGGAAGGCCCCACAGATAATTCAAACTTTGTTGTTCCTGACGAGGCTAATGCAGGGTCACCCTTGGGTCACCTTGCTTCTGATAAACCAGGAGGACTAGAGGATGATTTTGCTGATATGCCTTTTCTTGAGGATGCTTCGGATTACGAATCCAGGAAAGGGTTATCCGCTCATACTTCGAATTTTCCATAACAAGGAATGCTACTTGTTGTTATGCAAGGCAAGGGCTCAGAGTTTCATGCTCATATTGAGGATCTTCATGTGGAGGTCTCACCTCCTGTGGGGGATCCATCTCTTCAGAGGGCTACTTCACCTGTAGTTTCTACATCACCATTCACTACTTCTATGGATGGTCATCACATGTCTGCAATTGTGACTGTACATCCCCGTCGTTGGTCCTTCAAAATCATTTTTCCTCTCTCGAGGGTTTGGAAACTTTAGATGTGGGAGGTGATCCTTATATTGGTACGTCTACTGCCATTGTTGAGTTTAATTCTGACCATATCACTGTTGAAAATCATATTAGGTCAAAATTTGGGCTGATCCTAATGAGATGGAGGAGGATGGCAGTGATACTAGGGAGGAGATAGTTCGTACTAAAAGAAAACTTGGGAGACCACCTAAGGGGACTGGTAAAGCCAAAAAAACTGCTAAGACAGTTCTCACCATAACGTCAAAATGAAGGTCTCTTCTTTTTTCTGGAACATTAGAGGACTAGTAAACCACAAAATTGTGGAGATGTTGCTTAGTTTACTTAAAATACATTAACCCCTTATGGGTTTTCTTGCTGAACCAATGGTGCCATACACTGATGCTTTTGAAGTCCTTTTCAAATCTGTTAATAAGTCTGCAAAGCTTTGGTGTTTATCGGTCCCTAATCTAGTTCAAAATTTCTCGGTAAATGATCAGTTTATTTCTATATCTTGCCATTTGCATGATAAATATTTTAGCTTTGCAGGTGTTTATGGTGCTAACACATACTTGGCTAAACGGTTTTTGTGGAGGGATCTTAGTTACTTCATAGGGACTTTGTGTATTTTGGGAGATTTTAATGTTGTGCTATCAACGGAGGAATGCAAAGAGGGGGTGGCTCCTAATCAAGTTTCTTGTAATGATTTCCTTGATTGGATTATTACTAATGATCTTGCTTGTATGCCTTTTACTGGATCTGGTTATACTTGGTGTAATGGAAGAAGAGAGGCTACATAAAATTCATAAAAGACTGGATAGGGCTTTATGGAACGGAGTATGTCTGGATGAATGAGATTCATGTTCTTATTAGGTTCTTGTTAGGAATTGTTCTGACCATTCCCCTATTCTTGCTAGTCTTGCCAGTAATTCTTTGAAGAAGGTTAACAATTTTCATTTCTTTTCTATGTGGCTTCAGGACAGTTCATGTCTGAAGCTTATTCATGACTCTTGGAATAATAAGGTTGTTGGGTGTCCTATGTTTATTTTGCTACATAAGTTAAAAAGGTTGAAAATTGAGCTTGGTGATTGGAATAAAAACTCTTTTGGTAATGTTCACAATGTAGTTATTCTTAAGCAGGGTCTCCTCCTTGGTATTCAACAAAATTTAGAGACTGCTAGTATGTCTGATATTAATGGGATTCTCTGTCAAGAAAAGATAGCTAAGGAGGAGCTTGATCATGCTCTTCACTGTCAATATTTGTTATGGAAAGAAATAGCTAAGATGCTTTGGTTTAAAGATGGGGATAAAAATACTGCTTTTTTCCATGTAGTGGTTAAAAGGCGAAATAATTCTGGTGGGATTCATCATTTACAGATTGATAATGTGGTTATTGAAGATCCTAAAATCATTGAGGAACATATTTTGGAGTTTTATAAAACTCTTTATGCTGAGTCTATTTCTCATGATCAGGATACAGGTAATATGGAAGATTTATTGGTACTTATATTCCTAATCTGGTTTCCTGAGGAGAATATGATGTTGATGAAATGTTCTGATATTTAGGAAATCAAGAATGTTGTTTTTAACCTTAATGGTAATAGTGCTTCTGGTCCTGATGGTTTTGGTGGTGTTTTCTGTCATTCTTGTTGGGATATTATTGAGACAAATGTTTGCAATGTTGTCCAACAGTTTTTAAGCAAAATTGGGTTCTCCCTAGAATGAATAGTAATATGGTATCTCTTATTCCTAAGTTTCAGGGTGCTGAATCCATCCAAGATTACAAACCAATAGTCGTTGCTAATTTTAAGTTTAAGATTATTTCCAAGATTTTGGCAGATCGGCTTGCCCTTGTGGCTGACAGAATAATTTCTCTTAATCAGTATGGGTTTGTGCAGGGGAGACAGATTCATGATTGTATTGGCATTGCTTCAGAGGCTATTAACAAGCTCTCTAAAAGGTTTGAGGAGGTAATGTGGCATACAAAGTTGATATTCATAAAGCCTTTGATACTCTGAGTTGGAAGTTTTTATTATTAGTTTTGACACGATTTGGTTTTCACCCCTTGTTTGTCGGTTGGATTAGTACTATTCTCCGGTCTGCTATGCTTTCTATCAGAATAAATGGCAGTTTGGTGGGTTTTTTTCCTTGTAGTAGAGGGGTTAGACAAGGTGATCCTTTGTCTCCTCTACTTTTTCGTCTTGCAAAGGAAGTTCTCAGTAGAGGTCTTTCTAAGCTTGTGAATGATAAGAAGATTCTACATATGGCTGGTCCACAAGGTTTTCTCACTCCCTCCCATGTATTGTATGCGGATGACATTTTTGTTTTCTGTAGGGCGGATAATAAGTCTCTTAGAAATTTGAGTACTTTTCTTAAAACATATGGTGATTTCTCGGATCAATATGTTAACAATTCTAAGAGTAGTTTTTTCACCATGGATAATTCTGCAAGATTTGTCACCAAAATTCAATGTATTCTTTCTTGTAGCCATGGTTGTTTGTCTTTCAATTATTTAGGAGTGTTTATCTTTGTTGGTGCTCCAAAGAGTCGTTTTCTGCAACCTTTGGCGGATAAAGTCAAATTAAAGCTAGCATCTTGGAAAGGTAAATCTCTTAGCATGATGGGTCGAATTCAGTTAGTCAATACGGTGATTACAGGAATTCTAGCATATAACTTTAATTTGTATAAATGGCCTGTTTCTCTTTTTAAGCAAGTTGAGCAGTGGTGTCGAAATTTTATATGGACTGGAGATATTCTGAAGAAAGGCATAACTACTGTTAATTGGGATACAATTTGTTCTCCCTTTGAGAATGGAGGTTTGAAGATTATTAACCTTCACCGTGAAGATTGTTAGAATATATGGCCTTAAACAAGAGGGGGGGGTGAATTGTTTAAAGGGGGTTTTTGAAAAAAATTTCAGCTAGAACAAAATCCTTTATATGAAACTCAATCAGAAATTCAGTTAGCCAAGATATAAAACACAAAACAACAAAGCACCGGAAAAACAATCGGTTGTTTCTTCGAAACAATCAGTTGTTTATACCAGCAAAGCAATAACAACTGAATTTAAATGAGTTTAAATAACACCAAGAATGTTGATGTTGACAACCTCAAGAGCACACAACACTCCTTGGCAACAACACCAGAATTTACAAAGTATTCAGAACGAATTACACTTGTTTACAGAACAATCTGAAATCAATACAGATGTAATCCTATTCCACTCTCTCTTGAGAAAACCCAAAGCTTTTGTGAATGTTTAAAACTTGAAAGCAATTTTTCACAACTGAAAAACTCAAATCTGTTTTTCTTGTTTGTTATAAAACATAAACAAACTATTTATAGCTTTCAAAGATTGGTCAAAGCATTTAATAGAGGAGCGTATTCAGTTGAAAATCATTTAAAGCACACTCAACTAACAAAACAAAATTTTGTCAAGATTTTCAAAGAAACAATCGATTGAAATCACGAAACAATTGATTGTTTTGGTTTGACAGCAAGTCAACTAACCAAAACATTTTTCAACCTTTCAAAAACACCTAAGAGCAAAACAATCGGTTGTTTCGACAAAACAACAGGTTGTTTTTCACTTAGTTTGAAAAGAACTTTTAAATTCAAAAAGGTTTTAAAACACATTAGCTTTAGATTCAACAAAGAGTGGATTACACAAATAAACTACCCAGATCCTATCCTAAACACAACAGCAACTCCAGCCTTGCATCAAACATTTGGATTTGGATTCTTTAAAGCCTTTGATCACTCTTGATCAACAAAAATAATGCATATCTTCTTAAGCTTGCTTGGAACTTTGCTTATAGCAACAGGTCTTGGTCTTTGCATTTGAAAGCCAGGGTTCTTAAATCAAAATACGAGTTTAAAATGGTTTATAGATCCTCATCTCTTTGGCTTGGAATTAAGCAGTTTTATTCTACTATAATTGATTATACTTCTTGGACTGTTGGTACATGTTCTTTTATTAATTTATGGAATGATAAATGGTGTTCTACTACTCCTTTAGCACATATTGCAGGGTTATCTGATGGTATTAGCATTCCGGATACAGTTTCTCAGTTTTGGACAGGTCCTGATTGAAATATTTTGTTGTCTTTACAGCAGATGCGTCATCTTTTTAGTCATATAATGGTTAGGACGGATAAGGATGTTCTTAATTGGATTCTAGATGAGTCTGGTCCGTTTCACTCTTAAATCGGCTAAGACTTTTTTCTTGGAACCAGGAGTTCCCTGTGGTTGAGGTAAATTTATTTGGTTTTCACATATCCCACCTTTCAAAACTCTTGTCCTTTGGAAAGTTTTTCATGGGCGGCTTCCTACAAATCAACATATTCAAAATAAAGGTCTCCATATTTTTTCTATGTTTACGCTTTGTGAAAAGCATGAGGAATCTATTCATCATTTGTTTTTTGAATGCCCTAATGCTTTGTATATTTGGAGTTGTGTTTCGCAGATTTTTCCTATTCTCATTTCTCTAATAAGGATGATCTTCTTTCTTTTATTAAAAGTGATGGTAGTCCTTTGATTAAATTGATTAAGCTTGTTGTAATAACTTTTTCTATTTGGATGTTATGGAGTATGAGGAATTATGCTCGTTTTCAGGATAACATTTGAGGTTTCTATGGCTATTTCAGTTATTAAAGATTTGTCTAATGAGAAAGTCGTCTAAAGCTTCAATGAAGAATGATATGATGAATTTCAGTTTGATTAAGTTTTTTGGTATTAATACTCGTACTGGTAAAGTTCTTCGTCCTCTTCTTGTTAGATAGGAGTTTCCTTCACCATGTTGGGTTAAAATTAACACTGATGGGGTTGTTAGGGATTATCCAGGTCTTGCCACTTGTGGAGGTATTTTCTGTGGGAGTATAGGGGAGTTTATTGGAGCTTTCTCTGCATTTCTTGACGTTCAGACTGTTTGGTTACTGAATTTTATGGAGTTATATATGCTTTGTAGGAAGCTCAAAAGTTGGAACTTACTAATGTCTGGCTGGAATGTGACTCTGCCTTGATTTGTGTTGTGTTTACTGCTAGGACATATGTTCCTTGGATGCTTCGTAATCGACGGAATACTTATCTTAATTACTGTGGAAAAATCAGGTTTAGGGTTACTCATATTTTCCGTGAAGGGAATGCGTGTGCTGATAAGTTGGCTAATTTAGAATTTATTCATAGAGAATCCTTTCATTAGTATAATAGGCTTCCATCTAGTATGTTCTTAGAATTCTTTATTAATAGGTATAGTTTACCTATGTATCGTTTTTATTAACATATGAGTTTTGGTCTAGTCCCCCTATATTTTTGTATTTTCTTTATTTTTCTTTTTTTAATTATACCTTTTTCATGTGATGACAAATGACTGTTGTTATTTGAGGTGTCAGGCTAGCTGAGATGTCAAGTAGCATAGTGATGCCTAACATGAAAGTTTTTTATAAAAAAAAATCAAATTTGGAACTATTTATATTTGAGAAATCATTCGTTTGTTGATTTCGTAAATATGATCAATAAATATAATATTTTTGCTAAATCATTTAGAAGAGCTAGAGATTTGTTATATCGATGATGTAAAATAAGATTTTACACTTAGAAATCGGTTCAAAGATTTTAAGGTATATAATATATCTTCATTAGATAAGATGGCAACTTTATTAGTTGGTGATTTTGGTAACATAGATGTAAAAAGAGACATAATTGTGATTTTTTTTATGGTGAATTGACAAGACTGCGCGAAACACACAAATGTTTTTGTTCCTGTGCAATATCTTTTGATGTTTTTATATGGAGAAAATAGTTATTAAGAGGATATTCCAATAAAAGAATGCCACAATTGTGGTGAAAGTAGCACTACAAGAAAATCATGAAATAGAAACTAATTTTAGAGACCAAAAATAATTAGTTGTTATAGTGACTAAATTAGAAACCATTTTAGAAACTAAAAAAACTTTTGGTTTCTAAATTAGTTTCTATTATTGTTAAATGGTTTCTAAATTAGTATTTAATTAGCTACCAAGGTTTTTGCTACCAAATTTAGAATCTAAATAATTGGTAGTTAAAACCTTGGTAGCTAATTAGATACCAATTTAGAAACTATTTAACAATAATAGAAACTAATTTAGAAACCAAATAAATTTTTAGTCTCTAAAATAGTCTCTAATTTAGTCACTATAGCAACTAATTATTTTTTGTCTCTAAAATTGGTTTCTATTTCATGACTTTCTTGCAGTGTAGAAAAAGAATTCACATTTCTTTAAGAAAATTTATTGCATTTAGAATTAAAAAATAATTGTTGAGTTCGGTAACATAGTATAATGTAGTAGGTTCTTCCAACATTTTCTGGTTGATTGTTACACATGATTTAAGCACAACGATTATGTTTCATAAGAGAAAATAAGAAATTAATTCATTATGAAATTCTTAATGGCTTTCAAGAAGTAGTTAATAGAGAAGAGATTGATCATTCTTTAATTGGTAGATGTGTAGTTTTACATACTTTATTTACTAGTGGTATGAGGTAGATGTTCAACAATTGCCAAAATTATATGGTTATCTGTAAGAGATTTAAATATCTAAATTTGATTATAATTATTACATGTAATGTGAATTGGAGTGAAATCCGTGATTTTTTTGTCAAAAATTTTTAATAGCTTCATATAGATCTTATATTGTCAGTAGGGTGCTCAAAATGAAATTGGATCAAATGATGACAGATTTTAGGAAGAATAACTTTTTTGGAAAAATTACAGGAGGTTATGATTTTTTATTATCTTTCAAAAAAGAAAGTAACAATATTAAAAATGTCAATTATTGTACTAATTCTCTTTTATTATATTAGAAATTTACACCATTGAATTTTCAAAGAGGGGACTACCACATGCTCATATATTGTTATATTGGATGGCAAAAACAAACTGCAAAATGCAAGAGACATTGATATAATAATCTCTACTGAAACACCTTATTCAGATCTGTAGCCAAACATGTCAAAGGCTATTACCAACTACATGATACATGGTCCTTATGAAACTAGTAAATTCAACTCACCTTGCATGAAAGAATGTATATGTTCTAAATTTCATCCTAAAAAAATTACACATTCAACTACCATAGATGAAGATGAATATCCATGTTATAAATGACGTGATAATGGTATATTTTGTTGAAGATGGTTGCTGCCCCTTCAAGATTGTGTTTGATGAAGACCTATATGTTGTGTTTGATGAAGACTTTTATGTACTTTTCATGTATTTCTTGCTTTGCTTTAAGTGTGTCTTAGTTAGTGCTTAGAGGTTGTCTAAGAGTGGCTTTTTGCTAAGTAACTCACCTCATAACCACTGGCCATGTGATAAGAACAAGCATAAGTTTTCTTAAACTGCTTTTCACATGTTTTACACAAAAACACGTTTACTGCATAAAAATAAATTTGTTCTTTTCTAAATAAACAGATTCATTTTTTCACTGATGCCTTGGCTAAAATCTTGTAAAAATTAGATTTTGTGCATCAGGTATTTTGACTAAGTCTTCTTCTTTTCAAAACGACTGAGTTTCAAATAGTTAAACTTTCTCTGTTTTCGTTTTGAAAAATAAATCTGTTCATCTGTAAATGAATAGATTCTTTTTTGTCTCTGGTGCCATGTCAAGCTTAAACGTTTTTCAGTTTTATCTCAGCACCAGAATGGTTGACTAAGTCTCCTCACTTAACAAATTCTCTAACTGCTTTTGAAAATAAATCAGTTCATTTTATTTTCAATCTGTTCATTTTATAACAGCTTTAACTGTTTTTCAAAATTCTGTTATAAGCTGGCTTTCTATAAAATGCAAACTTGTTTTCTGAGTTTAACAACAATTCAAACAATTCATACACTTGCAAAAAACAAGTTTTGACAGCAGAGAGTTAAGTGTTTACAAGGATTAGCATTTGTTCTTAAAATATTTTGAAAATCACAAAGTGCTTGTTCTTGGTTTGGTTCAAAAGCTTGGTGTGAGGTGCAGCTACTGTTCTAGCAATCTTGCCTACTGGTTTAAGGCAGATCTGTGTATCCTCAATCAGGTGTAGTCGTTTCACATCTCTTTCTTGTAATAGTTTGGTTGATCGCTCTTCTTGATAGGTGTTCTTGAAGAGTGGGTGTGTGTGTATGCTGAAATAGGTTTTTTTCAGCAAGAGTACCTAAGTTCTTGTAGGTTTCAAGAACAGTGGGAATTGTACTTGGTTGTACTGTGTGTTAGTGATTTCCACCTGTTGTTGGTGAAGACTGGATGTAGCTCAGGTTGAGTGAACCAGTATAATTGCTTGTGTTCATTCTCCCTCACTCTCTGCAATTTCGTTTATGCATAATTGATAAAACAGCAAAGAAATAAATCTGTTCAATTGAAAATAAATCTGTTCTTTCTGGGCACTGTGCATACCGTTCTTGATTTCTGAAAAAGGTGTTTGAATCTGATAAGAACATATATAATCTGCTAAAAACCATTGGAACAGACTGACTGTGATAGGCTGCTTAAGAAACTGTCAATGCTATCAATTGAACCTTAAACAAATTGCTTAAAGTTGAAGCTTGCTGTTCTGTGATTCATTGTTCTTAATTTCTGGAAAATTGCTTGACATCAAGAAGAACACTCATAGTCTGTTAAAAGCCACTGGAACAGGTTGTTTGCAAAGGTCACTCAATTAGTTAGCATGCTATCAATTGAACCTTAATCACTTGCTTGAAATTGAAACTTGTTGTTTTGGTATTTCACTGTTTTTCTAATCTGATAGTTGTGTGTGTGCTGCTGGAAATTCTCACTGCATAATCTTGTGATTAACCTTGCTGAATTAAAAGCTTTTCAAACAAAAACAGTGCTGAAATAAATCTGTTCATTTTCACATAAATCGATTTATTTTCTGTAAAACTGGGTTAAACATTGTTTCTGCGAGAAAGTTTTAAAAGGTCAATTCACCCCCCCCCCCCCCTCTTGAACTTTGGCACTATTAAACCCAACAATTGGTATCAAGAGCTAGGACTTGTATTTTAATCAAGTTTGTTTGTAATAATGTCTGAGTTTAATGTGCGTTTTGTTGAGGGTTCTGCTGTTAATAGACCACCTATGTTCAATGGAATGAATTATGCATTTTGGAAAGTTAGAATGAGAATTTTCATGGAATCCATTGATGCATTAATTTGGGAAGCTGTGGTCAATGGACCTTATGTGCCAATACAGGTTGTCAAGGATGAACAAGTGGAAAAGCCAAGATCAGAATGGAATGAGACCGAAAGGAGGAAGGCTCAACATGATCTTGTGGCCAAGAACATCATAACCTCTGCATTGACAATGGATGAGTTCTTCAGGATATCCCAATGTAAGTCAGCTAAGGAGATGTAGGAAGTATTAGAAGTGACTCATGAGGGTACTGAAGATGTGAAAAGGTCAAGGAAACATGCACTCATCCAAGAATATGAGCTGTTCAGAATGCAACCCGAGGAGAGCATTGCTGGTGTGCAGAAAAGATTCACCCACATTGTGAATCACCTCACTGGTTTGGGAAAAGAATTTGACAGAGAGGAACTCAACATAAAGATATTGAAGTGCCTCGACAGAAGCTGGCAACCAAAGGTGACAGCTATCTCTGAAAGCCGTGATCTGTCAAAGTTGGGAACTGCTGCACTGTTTGGAAAGCTGATGGAGCATGAGCTAGAGCTTAAAAGACTTAAAGAGCAGGAAACAACAGAGAGAAAACCCAAAGGTCTTGCACTGAAAGCAACTGAATTGGATGAGATCAAGGAAGAAAAAGAAGATGCTGAAGATGATGATACAATCAGCCTTCTTACAAAAAGATTCAGCAAATTCCTGAGGAAGAAAAGCAAAAATAGGAACCAGCAGAAAAGAAGGTATCCTAAACCCAATGATTCAAATTCATCTAAATATACTTGCTTTGGATGTGGCAAAACAGGGCATATCAAAACAGATTGTCCAGACAATCAAACAAGGGACAAATCTGCCAGCAAGAAATTTGAAAGGAACAAAGGAAGAAGAGCCTACATCTCATGGGAGGAAAATGAAGTATCCTCAACTAGCAGCTCTTCAACAGAAGATGGGGAGAACAATTTGTGTTTCATGATGAAGGATGAGGAGTCAAGCTCTGAATCAGTAAGTAATTTTTCTGCTGATTCTGATAACTATGATTATTTGCTTGCTGCCTTCAAGGAAACACATGATGAAGCCAATAGGCTAGCTGTAATATGCAATAAGCTGCAAAAGGTAAATAATGTTCTTGCACCTAAAGTAAAAACACTTGAGGAAGAATTGCATAAGGCCAAAACAGATTTGGTAAGCCTTGAACTGACTTGCTTGCATGCCTCTATTAAAAACTGTGAAAACTGCAAAAGATTGGAAAAACAAGTGGAATATTTGCTGAAAACCCTTTCCAATTTCACCAAGGGAAGAGAAAACCTTAAGTCTCTCCTTGGATCACAGAATGTTGTTTTCAATAAGAATGGACTTGGTTATACCCCTGGAAATACAACCAATGTCAAAAAGCTTTCAAGTTTTTTTGTTCCAGCAAAATCAGTTTTTTCAGCTTTTAACAGTGGCAAAAAGGCATCTCATGTAACCTGTTTTTACTGCATGAAATCTGGTCATACATCTAGGTCTTGCATTGCTAGAAAGCATCTTGTTCCTAAGAACTTAGCAAAATGGCTACCAAAGAGAAGGTTTTAATCTGTGCTGGACCCTATACTGAAAAGGGTACCATTTGTATATTTTTTATTCTGTTTTGCAGATTGGAAGCAAGAAAAACCAGGGGTACTTGGACAGTGGCTGTTCCAAGCATATGACTGGAGATCTTACAAAGTTCACCAGCTTAAAGCTCAAAGCAGAAGGACATGTAACCTATGGTGATAATAACCGAGGGAGGATTTTGGGCAGAGGAATTGTTGGAACAGGGAACTCAACAACCATTGAAAACGTGATGTATGTAGAAGGACTCAAGCATAGTCTTCTCAGCATAAGTCAGCTTTGTGACAAAGGATACAAAGTGAATTTTGAGTCAAATGGCTGCACAATCTCAAGTAATTCATCTAGTAAGGTACTGTTTACTGGTAAGAGAGTGAATAACATTTATCTGTTGAATATCATGGAATCTAACTCTTCAAATGAGTGTTTGCTGTCCAGAAGTGATGAGTCTTGGTTGTGGCACAGGAGGTTAGCTCACATACACACAAATCACTTGAATAAATTGAAATCTAAAGATTTAGTTTCTGGTTTACCTAACATTAAATTTCAGGACAACAGGCTTTGTGATGCTTGTGTGAAAGGTAAACAAATCAAATCCTCTTTCAAGTTAAAGGATATTGTCTCTACAAAAAAATCCATTGGATGTGTTACATATGGACTTATTTGGTCCATCTAGAGTTGCTAGCTTGGCTGGAAATTTGTATGCTTTAGTTGTTGTGGATGATTACTCTAGATTTACATGGACTCTATTTCTTGCACATAAACATGATACTTATTCTGCCTTTAAGAGATTAGCAAAAATTCTGCAAAATGAAAATGGTTGCTGCATTAAATCAATTCGAAGTGATCATGGGGGAGAGTTTCAAAATGCTAAGTTTGAGAGATTCTGTGAGAAGCATGGGATAGCTCATACCTTTTCAGCCCCTAGGACACCCCAACAAAATGGTGTAGTTGAAAGGAAAAATATATCACTAGAGGAACTTGCTAGAACTATGTTAAATGAATCTAAGCTTCCTAAGTATTTTTGGGCTGATGCTGTTTATACTGCAGGTTATGTCTTAAATAGGACCTTAATAAGACCAATTCTTAAGAAAACCCCATATGAATTGTATAAGGGCAGAAAACCTAGTGTAAGTCACCTTAGAGTGTTTGGGTGTAAATGTTTTGTATTGAATAATGGCAAAGAAAATCTTGGTAAGTTTGATGCTAAATCTGATGAAGCTGTGCACATTGGTTATGCTTTGAATGGTCATGCATATAGAGTCTTCAATAAAAGGTTGCTCATAGTAGAAGAATCAATGCATGTTGTTTTTGATGAAACTGATCATAGTATACCTAAAATTGCTGCTGATGAACCTGACAGTGATGAATTTAAATCTGTTTTAAATCAAAATGAATCGATTCATTTTGATACTGCTGATACACATGCTACACAAGAATCTACTGCAGCTGCAGGTTTGCCAAAAGAGTGGAAAACCCCAAGAGACTTAACCCTTGATAATGTCATTGGGAACATTGAGAAAGGAGTGTCAACTAGAAAATCCTTGAACAATTTCTGTGAAGCAATGGCCTTTGTATCTCAAGTTGAACCCAAGAATTTGAATGAAGCTCTCAAGGACAGCAATTGGATTTTAGTTATGCAAGAGGAACTGAATCAGTTTGCTCTTAATGAGGTCTGGACTCTTGTTCCTAGAATACCAGAGATGAATGTAATTGGAACAAAATGGGTATTTAGAAACAAGATGGATGAGCATGGAGTGATCACCAGAAACAAGGCTAGGCTTGTAGCTAAAGGGTACAATCAAGAAGAAGGAATAGACTATGATGAGACATATGCACCAGTGGCTCGGTTAGAAGCTGTTAGACTGCTGCTTGCCTTCTCCTGCATCAAAGGGTTCAAGCTATTTCAAATGGATGTGAAAAGTGCCTTTCTAAATGGTTATATAAATGAAGAAGTATTTGTTTCACAACCACCAGGTTTTGAAGACCATCAACATCCAGAATATGTGTTCAAACTCCAAAAGGCTCTCTATGGACTCAAGCAAGCTCCTAGGCAATGGTATGAGAGGCTAAGTGATTTTCTAACCTCACAAGGCTATGACAGAGGCACATCAGATAAGACCTTGTTCATTAAGAAGAAAGGAGATGACTCAATTCTAGTCCAAGTATATGTGGATGACATCATTTTTGGATCAAATAATGGAGAATTGTGTGAAGCTTTCGTGAAGGTCATGAAGAGTGAGTTTGAAATGTCAATGATGGGTGAGTTGAACTATTTTCTAGGTTTGCAGGTCAAACAACTCAAGGATGGCATTTTCCTAAGTCAAGCTAAGTATTGCAAGGATTTGCTGAAGAAATTTGAAATGGACAAGTGTAAACCAATCAGCACACCCTTCTCAACAAGCTGTCATTTGGATCATGATGAAGCTGGAATTTCTGTTGGTGAAACCAAATACAGAGGACTCATAGGATCACTGTTGTATCTTACTGCCAGCAGGCCAGATATAATGTTTGCAGTGTGCATGTGTGCAAGGTTTCAATTTGCTCCTAAAGAATCACACTACAATGCTGTCAAAAGGATTTTGAAGTATTTGCAAGGAACTAAGGAAGTTGGCTTGTGGTATCCAGGTAATATTTCATTAAGCTTAACTGGATATTCTGATTAAGATTTTGCAGGTTGCAAAATTGACAGGAAGAGCACAAGTGGAACCTGTCATTTGCTTGGATCAAGCTTGATCTCATGGCAATGCAAAAAGCAGGCTTGTGTAGCTCTTTCCACTGCTGAAGCAGAATACATTGCAGTAGGGAGTTGTTGTGCTCAAACTATATGGCTAAGACAACAATTGAATGATTTTGGTATCTTACTTAACCATATACCTCTGCTAAGTGATAATACAAGTGCAATCAACTTAACCAAAAATCCTGTCATGCATTCAAGAACCAAACACATTGAAATAAGGCATCATTTTCTAAGGGAACACATATCTAATGGAACATGTGATATTAAGTTCATTGGTACTGATTTACAACTTGCTGATTTGTTCACAAAACCATTAGCCAAAGATAGGTTTAATTTTCTGCTTAATGAATTGGGTATTATAAATGTCAATTGTACCTAGCAGTGAAAAATTAAATCTGTTTATTCGCAATTAAATGTGTTTATTTTCTGCACTGATATGCATTGATGACTAGGAAAGAGAAATTCTGATCTTTGACTGCTTGACTGACTTAGTGGGCATTAACCTCTGTACCTTTGACGGTTTTGGTCATAGTTATGTAACCGATTTGATGGTTTGGGTGCTCAATAAGAATTTGAGTGTATGCATCGTGACCCTAAATATTTGGTGCATATTTTCAAAGATTCTCTGCACAAATTCAGAGCATAATATCTTCATGCATATCCACTCATAACTGCCATATCAATCCATTTATTCTGCTATAAATCTGTGTGAATACTTGCTACCCACATTCGCCATTCTCTTTCTATTCTCACCATTTGAAATCAAGAAAAGAATTCAGGTTCAAACATGGCTTCGTCTTCAAGACAAAAACAGAAAAGCAAGGGAAAGCAAACCACTTCTCAAGGTGTGTTAGAAGGATGGTTCGCTGGAAATGAAGAAGGCATCAATGCCTACATTCATGAAACAAGCAGGAAGTAGATCAACATACCCAAGGTGCTGGATTTCAACTGGCTGAAATCTGAAAAATTGGTAGAAACAAGGGCTATGTTGAAGCACCAGAAACTGAAAAAGATGCTGGAATTAACGGGTAATGTTTATCCTGACTTGGTTAAAGTGTTTTATACTAACCTCACATTGGATGGGAAGAATGTTGTCTCTTATGTGAAAGGGACCAAGATGAAGATCACAAGTGAGGTGTGGAATTTTGTGGCTGGAATAAAATATGCTGGATTGAAAGTAGGAAAAGGAAACACCAGTGGAATCCAAGAATTCAACAAGCTGCAATATTATAAGAGTTGCATGAGGAATCCTACTGAGAGTATAAACAGGTTCCATGCAGGGCATTTGAACCTCACTCCACGTCTAGTTGCATACATCATAGCATGGCAATTGATTCCAAGAGGGACAAACCATGCTGTCTTACATGAAGAGGATCTCATTCTCCTATATTGCATCATGAACCAGATTAAGGTAAACTGGGTGTTCATTGTCAATGAACACATGCTCAAGTCAAAAAGGTTGGCTGATTACAGATTTCCCTATGCTATTCTTGTTTCCAAATTAATTGATTACTTTGGTGTTGATGTTACAAATGAGAGAAATGACCCTATCAAAGCTGTAAGTGAGATTGATACTTCAACTCTCACCAAAATGGGTTTTCACAAAATTGAAAACAAGTGGGTGGTTCTCAAGGAGAAGGACCCTCAAACAGAACATGAGGATGAGGATGAAGTTGTTCCTATGGATGATGACTCACCTGCTGCCCAATCTGAACATGAAGAAGTTGCTGCAAATGCCATAGTTGCCTATCAAGGTCCAGAATACCGTGGAGAACCAATGTCTATGTTTGAGAGGCAAGTGCTGTATCGTCTTGATGTAATGTCTGCAGAACAAAGGGCACACTTTGAGACTACTCATGCAAGGTTCCAACACCTTGATAATCAGATTGAAGGGGTTCAGGCACAACTTGCAGAGCTTTACTACAAGGATCAGTAGTTTTTCTGTTTTTAATGCTTTCTTTATCAGTTTTCAAGTTTCTGTAATGTTGAACAATTTGGTTTTCTGTTTCTAAACTATTATGATTATGGTTTCTGCTTTATATCCCTTTATTCCCTATGCTTATATGTTGTTTGATGAATCCAAAGGGGGAGAAAAATAGCTCACCATGCTAGGTGAAGCTAGCTAAAACAGGGAGTTAATTCTGCACCTTTAAACCAATTCATATGCTATGCAATACTGCTGTTTTTTCTGGTTTAAAATCTGGTGCAGTGCAGGTGAAATTCTGGTTTAAAATCTGGTGCAAGTACTTAAAGCAACAAAGCTATGAGGTTAGCTATGGGGATTTGTCTCCATCAAACAGGGGGAGATTGTTGAAGATGGTTGCTGCCCCTTCAAGATTGTGTTTGATGAAGACCTATATGTTGTGTTTGATGAAGACTTTTATGTACTTTTCATGTATTTCTTGCTTTGCTTTAAGTGTGTCTTAGTTAGTGCTTAGAGGTTGTCTAAGAGTGGCTTTTTGCTGAGTAACTCACCTCATAACCACTGGCCATGTGATAAGAACAAGCATAAGTTTTCTTAAACTGTTTTTCACATGTTTTACACAAAAACACGTTTACTGCATAAAAATAAATCTGTTCTTTTCTAAATAAACAAATTCATTTTTTCACTGATGTCTTGGCTAAAATCTTGTAAAAATTAGATTTTGTGCATCAGGTATTTTGACTAAGTCTTCTTCTTTTCAAAACGACTGAGTTTCAAATAGTTAAACTTTCTCTGTTTTCGTTTTGAAAAATAAATCTGTTCATCTGTAAATGAATAGATTCTTTTTTGTCTCTGGTGCCATGTCAAGCTTAAACGTTTTTCAGTTTTATCTCAGCACCAGAATGGTTGACTAAGTCTCCTCACTTAACAAATTCTCTAACTGCTTTTGAAAATAAATCAGTTCATTTTATTTTCAATCTGTTCATTTTATAACAGCTTTAACTGTTTTTCAAAATTCTATTATAAGCTGGCTTTCTATAAAATGCAAACTTGTTTTCTGAGTTTAACAACAATTCAAACAATTCATACACTTGCAAAAAAAAAGTTTTGACAGCAGAGAGTTAAGTGTTTACAAGGATTAGCATTTGTTCTTAAAAGATTTCGAAAATCACAAAGTGCTTGTTCTTGGTTTGGTTCAAAAGCTTGGTGTGAGGTGCAGCTACTGTTCTAGCAATCTTGCCTACTGGTTTAAGGCAGATCTGTGTATCCTCAATCAGGTGTAGTCGTTTCACATCTCTTTCTTGTAATAGTTTGGTTGATCACTCTTCTTGATAGGTGTTCTTGAAGAGTAGGTGTGTGTGTATGCTGAAATAGGTTTTTTTCAGCAAGAGTACCTAAGTTCTTGTAGGTTTCAAGAACAGTGGGAATTGTACTTGGTTGTACTGTGTGTTAGTGATTTCCACCTGTTGTTGGTGAAGACTGGATGTAGCTCAGGTTGAGTGAACCAGTATAATTGCTTGTGTTCAATCTCCCTCACTCTCTGCAATTTCGTTTCTGCATAATTGATAAAACAGCAAAGAAATAAATCTGTTCAATTGAAAATAAATCTGTTCTTTCTGGGCACTGTGCATACCGTTCTTGATTTCTGAAAAAGGTGTTTGAATCTGATAAGAACATATATAATCTGCTAAAAACCATTGGAACAGACTGACTGTGATAGGCTGCTTAAGAAACTGTCAATGCTATCAATTGAACCTTAAACAAATTGCTTAAAGTTGAAGCTTGCTGTTCTGTGATTCATTGTTCTTAATTTCTGGAAAATTGCTTGACATCAAGAAGAACACTCATAGTCTGTTAAAAGCCACTGGAACAGGTTGTTTGCAAAGGTCACTCAATTAATTAGCATGCTATCAATTGAACCTTAATCACTTGCTTGAAATTGAAACTTGCTGTTTTGGTATTTCACTGTTTTTCTAATCTGATAGTTGTGTGCGTGCTGCTGGAAATTCTCACTGCATAATCTTGTGATTAACCTTGCTGAATTAAAAGCTTTTCAAACAAAAACAGTGCTGAAATAAATCTGTTCATTTTCACATAAATCGATTTATTTTCTGTAAAACTGGGTTAAACATTGTTTCTGCGAGAAAGTTTTAAAAGGTCAATTCACCCCCCCCCCCCCTCTTGAACTTTGGCACTATTAAACTCAACATATTTGTCAAAAAGAATGGAATTAAACTAGGTAATAACAATGTTGTTTCTTATAGTCCACTTATTTTAATGAAGTAACAAGCTCATGTCAATACATAATATTGCAATACGTCAAATTCAATAAATATTTGTTTAAATATGTTAACAATGGTCCATATAAAACTACAATTAAAATTAGTAGTAGTTGTACACAAAGTACAAACACACCTATATATTGTTGATGAAATAAAGCAACACTATGATTGTAGATACTTATCCCCATGTGAAGTAGTTTGGAGATTTTTTGGTTGTGATAAGTGTCATAGTTCAATAATATTTCATATTAAAAGACAGACACTTATAAATATTTATTGATAAAATAGTTATAATTTAACCCATACTTTATGAATTTAAACCTTTTTACATAATTTGTGATTATAATATGAATAAGAAGAATTTATTCCCAAATTTGTGTTAATTTCAGGATTCTAGGGGAAAATGGAAATGAAAGGGCTAAAGGAGAATAGACAAAATAAAAAGGGAAAGTTGGAACATTGGAAACTCACTCAAAAGTTGCCCAAACTCACCCAAGCAAGATCACTCCAGAGTCACTCGCCCTGGCGAGTTCAATCCAGAGTCACTTGCCCAAGCGAGTTCACTCCAGTGAAGTTGGTGTCAAACTCACCCAAGCAAGTAATAACTCGCCTAGGCGAGAAGTCACTTAGCCCAAGCCCAATTAGGTTGAATATGAGGCTTGAGGCATAACCTTAGACATCATTGGGAGAATAGAAAGAGAAGGAAAACCCTAGAGGAGGAAACTGTAAAGGAGAAACGTCCTAAATCTTCTTTTCTTGCTTTCCATGCTTGTAATGGCCAACATGAGTGGCTAATTCTTCCTTTTGGGATTGGGAGTAATTTGTTCAAACTCTTATGTATTGAGATGATATTTATCTATAATATTTCAGTTCTTGATTGATGATTGGTATTATCATTTTACTCTCAAAGCTTGAATTATATTCATGATTTTGATCCTTAGATCTGACTGAAAAGTATTTCTAAGAATTTGACATAAATGATAATACTTAACATATTTAAATGTTAAGAATAAATTTGAAATGCTAATTGCTTTATAACATTTGTTTGTAATGATAAGGAACTTTATAAATATGCAAGGAATCAATATTTAGGAGACTCTCTTAATAATTTTGTATGCGAGGAATCAATATGAATGCTTTTTATATGTGCATCAATATCAATCAAGAATGAATATTATAATCTTTTGTAAAAGTACAGGCGAGTGAGAAGGATGAACCCCAATCCCAATTTTCCCAATTGAATCACACACATATTTTACTTTGCTTTATTTACATTTTTGCAAATTCAAACAACAAGCTTTCAACAAACTATTAGATATTTTTTCTATCTAGTGAATATTATACTTGAGAATTCAATTGTTCCTTGTGAGTTCAATATTTGTCCTTAGGGACAAATTTATTACTTTTGATACGGTACACTTGCCGTAAAATAGTCATCATTTTGACATCTACCACAAATGGCCTACTATCCCAAGATTAACATTTCATTTGTCATGTCAACAAACTTTTTTTTTAAAGATGATGATCAAATTGATTTAATCTTCAAAAATTGCCAAAATGTTAACACAATGTTTTTAGCTTGGTTTGAGGGTAATAAAATTTATGATAAGGGAAGGAATTTAACATATTATGAAATTCCAAGCAAGTTTGGTTGGATACCTCAATAAAAAGAATGGAAACCAAGGAAACAAGGTTACAACATTGGTAGAGTTACATATGTTCCTCTTGAATCTGGTGAGTTGTATTTTATGAGGATATTATTGACAATTCAAAAGGTTGTATTGATTATGATAGCATAAAGATAATTAATGGACAAAATTTTGAAACATACCAACAAACTTGCTATGTGTTAGGATTACTAACCGATGATCAAGAATTCACTTATACAATTAAATAAGCAAGAGAACTAGCTTATGAAAATGGACTTAGAAGATTATTTGTTACATTATTGGTTGTAAATACAATGTCCAAACCTGATGTAGTCTAGAATGTTACTTGGAAGTTACTGTTATATTGAATTTTATACTAAAAAAGTAATGAGTTCAATTTGTCAAGTATTATATTTATTAATGTTTCAAATTTAATCATGTTCTCTGATGTTTATATTAAGGATTATTTGTATGTAGTTCTTGAATTTTGAGAAGTTGAATTACAAAATATATATCGTAGGTCCTTAAAAGATTTTATTTGTCTTTCTCAACCTGATCTTTCACATTCATTACTATTCAGAAATAGCTTTATTATTAAAGTTGAACTATGATAAATAATACATGGAAAAACAATGTGTCACTATTGCAATCCCTCAATAATGAGCAACTACATACGTATGAAGACATCGTGACAATAGTCCTTTCACAATAAGGGGGATTTTTTTTCTATATGGTTATAATGGTACAAGAAAGACATTTATGTGGAGAACATTATTCACTACTATTAGATGTAACGGAATGATTGCTTTGAATGTAACTTTAAGTGGAATTGCTTCTTTATTACTTCCTAGAAGAAAGACAACATTCTATATTTTGCATTTCACCATTAATAAATGAGGAATCAACTTGCAACATAATTGTATGAAGTCTTCGTGTTAGGATTTTGATTGAAACCAAATTGATTACATGGGATGAAACACCAAAGATGAATAGATTATGGTTTGAAACATTTGATAGGGCCTTGAGAGATATTCCGAAAACTAAAAATGAAGAAAATAGTAAAAAGAAAAAAAAACTTTTGGTGGTAAGGTTGTTGTTTTGGCAAGTGATTTTGGAAAATTTCTCCTTTTGCAAGAAAGGGATCCATATATGATGTTGTTAAGTCATCAATATTCTGATTTATGGCAAAATTACAAAGTTTTAAAACTTTCACAGAACATGAGATTGAATACTATCAATGTAGTGAAAGTGCAAGAGATATAACAAAAATTCTAATTGGATTGTAAAAGTTGGAGATGGAGAAATGGATTTAAGTAAAAATGGTGAGGATATTCTTCATATGCCATAAAATCTTAGTTGAATATGTTGAATCACCTTTATTATCATTGGTTCACTTTGTGTATCCTCAATTTTTATTTAATTGTCTCCTAAATTTTTTGATGATGGAACAATACTTTGTACCATAATTAAATTTGTAGAGAAAGTTAATGATTTCATTTTATCTTTAACAAGTGGTGAAGAAAAAAAATATCTAAGTGCACACACACCTTGCCAATTGGATTAAGATAAGGAAATTCAAGGTGATTGGTTTACATATGAATTATTAAATGTTCAGAGATACAAAATCATCAACTTAAGTTGAAAATGAGTGTACCTATCATGCTTTTTAGAAATATTGATCAAGTAAATGATCTTTGTAATGAGACAATGTTTCAAATTAATGATTTGGGGAAAAAATGTTATTTCTGCAACTATCATCACAAGAAAAAACATTGGTAAAAAATATTGATTTAGGGTTTAGGGTTTAGCCTTTCAAATTCCAAAGAATACAATTTTCAGTATCTCTATGTTTTGCAATGACAATTAAATAAGAGTCAAGGTCAATCACTTTCAAAAGTTAAATTGTATCTTCCGCGTCCAATTTTCATACATGACCAACTATATTTTGTTGAGTAAAAAAAATTATTCAAAATACTTATTCTGGTTGAAGATGGAAACATAACCAATACAACTAAAAATGTGGTGTACAAAGAAATATTTGAAAATCTTTAAAATCAAAGACATATGAGGTATAACTATTGTTCTAATTATAGTATACTTTTTGTTATTTATTTGATCCTCCAAGCTAATTTCATAATTACTTATTGAATGAAATGTAGATTTAGGGGTGACAAAGCGGGTCGACCCACCCCACATACATAATGTAGGCTGGTTTTCATGGCCCGTCCCGCATGCGGGTTGACCCGCGAGCTTGCGAACCAGTCCTCATAACTTCTTCAAATGAACTATTATATAGTTAAATCAAGTCTCTAGGAATTGATGCAATATGAAATTATGAATTAATCAAGTCTGTGGTGTACAAGAAAGTATGACAATCAAATACACCTCACAAATTCTGAAATTGATTTGACAAGATGGCCAAAAATGATTCATAGTACATATCATCAATAGTTACAAGAGATTTGATGAACTCAAAAACAACATTGAAT
The DNA here is from genome assembly GCF_000499845.2 of Phaseolus vulgaris. Classification (NCBI taxonomy): domain Eukaryota; kingdom Viridiplantae; phylum Streptophyta; class Magnoliopsida; order Fabales; family Fabaceae; genus Phaseolus; species Phaseolus vulgaris. Next base: position 40,151,220 of record NC_023756.2, on the reverse strand, counting down.
AAGCAACTGACATCAATTAACAATCAAAAGCAATTACCACATCAAACACTTGTTATGCAATTGCTATTATATCATCTTCTTCCACTTCAAGAACATTAGATGCAACCTTGGAAGAACTTTCATCTTCCACTTTTTGATAATTATAATCTTTTCCATCATCTGCATACATTTGAACAATGACAATGAAAGAATGAATTTACCCTCAGGAAATCCATGCTTCCAAAAGTAATAAAAAAACAATAGGATTGGTTAAAATAATTAAATTACCCTCAGAAAATCCATGTTTCCAACTAGAAGTACAAATAATTGCTTCCACATTTTCAGGCAAAAGAGAATTCATATACTTGTTAAGAATTTGAGAACCAATGTTCAGATTCTGATGCAACTGTGGTTATAGGAATACTCAATAAATCTCTAGCCATTAAAGCTAGATCCGAAAAACGTTGACTATTATTTTTCCACCACTCTAACACGTCCATATGCTCCAAAAACTCAAAATCCAAAGTTGGCTCATTCAAATAAGTGCCAAGTTGTGTTCTTCCACTTTGATTAGTTACTTGAATCTTGCCCATTTTTAATTTCTATTATAGATGTAATAAGTTAGTAACATGGGGCAAGTACAACAAAAACTAAAAAATTAACTAAAGTACATTCAAGTAAGCAACTTACATAAAAAAAGACTTGGTTTAGAAGTAGATGAGGATGAAGATTGTCCTTGCTTACACTTTAGAGTATTTGATGTTGTTCTCAAACCTTTGCTAGAATATTCGGAAAAAAGTTTGTATAATTTTTGCTTGATCTTTTCCAATTCCAGCTCCCAAGTCAATGAATCAACTTTTTCAAAGCAAAAGCTCAATGTTTCTAACTTCATCTTTGGGTCTAAAATTGCACCAAATGCAAGTACAACATTATATTCATTCCAATATTTTTCAAAATTTTACTATCATCAATTCAACTATATTCTTAATTAGTGCATCTTCATCTTTCACATTTTCCATCAACAAGCTTTGAATTTTCCAAACTTGTAAAAAATACAAGTTGGAAATTGGATAACTTGTAGCAGAAATCAAGGGAGTGGTATCATAAAAGGGTAACAAGAACTTACAAATTTTTTCTGCTCTCGCCTAATCTTCCTCTGAAGGGAAATATTTATAAGATTCATCAACCAAGTGCAAGCTTCAAAAAACACGTTGATATTTAAGAGCACTTTTAAGCATGAAGTAAGTTGAGTTCCACCTTGTAGGGACATCAAGACACAACCCACATGATACATCAATATCACTAAACTTTTCAAGGCATTGTTTGAATTTCATCATTTTACTCTCTGGACCCCTCACATATTTGATGTTATTTCTAATTTGGTTCAAAGCCTCACCAAGCACATTTAATCCTTCTTGAACAATTAAATTTAATATATGTGCACAACAACGGACATGAAAGAATTCACCACCACATATCAAACCATTTTGCAAAAGAAGTTGGCTTCTTAAAGTACTTTGGAGAACATCATTATCAAAAGCATTATCCAAAGTGATAGAAAATATTTTTTCCTCTAATCCCCAATCTTGTAAAAATTCGTATATTTTCTTAGACAACTCAAAACCTGTTTAAGGGGGAGGTATATGACAAAATTTGAGTAGCTTGCTATTTAACTTCCAATTTAGGTAAATAAAATGAGCAGTCAATGATATGAAACCCTCAGTATTAATAGATGTCCATAAATCAGTAGTTAAGCATATCCTACTAGGAACAGAAACAAGCAATTCCTTAAGCACTATTTTTTCGTTGATATACATTCTTCCAATATCAGCCTTAACAGTGTTTCTAGAAATCATAATTGCATCAAGACACAAGTAGTTTATCCAAGTCCTAATTTCGGGATACTCAACAAATTTATAAGGCAAATTATGTCTAATAATTAGATTAGACAACAATTCATGATGTACAACTTGATCTATCTTTTTTCCTTTCAACTTTCCCTGCATATCTAAAATCATTTGACCCACATCTTCAGTTTTTCTTTTATGGCATTTCATAATATGACGATTTAAATGAGAAGTGCCATATTTTCTTCCACCAGTTAGATATATTCTATTGCAACTATTGCACCTTGCCCTTTCTTTTCCATCCTTATCCACCCCAATCTTAGTAAAATACTTCCAACAATCAGATGTGCTAGTCTTAACCCTTTTCTTTTTCTCACCTTTAGCAGTTTCAGATTGTTTTTCAAAATCACCTTCCTCAATTTTCACAAAGGGGAATATTAATATCCTCTTCAGCCATTCCAATTTCCAAATTAAGATCCTAATTAATTAATAGCATAAACATAAGAACATATCTAAACATAACCATAAATAGAAAGAGAAAAACACAACATAACCAGCATGACGTTGGATTTAAAAATTACTCCAAAGTTGTCACTTACGAAGTTGTCAACTACGAAGCCAACACTAAAACAAATATAAAACAAGCTTCTTCATATAACTTTAAACTCTTTTATATCAGAGGAAGGCATCAACTAACAAATGAAAGACATGTTCATGACTAATATGCTGGAAAAAAAAACAATGTGGAGGTTACTTTACAAATCTTGAACTGCTAAAGTCTTAAAACTACAGGCAGAAAAAGGTAAGGGAAAACAAAGTCTCATGAGTAAAAGTTGAAATTAACATCACAAATCACCCTTCACCAGCTTTCAAATACAAATCACAAATCAAATCAAAGTGGCAACAACATAAATTTGTCTCTATATCAAAGTGGGAGAAGGTTAAGGTGGAAAGGATAGAACCTGGAGGAAGACGACGGTGGAGGGCGATCGCAGATGGCGGTGATGGCGGTGGAGGATAATCACAGAAATGGTGGTGTTCGCGGTGGATGACCCTCGCAGAGATGGTGGTCTTGGGGGTGGAGGGCGGTCACAGACCTCGCGCGCGATGAAGGAATCAGCGACACAAATTTTCTTATTTTATTAGGGATTGAAAATGCTTGATGATGAGAAAGAAAGGGCAACAACACAACACAACAGCGGGTTGCATTGCATATGGAGTTTCTTGCGGGTTGACGGGCCAGCCCGCCCTACCCCGTCATAAGCCCGCACAGGTCGCGGGTTATGCGGGGTGGGCTTAAATGGGTTAGCGGGTCAAATAGGGGAACCCGCCCCGTGTTATTTCTTGTGGGCTGCAGGGCGGCCTGTGCGATTTACCCAGTTTTTCCAGCCCTATGTAGATTCATTAACTTCATCAATATTTAGAAGTTATCCATGTTTGTTTTTAGTAAGAGTTATAAATGGTAAGTTATGATTCTTTCCTTATAATTTGTTTGATCTTTGAATAATTTCTAGACAATATATATCTTTGTTATGAGATCATCCTCTCTTTCTATTTTCTTTAGTTCATAATTAAATGAGTACAAGATATTACAATTGAGTTTACAATAATTTACATTTACATTCTATGGAAGTGTTTGGTGTTGTTGGGTATAAAAATACTAATAAAAGATCTTCCATAAATATGTAATTGTTTTGATTATAAAAATTAGAAAACTTCTATTTTTTGGTGTTTCTTAGGTCAAACTTCTATTCAATCAAGACATATTGATTCCTCTCAATATTTTGAAGGTCTAAATCTATATCATTATATTGTGCATAATCAACTCAAAACGAATGACAACCTTTCTCAGACAGTACTTTCGTCAAGTTGGAAAACGTTCCTACAAATACTTATGTCTTTCAATTATATTAAACATTTAATTATTCGTGAATTCTGATATACTATTAACTTTCTTCATAGGTAAAGATTTTATGCCATCTATTATAATTTCACCACAAATAAATCATATTATTGAGAAAACTATTCAATATGCATTCAACAGTATGAACTTAATTCTTAAAATATTGGATGATGAAGAAGCAATCTAGAAAGAACAAAATGATGGTGAGTGAAGATACTTTATCTATATATTTTATTGTAACTATTTTTATTCATTAAATTATATGAATGTTGATATCAAAATATTTGTTTCTTAGGCAAAATATTTGTTCAATCCATTACAAATTCAAGACAAATTGATTCCTTCCATTCCCTAGGACAAAATAACTCATTAACAACTATTCAAAAAGCCATATAATGACGGTTCCTGAACCGTCGTTATTGCAAGTGTCGTTATAATCAATTGTTTATAACGATGATTCTAGAATTGTCGTTATAAACCCACATTAACAACACGTGTAAAAGCTAACATTCTACCAAATAAATTATAAAAAAAAACACTTATAACGACGATTCTAATTTGGAACTGTCGTTATAAGGGCCTATGGAGGGCTTTTAAAGACGGTTCCAGTGGGAACTATCGTTATAAGTGTATTTTTTTTAAAAAAAATATTATATATTCACTCTAATCTTCCATAAAATATCAAATTCCCAAAAACAATAATGCACGTAATATCATAATTTAAATATGAAAGTGTACAAAAAGTTCTATAATTATATGAAAAAGTTTTGTGCCATTCTGAAGTGTATATATGGTTACCTTAAAGCGCATCTAAGTGAGTTTCTTTCCATTTGCACTTGCACTCCCCCCGCCCCTCACTCAACATGTTATATCCAGAATAAACACAGAAATAATAAGATTTCATGTTAGAACACACACATAAAAAGTTTGTGAGTAATGTAAAAGTAATAAATTTGTGAATGCAATGTAATCATAATGGTTTAATAAATCTATAATTTATACTAGAAAACATCATGCAAAATTTCAGAATTTTCTAACAAGTGTAAGTATGAGAACTAAAACCTTAAAATACTTGAAAGACTTAAATAATACTTAAATCCTAAAAAACCAATAGTAAACGGTGTGTTTTTGGAATTTTGATGGACCGATCCCCTTCTAGTGGCCATGGGCTTTGTTACCTCAAAGGAGATAAGACGTTTGGCGTGTTGGCACGGTGGTGAGGCGTGGATGGCTGGACAAGAAGCGGCGGGGCTGGAGCTGGAAGACAGCGCGGAGCGGCATGCAACTTTTAGTGTATTGGAGAAGATGACGAGAATAGAGGAGGGGCCAGATCTTTGAGTGTATTGGAGAGTGAGAGACGAAAATGGGAAAAGAAGAAAGAATGGAAGAGGAGGGCGCGGAGCTTTGAGAGAATGAAAGGCGCGAATGGGAAAAGATGAATGAATGAGTGTGCACAAGATGAATTTTTTTTTTTTTTTATGCGGAATCCATTTATAACGACGGTTTATTCAAACCGTCGTTATAAATAATCCAAATCACTATTAAAGACGACATTTCAGAAAAAAAAAAAAAAAAAAAAAAAAAAAAAAAAACCATCGTTGGACAACTATTAACGACGATTTATAAAAAAATCGTCGTTATTTTGCAATTAATAACGAAAATGTCATTGCGTTTTTTTCAAAAATGGATTTTGTACCAACTGTCATTATCCACGGTCTTTTTAAGACTTTTTCAACTAGTGATTATTTTGAAGTTGTAAACCTTTCTTACTTTACTCTATCTCTTAGATCTATTATTATAAATGTGATACATTATTTTCTATTACATCTCATTTACAATATAACAATTAATGTACATTAAACCTTTCTTACTTTACTCTATCTACTATATGTATTGTTATAAATGTGATACATTTTTTTCTATTGCATGTCATTTACATGATAGCTATTAATGTACATATTCCGCTTACAAGTTTCATGGAATACTATCACCATTACTTTGTGCTATATATTATTATTCATTTGATCTAATTTACTTTTTATCTTTATATTGGACATTCAAATATAGGTTCATTTAGGCACGGTATTCATACTTGCATCGAGGTCTTGGTCGTTTTATTGTTGCGTTGTCCTCTTGTGAAACATATTCCCTGTGCATCAATCATATTATACATATGAACCAAAAATTGTTGGAATAATATTAATGCACTGTTTATGTTACCAAAGTCAACACCTTTGGTTAAGAGTTAATATTCATTAATACCACAAATGGTGCAGTTTTTCTGTAAACATTTATAGTGACTACCACTTATTTTATTTAGAATTTATTTATTTGAAAAAAGTTGAATTAATCCTTTTCTATAAAAAGAACTTGTTAACAAATATTAACCATCCTGTCAAAAAGACACATGCATTCGCTCAGATTCAAACACTAATCTTATAACATTTGTCACCTTACATGTTCAAAGATATTAAATAATAATATCTTTAATTTTTTTAATTAATTACTCATTTACTTATCCATTAATAATACATTATTTTCATATAAAAATAATAATTAATTATTAATATATAAAAAAAACTGTTATTTGGAAGAAGAAAGGCACCTTTAAAATAATTCTTTATTACTCTTATAGATTATAAATAGTAAGTAAATAAAATAATAATAAATAAATTACTAAAAACAAATTAAAAAATTATATTTTATATTATTTATTTTTCATTTTCTTTTTAAGTTATACAATTTTTCTATTGACTCTGTTTTACATTTTTTATTTTTTTATACTTTCTCTATTTTTCTTCTTCTCTATCCAACATATGAGTAAAGTTTAATGATGTACTTTTTTTTCCTTAATATATTTAGAAACAAAAATCTAATAAAAGGTATTGAAAATTAAATTTTACATTTAAGAAGAATTCCATAATTTGATTTAGTGATAAGTAATAATAAGTATTTTTTTTATCAACAATAACAAATAAATAAATGGGAACCAATTCAGGGGTGGTTCAACCCTTGTACAGAATACGCAAAAAAACCAACATCTAACAAATACCACCAAACTAACTAACTAACAGAAGCCTTACCCGAATAAATAAATCCTGAAAAAACTTCAAGAAACCATCATCCTACATACCAAAGGTTCCAAACACAAATTAGAGTAGGAAAAAGAAGCAGAGCGAATTTTTACGGAAATCCAGGATCAAACTTTTACTTGCACCAAAGCAAACACTTCAGACGCGTCTGCCACACCCCTTTTGAATATGATAAAATTCCTATGATTCCAGAGTTCGCTCACCACCCCAACCCAAATTGTGCTCCACACGACATTAACCGAATCGGAAGACCGGCTCAACTTGAATTGATCAAAGTTTGACTTAAGATCAATGTGAAACACAAACGAAACTTCAAGCCACTTAAAGCATAAACATCAAACGCGTCAGGCAAAACTGCAATCGAAAAACAAATGGCGGTACGATTCTTCCTCCTTTCCACACAAACAACACAAATAATTTTCAACCAACACCCCTCGCCTTTCCAGATTGACCCTAGTAACAAGCTTATTTTCAAGCATCCTCCAAGCAGTAAGAACAACCGAAAGAACGACTTTGCAACCTAATAATAAGTAAATAAGTTCATGGTTAAAAAAAAGCATCCCTCTTGATCACAAAATCAATATCAACAAGAGAGATTGACAAAAAAATTGAACACAAAAAGTGTTTAAGTTTATCTCAATAATCATCGGATCCCAAATTCGGGTCATCATAGTGAACCTCTCAAGATTCGGTTCTTGCACCGCTCGGAAGTCCAAATATCACGTGCTATAAATACTAAACTTAGCGCCAAAATTCAATTTAATTTCCCAGTCCGTTAGCACCTTATTCAGAAAATGCGAACTCGCTTTCTCAACAACAACTACTTCGCTCTCCCTCCACCACAAACCATTCCCTTTCTCTACCTCCCCGTCCCTCGTCTCCCTCCACAGTCGCCCTTCGACATCCACAACCTCCTCCGCTTCGATCCTCCGCTCAATCTCTCCCTCCACCTTGATCCCTTCCCTGTACACGCTGCTCTATCCGCCTTCCTCGCCGCAGTCCTCCCACACCGAATCCGCATCCACTCTCGAGATCTCACCGCTTTAAACCCCGCGGTAAGTTCGAGAATTGAAATGACATAGTGAATTTTGAGCTTGCGTTTGTTTCTGCCAGTGAAATTGTGATTCCATGTGCATTGCTTACTTACATATGAATCTTACCATTTCTGAGAGTGCTCATGTTTTTTGACTGTTTTGATTGCGTTGCAGCAAGAGGCGGAGGTTATCTTCGAAGATCGTGGCTCCGACACTGAAGTTAAATTTTCAAATGTATATTTAATTAATTAATTAATAAGCCTTGTTTGCGGCGATTTTTGTTTATTTAGTTATTTATTTTGCGATATTATTGACAGGAGAGTAAAACTATTGTGCTCGGTGATAAGAACGATGTTGTTTATGAGACGATTCAATTTGAAACACCTGAGCTTGACGTGTTCTTGGTGAGGTGCTTCTTTCTAATTTTGTGGTTCTATGCATAATATAAGATAGCTTTTTCCGTTTTAAGAAGTTTAACTCAATTTTTACCTTCGTTTTTTTATTTTACTTTTGTTTCTTTGTATTTTAAAGGAAAATGTACGTGTCGCTGAGTCGGAGAGGATGCAAATGCTGTCTCAAACTCCAGAGGTCGAAAATAGCCTGGTAAAATGGTGTAATTTGTCAACAATCATGTAATAATTTGGTTTTTACTGTACATAGCGTTGTGGCTATAGGTTTGTGTATGAGTATGAACTATGTACAGTTATGGCAATTGAGTCTGTTAGTTATATTGGAATTATAACATTACTCTCTTGTTGTAAACTTTGATTATGTGATCTCAAAGTATAAGATATTTTAATGCATGTTACTATATATAGTTTATACACGCAGGCTTCTTACTTGTTCCTTTAATTGTTGTAGTTAATTCATTTGATAAATGGAAGAGCTAAAAAGATTTTGTTTTAATTTTATCCTTGGAATGCTGATAACTATTTGTATCATTCAGCATGGAATGTTCAAGCATAAGAATGGATTTGGTCTTCCCTAGGTCTTACAGTAATAGGATACAAGGAAATCTTTCAATTTTTTTAAAATTCCATGATGTGTTTGTCTCCAAGGTTCATATAGAACAAGTTCTTCTGTTTCCTTGCAGGAAATGCTCAAGATGCCTGAACCATCAAGGCAGTACCCTTACGAGGCTTTGGAATCAGTATTCTTGGTTAAAGATGTAATTTCGGAGTACCTGGTGGGGGAAAATGGATATCCTCTAGAAGATCATATTTCTGTTCAGCAACTGCCACGCTCTGACCAAAACGTATTTCTTATTTTGGAAGTGGATGAGGGAAGTTTGGCAATTCCCTCTGGTATTTCTTTGGTAGGAATCGTTGACTCGTATTTTGAAAATACCAGATCTCAAAATTTCGATGAGCAATGTCAATCCATAGCGGAGGGCAAGGAACTTCTGGGTTCTATGAAGCATAGCATGATGGAATTTTTCTCAGATGAATTTTTATCAAAGAAGAGCCTTGAGTTATCAGATATGTTTCCCGAAAGTGATTTTATGAATATGTTGGAAACTGAACATGTTAATGGGAGTACTGGCCTGCAGACATCACATACTAATGGTGACTTGTTAGAGAATCTTGTTACCTTCCAGGAGTTTGAGTTCCTTGATGAAGACTTAATGCAAACCTTTGATGCTTTGTACAAAACAAAAGCTTCGGATGATCTAGTAACAAATGACTGGATGTTTAAGAAAGAGTTTAACTTCAAGAGTTTTGATGAATTGATTGTTGGTAATGAGATAGCGCTAACAGATAACGCGTTTAAATCACTGCCTGTACCTGTTATCTCTGATCATAAAAGGATGATATATCTACATGACATTATTGGAGAACAAATTTCCAGCTTGAAGACCCGACCCCTCTCTGCATCTGATGGAATTTACTTAAATTGGGATCTACTTGAAGAAGATAGGTGCAACCGCAAGATTTCAAACTGGTATCAGGACATATTGGCCAAGATAGATCTGAGCAACGAGGATTTTGGAGGTAAGCCTTTCGATGATGGAAAATTGGTATTTGGTCTAGTTTTCTGTGAGGATACGACAGGTGAATGTGAAATTAAACAGGATGAAGAGTTACAGAAGTTGCTTTCTGATTGCATGCCTGTCCTTGACAATCATCCGGTGGAATTTGCTTCGGGCAAAATATTAGAACCTGTATCTTTTAAACAAGGAAGTGAAGAACAATTACCTGAAAGAATGACTGAGAGGGCTTCATTATTATTTAAATCTATGTCAGAAATCAGTAATCTTGATTATTTCTTGAACCCTCAGAAAGTTACTGGTGAGGGGAATTATAATTATGCAGTAGAGTCCACTAATGCTAATGTTAGTATTCCAAAAGCTTCATCCACTGAATTGAAAGTTGATACACAGTCTCTAGGGTCAAATACTATTCTGCATAGAGTTAAGTTGTCTGATGATATTGTGGCCCTGGCTGGATATTTTGAAAAAAGCTATCTAGCCATTTTGCAAAGAGATACAGAAATGACAAAAACAGATAAATCAAATGTAGATTATTTTCAATTGCTCAGCATTCAAAGGCACAAACTGATTGAATACCATGCAAATGGAAACAATATGGCATTTATTGTGTTATGTGCTATCAAACAGGCTGCTTGGTACTTGTGTTTCTATGGTCTCCATCCAGCATTCTTGTATTTAGACAAATTATGTCAAAACTTGGACTATTTGAAATCAAGATTAGGCATCCTCAAATCTTTGATTGAAGATGAAAAGAGGAAGGTGGACAACAATGTTACTTTGGCACACCCATCATTAAAAATTGTGAAGGAAATTTTCCTGTCATACATCAAACGGGATAGTTTGAAAACTTTGATTGTGGCTGAAGAAGTATTCTGGTCTTCATTGAAAAATCTTCTCCTTTCCGTGGGGTTATCATTCAGTGAACAAAATGCTCATAATAGAGATCATCCATATGCCAATAATGGGCGTGAGGAGGCAGATACTAAAATGCGAGAACTTATGATTTCTGACTGCTTGTTGGTTTCACACAAGTAAGATTTTTGTTTCAGGATATTTTATTTATGTTGCATGCATAGAATTATACTTTATTTTTCTTATACGTTTAGCATGTTTTCAAATTTCCATTCCAGACGTATGTATTTCCTTTTTGTATATTGCATATGGAGCAGCAAAAATCCAAAAGGGTGAGCAAACAAGGGGCACTGCTTACATTTTTTAAAGGAAACTGCTTTTCTTTCAATTTCCTCGGTTTTGTTTATCAAATAGTATTTCTGAGCATCAATGCTGAGCATAAGTCTTTTGCTGCCATCTTCTTGGTCATACTTTTTCTGCTATGAATCTAAGTTAAATGTTTTATTTGATTGAAGGCATGTTTCTTCGTTGCTTCTACTCAACAAATTTGACATTATCTTGGAATATGGAGGTTCATACGGCTCATCTAGGATATCTGAGATTTCCAAAACCTTGGTTGGACTGCCTCATCTTCACTTTTTGACCGTTGAATTTGATGATCATGCCGCTCTGAAAGCACTCTGCGAAGGTGTTGAATTGCACCCAAACACTGAGATGTTATTGGTAAGCCTCTGTGATTATGATAATGTGCATATAATCTTTATCGTAGATACTTTACATTATTTGTCTAAGTTCCTTATTCCATATAATTTTGTTTGCACGTGTTCTATACTTTATTTACCGTATAATTAAAGTATCTTATTTATTGTGATGTAAATAAGTATAGGCATACATGAATAGGGTTTTGTGTTACTTAAGTAAATTAAGGATAAAGTTTCTGAATTATATTTTAATTCTTCATTTATGAGGAAAAAAATGTCTGGAGCTGTTACAGAAAAGCAAGAACCAGCAGTATCACTCAATAAAAATACACAAAATATTAACATGTTTTGATATTTTGATTTCTTCGTTACTCCATCAAGAAAATGCTCAAACACAACTGCGTAGCTCTTTCATTGGCCTCACATGGGCCAGGATTCTCCACAAAATAGGCTTTTGCAGTTCCTAATAAAAATATTAGAGCAGCATACTTCTGGGTTTATCCAACATAGTGTAGAAAACATTAAGAGCAAAGGGATAAGAAAAACAAAAGAAATAATCAACATGGAATTCTAAGATTAGTAGTATTAGCCAATGTAATCTTTAAATTACAAAAAGTACCATTTTAGTTCCTGAAATTCTAAACTTTCAGCTATGTTAGTGTTTTTTTTTCTGAAATTTCTACTAAAATGACCATTGCGTAGGTTACAGACTAGATTCTAAAATGATTGTTGCTGGTACTTTGAAGGACTTTGTAATTTTAGGAATTAATTGACCGGAATTTGAAATTTAATAAACTAATTTGGTGTATTACTTATCCTAAATTTGAGGGACAGGCTGGTATCAATATAATGCATGTTACATGTTCTTGCTTATGTATCTCTGCATGTGTGCCTGTGTAAAATTGAGTGAATAGAAGGCTTGAGTGGGGGATACTTTATTTGAACAGACATGGAAATGAAAAATAATTTTTCTTTCAATGAAAGATGACTGTAACTTCAAATCTGTGTTTATGGTGAACGATGTGTGACATTTGTAGTACTGATGTTGAAATGCCCTGATATTTTAATTTGTTTCACGTATCCATATTTAGAGCCCGTCCTATACCAATATTCTTGAATGCTTCACCGATATATATTGATGTAGTATCCAAACCTGTGAAGTACAAATACTTTTATAATGATAATGATTTATAATTTTGTATTTTGAAAATATTTAAGAAATGTTATTTTAATTTGGATCTGCACAATTGCGGTTATGTATTTATTATGTTTTAAGAATTTTTATATATTTTTAAATATATATTTATCACATTATTTTTAAAAATAAGCATACGGAGTAGTATCACGCTTATGGTAGGTATTCGTTTATCATAGTTGAAATGAAATTATTTCTTCTGTCGCCTATTTTTAATTGGAGATATACTGAATTACCTGTGTCAATTGATTGTTACTCTTAATTCCTTGTTCATATATGGTATACCAAGAACTCGCTCATGCAACTTACAACTACTGTCTGCTAGGAAAGTGAGACTCGTCCTATTTTCAATCATAAAGAAAGTATGATGAATCAGAACGTGGAGAGACTACTGAATTTTTGTCCTGTGGAGCAATGCTATGATAAAATATCTTCAAAGGTTGCACCTGAAGCAGATAATATTGTGCCACTAATTCCTGCTGTGAAAATTGAGCAAGGTCATAAGAACATGGAGGCACTCCCTGGAACAGTTATCATCGTAAATACTCAAAATGTAGATAAGGAAATGATAATGTCTAGAAGAAGCTCTTACCAAGTGATTCTGGCAATGGAGAAAGAAGGAATTCAAGTCGTTGAACGTGATTTAAATTTGCCGGCTGATATTATACTAAGTTCTGCTATTTGCTTGGCATGGTATGATAGTGAAACCCTGGGGAAGAAAGCAACTCCAACAACCGAAGCATCCTCAAGCTTGCCTTTATGTATTGAGAATATTGCCACAGATGTCCTGACACTGCTTAGTTTTTACTTCCATGGTTGCTTTCTGGTAATTTCAAATTTTTATATTGATTACACTTGTATGATACTTATTTGTTTATTTATTTCAACTGTTTTTATAAAATATTGCAATGTCAAATGGTGCTCCAGAAGTTTTGTTAGGAGTTATTTGAACAGCCTTTTGACGGAAAGTATGTCAATCTCGGAACTCGGCTTTGGCTTTTCCATTTTTGAAATCTCGTTATGGCCCTCTGGAAGATTAATGTCTCGCGGAGTAAAAACATTCTCAAATAAACCCCTGTGGGGCGGAAAGAGTAATTAAGGAACTTTAATCATAGTCATCGTCATTTTGTATTACATGCTTGTAAGATATAAGCTCTTATACAAGGTAGTAGATAAAATTAGTTTTCAGAATATGATTATATTGAGATGTGAGGTAGTAGTAAAAGGGTCATCATGAACGTAAATATGATTAATTAAGATTTGAGAGTTGTTGTGATGCTGAGTGTTAGTTGAGCTTGTTTGAATATGGTATATTCTCTTTTCAGGTCTTTGAAGGTGAATTTAACTTTCTATCAACTGTAATGGAATCCTCTGATGGACTTTATGCTGCAGCAACAAGCCTGGGAATTGATTTGCAGATATTCTTCTCTTACTCACCTGAATTGACAAATGAAGTTATTGTAAGCTGCATTAAGACCGCTACCAATACGACAAGGGGTCTGTATCCTAAAATGCCTGACTCGGTAACTCTTGCCGAGTTTTTTCTTACGGAATTCCCTGGAATAAATCCTTTAACGGCACACTCTATACTATCTTCAGGGGTCATGCTTAATGAGTTTCTTGCGTGGTCACATGAGCAAAGGATGCATGTTTTAGAAAAGTATCACGTTCCAGAAGAAAGTATTTCTCTTTTCAGTGTTTTCTGCAGATATGGGGAACGGGAGGATTCAAAATCCATAATGACAGATTGCTCCTCTTCGGTATCTTCAGGTCTGGACTCAGATAGGTCTTGTTTATATCAAGTTCAAAATGAAAGAAAAAGAAAACATTCAATAAGTAGTCATCAGATGGATGAACTGTGTTTTGATGAGTTGACTGAAATCGAGACACTAAATCCAGTAGTTGAGGCTGTCCCGGATTCCTCTACCTTGCCAAAACCTTTTGATTTTGGTGTTTCAAAAAATGCTGGGAGATCCAGTGAGTTAGCAAAGACAAGTTTATCCATGAGTGAGTTTTTTGGTCAAAAGCAGAACATCAGCGCGGCTACAATGCGAAACCGTTCCGGAGTCTCCTATTCACCAGGGAACTGCAAAGCTCCCAAAAAATTAGAGCAGCTGAGACAACCCGGTTTATCTTTGAAAAATAAAGAGTTAGCTCAAAATGAAATACTGGATACTGATTTTATTGGAAAAAGTGTGAATTGGCACAGCCTTAGTAATTCTGAGAAGTTGCATGAAGACATTAGAGGTGAGGTGGTGGACTTGACAGATAGCCCCTTATTTGATAAAAGCTTTGACATTCCTGATTCCATGTACTTCACAAATTTGATAACGGAAACAGAGAAAGATCACATGAGAAAGAATAAAATTGCAAGGAAATTGTCATTTGATAATAGTAGTCACCAAGAAACCAACTCATCGAAAATATGGAGATCCTTAAAAGATACACAAGGAGAAATAGACGAATTCCCCGAACCAGATTTTGGAGAAAATGTATTTCCTCTTGATTTCAAGTCACATGGAAACACTGGTTTAACTCAGGCATCGATGAGAAATTTAGAAGAATCAGCATTCAAGGAAGAAATGTCGCATTTGAGTGAAACTCCACTCTCATTTGCCCGCCGGTCAGCTTGTCTATTAAAGAATTCACCCTGGACAACTGAATTTATCAATAAAGTAAAAGAAAAGAGCAAATTGCGTCAAAAATCATTATTATGTGAGAATTCTGGCCCTTATTTTGGGTATCCTGGGAACATGTCCAAAGCTTTTAAGAGAAAGAGTCCTTCTGTAATTGATTTTTTTAAGTACCAACCTAGCAGATCTGGAAATGTTTCGGAACAGAAAAGACAGAAGCAATCTGGACTATCTTCAAACTCAACCAAGAAAGGAAGATATTCTACTCCCTCATCCTCATGGACTCCAAAAGATAAGCGATCAACAAAGGTACGCTTATATTGTGTGTTAGTGTTAATTAAAGTGAAAATACGGCCAAAAGAAGCAGAGATAGAAATGCGATATAATTTATTCTTGATTCTTGTTCATCTTGTCTTGTTCTCAATGTGCCAGTTAATGCATAAAATGTGTAAATTTATGTTGGTGGGTTGTTTTGAGAAGTGACATAGTCTTCGTTCATATTCAGTTATTCACTGCAGGTAGACTTATACTTATTCATCTATTGGCTTTTAGTGTTATACACCATTTTTTAGCTCAATGATCATACGTCATTGAACAAACTACTACTTGATGTGTCTTGTTTTGTAGAGAATTTTACTCATGAAAAATTTTCATTACGTGTCATCCTGTTTTATTAATAAGAATTTTTGTATAAAATAAAATACAAAATTAGAAAAAGTATACAAAAAAGTTTTTATAAATTAATTTATAAAATAATAATAATTTTAAATTAATTAAAAACTTTATTTTATTTTCTATATTTTTCTTCTAAAAATATTTATCCAAATATAGTCTGATCGGTCCCGCCTTACTTACGTGGGCTGCTAGCTACTTATCTAGGTAAACTTGTATTCTTCTAGTGTAGTTATATAGTTAGAACTTAGAAATCTTAACTGTGCGAAATTTATTTACATTAAAAATAATTTATTTTCTATTGAAATAAATAAATGCGTGTTTTAAATATTTAAGTAACTTATATAAAAAATTGATCATTATAATAATTAATTGATACTTAGACTGGCAAACCCATTCAACTTCGTGTCCCTCCTAGATTGATTGACATGAAGACAACTTTGCTTCTATCCTATTATTATTCACGGACATTCGGTCGTTGGCAGACACTGACCTTTGGGAGGAACGGAAGTGGAGGCCAAACAAGGCTGGTCTGGAGTGATAAAAAGATAAACTCATACCAGACACAATAACCATCATTGGAGAAAAGAGTCCAGAATTTATATTATATATGACGGTGGCCTTAACCATTTGAAAGGTATTTTGCTTTAAAACCATAGTTGCGAAGTAATTCTCAAACAATACTCAGGTTAATTTCCTCATACTTCTGATTCTGATCCTTTTCTTTAAATGGCATATATTTCATCTATACTTCTATACTATTCTACAATAACTCAATGGACTATGGTAATAACTGACTTATAATATTGATGAAAGTTGAAGCCAATGGTTTCCCGTGATGAAAATGGAGTTCGGGATCAGAATAGGAAGTTAGATACCGTACTGGATAATCTATGTTTGGAGCGAATAGGGATATCATATGATGATTGATGTACGATCTAAGAACCCGAGTAGGGACTTTTAGTTCTAAGTTCTAACGTTATAATTTTCATTTAGTTTCATATGGTCTTACGCCTATCTAAAAAAATAAAAATTGCATTTCATATTGTTAGTGCTCTTTTTTTTGTATTTTTTCCAAAATTATAAAAATAAACTCTACTGTTTTGCTACTCCAAAATTATCTTAAGAAATGTTAATATTACGTACACCCGATTTTTTGTATGAACAAAACAACACATTTTCCTTTTCAATCATTCAAAAAATATTAACATCGGAGCTTAAAAAAATAGCCAACAACTTTTAAAAAGCACAAGTACCTCATCTAGATGATAGTTATTCTAGATTCAGTAGCCGTTTTGCTCTTGATCTTTAACATTTTCAATAAAATGTGTTTCATCTGAGAATCACAAGCCTTATTTATCGGCTATAATGTTTACAATACATGTAACCCAAAATTGTTCAAATAGATGATAACCATTTTCTAGATAGCCTGTCTGATGCCCCCACCCATAGCTACCTTTGTCAATTCAATGAATCAATCGACCAGAAATATCGAACTAAGCAGACAGGTCAACAAATTTAAATTGGAGGTTTAAATGTTGATTCTACTGAAGTGAAAAACACGGGTTAAGCTCGATATGAATTCCACGAATACGATCATGATGTCCTGTCTGTTTCGTAACTCGTGTAATTCATGAGTGAGCAATAACGCATGTAAAGAATTCTAGTTCTTACCATTCCTCAGATTCCGTAGGGCCATAACAAGCTGTTGTCTTTCTCCCTCCACCTCTGCGAACTTAAGACTAATCTCAGAATATCTTTCTTCCATTTCTTTTAGCTGAGTTCCCATATATTTGTTACTTTCCTTTAGTACTGCCACTTCATCCAACAATTCTTTTGTAGGACAATCATCATCATAATTGAAGACAATAGCCTCATTTTCCAAGCAAGTTTTCACTTCACTGTCAGGGTAAAAGAGGAATAAAAATAACTTCATTAGATGACTGTACTATAAATTTGATATCTGAGCCTGAAGCACTACTTTTCTGTTACATTGTTAATAAATGATAAGAAGGTTAATGGGTGTAACTCAAGGGATCTACGGATTCAGATGGCAGAACAAGAATTTGTCTTTTACCTTCTGTGTGCTGCTAGATGAACTTTGTTCTCAGCTGAACTGCATATGGTTCTTCCTTTTTCAGACTTTCTAACAGAGGTGTTTGCATCATCCATTCCCTTTCATGTTACAAATATAACAACATCCCAAGTTAATGTAGTTCATCAAGTCATTGACTATTAACTACTAATATGTCCAAATCAAAACCAAAGTAAACTTAAATTACATGTTCTCTTTCTTTCCTCTTCTTTTTTGTTACATATTAGATGCAAGCACATGAATAGGAAAGGGAAAGATGACTCAGTGTAGGACCAAACTTATGGCTAATTGGACATTTCTTTTATAAGAGTTTTACCTTTTAAGATTTGTTTGATTTGCTAAAGTTTAAGGGATAGGATCGCATCCAAAAATTTGTAATTTGTTGTTATTCAAAATAGTTCATGTATTATACAGAAAAAAGATCAAGGAACAATACAGAACAGTGAAATTTTATTACCTACTTAACCAGGCGACAAAATTGTCTTCATAATACAAAAAAGAGAAAAAAAGACTGATAATGATCCCTACTCATTTTGCCAACTCCATTGCGTGCAAAATGTACTACACAAATTGTATTGCAGTAAACTTTGCCAATTATCAATTGGCAGATAGCACAGAATTTTTATCCAGGTGCATTGATCATCAATCAGCTAAAAAAAACTGCCCTATGACTTAACTACTTGTGTTGTGGTGTCCCATAATGAGTCCAACACCCCTAGAAATCTTCAACTTGTTGATCATGCTTTCTACGGTTATTAACAAGAACTGAAAAAGGACATTATCATCCTCAAAGCATTAAGTATGTATGACCAAACTGATTATAATTTGTTTCTCAGACAAATTTTTTCAGCATCTGTCGTGTTCGTGTCAAATGTTTGCTTGGCAGTATTAAAATTTTATAACATGCCCTGAAAATGATGATTCGTTGGTTTGTTCCAAATTATAAATATAGCATAATTTCAGAATATATTGCCAATCTGCTTGTATCCTAAGTCCTTACTAGATTACTCAATTTTCTGTACTGTGTAGAGTACTCGTAAGGGGGTGCTTGTGGTGATAACTTGCAACCTGACCTAATATATGACAGTGACACTAATTTTCTTAATTACAATTTTAGCAAAGGAGCTCGAAAATTACCATCTGCATTTCCGATCTTGACTTCCTATTGTGCTCCTTAGTGGTTGAACAAGATGCAGCACTCTCGTAGTTCCATGAAGCAAAATGCATACTTTTGGCTGTTGCTGGTCCTTTGCTATTTTTGAGCCTCTTTTCTACAGCACTTAGTTCTTCTACCTTCTTCTTCAGCTCTCCTTCTAATTGAGATATTTTTTCCTTCATATTTTCTTTCTCTGCTTGTTCCACATGCAAGTTATGTTTTAATTCATTGTGCTCGGTCTTCAAGATTTCTACTGCTGACATTAGGGTGTCAAACCTTATCTCCTCGTCACTGTTCTCTAGCATTAACATCATAGTCATCAGCTCTGTTGGATCAACTTTAGACAATACATGCTCTTCTGGCATCAGCTTTCTAATTTCAGTTCTGAGCAATTGAATTTGCTTTCTTAATGCCTTGTCCTTTTCATCCCTGTGCCTTTGGACATCTTCAAGTTGTTTGGACTTAATCTCTAGTTCTTTAGACATCATTTCCACTTTCTTTTCTTTTGAATCTATTTGGTTCAAGAGCTGTTGACATTTCAATTCATTCTGATTTGTAATAAGCCTTAGCTCTTGATTGCATTTCTGGATAATTTCTTCCACGAGTTTGTTCTTCTTCTGCAATTCATCACATTCTGCATAAGCTTCAATGACCTTCTTTTCGTTTTTTTCTACTTTCAATGTCATTTCAACTGAAAGACTTCGATATTCCTCTTCTTTTATTTTCATTTCTCTCGTCAAATCACTGACTTGATTTTCAAGTTCATTGATGTAAATCAAAGACACTGAAAAATCATCCACCTGCTTCCCTATCTTTTCTTCTAATCTCTGTACTTGAGATTCAAATTCTTTTATGATTGCCAAAGAAGCTGAATATTTATTTTGTAACGCAATTTGTTGGGCGTCTTTATGGTTTAATCTCAAAGAGATATCCAGGTTTTCTTTCTTCAGATACTCACACTCAAAGTTGAGGTCTTTTATCTGCTCATTTAGCTCTTCACGTTGCTTATAATAAATGTCTATTTCACCATTCAGGTCTGCAATTTTCTGCTTCAAGTGACCTAACTCTGTGGCATCATCATGCTCTTTAGTATTGTCCGACAATTCCTTATTCTTATGTTCCAGCATTGCTTCAAGTTCTCTCACTGCTAAAAGTAGTTCAGCGTTTGAGTTTTGTGTCTTCTGGAGTTGCAATTTAAGATTAGAACTAAACTCTTTTTCATAATCAAGGTCTTCTTTTATTGCTTCTAACTGCTGCCTAGCGTGTTCAATCTCGGTCTGTAAGGCTTCTGAATTTTTGGTCTCGTTAATGAGGTTTTGCTGCGACATTAGTTGCTCATATTTAGTTTTGATGATATTTCTCTCGTCTCTGAGGCTGATTATTTGTCTTGACATACTTTGTCCTCGACTGCATTCCTTCTCTATCAGCTTCTGAAGCGATTGTAACTCTAGTTCTGATTCTTCGGCTTTCCTCTTCAGAGAAACAATTTCACTTTTGAGGTTTTCAATGACATTATCTGAAGGCTCTTGTAATCTTTCTCGAGGACGAGTATCTTCAAGGCTGTTTCTCCAGGAGTCGCCTAAATTCCTATCTGACGCTGAACCCAGTGATCCCCTATGTATTTGAGCTCTTATTGCAATGGCCTCGATAGTTCCTTTGGACGGCATTGAATTTTGCCTCAAGGGTGGTAATAGCTGGGGAAAATCCTGCCATAGAGTTACCATACGGGTGACACCATTAGATGCTTTAAAAGTCAGGGTTCCATCCCTTAAAATATTAATAATTTCTGAAATTTTATAATATAGATTATTTATTTTCTTAATTTATCCTCTGTTCTGTTTAGGAAATTTTCAACTTTGTACAATAAAAATTGCTAGCTGTATAAACTCACAGTATCATGTAGAACCTTACTTCATAAACATTACGAGAATTTTCATCCGCACTGCAAATGCTCAGTAGGTGTCTTGAGCTTCCATTTCCATTGTCTTCCCCATTTCTGAATGTACTGCATCAGGGAAGTTAACAAGGAGAGGAATGAAATCCTGAAACGAAAGGAAATTTATAGAGATAAATTAACTGGCTGCAAGGTTCATCTTCACCTTTGATCTCTTTGTACCCCTTCCACAATCTGAATTGTCACCTGTCTCAACATGTGTTATTTGAGGAATAATTTTGGTGCTTTGTAATGTCAATGGTATTAAATAATATGGAATAAGAATGAAAAAAAAAGGTTGATGAAGATGAGATTTTTAAAGATGTGTAGTAATAATGTGCATGATATGAGGGACATAAGAAACCAGGTGGGGAGGGAAATAGAAGGTACCAACATGTAGGATTGCGCCTGAATTGGCAAACTTCAGAGGTAGGGACACAGTCAGTGGCTCAGTTTCTGCAGCAAAATCGGCAAAGTCAATTGAGGATTCTCCAAGAAAGCCAGATTTTGAAGATCCCTGCAAGAACCTAAAATGATTAGACTTTCCAGCCAACATCTTAGTCAGGTAAAGGATAGTATGCAATTAAATCTACTGCTTACGGTTGAAACAAGAAAATGGTAGATTTTCTCTTGAAGTTTTCCTGATTTTGCGTCCCTGACGAATTTTACTGATTCAAAAATCGGATTCTCCCATGAACAGGTTCCATCCTGGACAGCAACTTTCTCTAGTTTCACCGTAGGCTTCCCAACATTATCTGGCACCAAAGCTACCTTCAGTGCAGGCTTTTTCATCTTTGGCACCTGATAAAATTATACATTGGCATTAAATTCCCAACAATATGCAAGTGTTATCAAACTCACCTGAATCTACAATGTGATGTTGTACTAATTTCAAACTTTTTGGCAATATGTTTCAATTGTAATTTTGTAACTACTAGCACAAACCCCATTTAGTATTTAACGGATAAATATTTATTTGTCTTCATTTTACCTGAGTTGCCTGAAATTGCAGTTTGAATACAGCTTTAGTATTGTTTTTCTTGCCCCGTGACTTAAACATGTTTTCCGGCCGACAAAATATTGCTGTTCTTGTCTTGTGGATGCAAACCAGAGCTTTTATAAGAGGCACCTCATTGCTCCCTCGGGGGATCCTGTGTTAGCTTGAAATTTTGCTGTGTTTTGATATATTTAGTTAACAAGTAGAGTGAAGTGTGGGATAGATACACTGAAAGCAACGAGATGCTAGATGCTGTACTGAACTTGCATGGTTAGCAAGCTGAAAAACAAAAATGAATTTGACAACAATAGCTTTTCCTCAAGAGACATTCTAAACCAAAGTTTAACAAATGTTAGAGGAAATAAATAAAGGAACACAGATGAGACGTATGGTTTTCTTTTTGGCTTTTTACTTTGAGAAGAAGTAATGAGGAAATTTAAATCACAAAATTAACCCCGACACCTTCTTTATTCTTTTTTGACTTTTTAATATGCACCCACAGCAGACAGGCAAATTTTATAAAGGAAAAGAATGATTATTCTAAATTTAAAACATACCACAATGATAAAAATTGAAGAATTAGAATTATGTACTTGGATATCAGTTCTTGAAACTTAAAACTTTTTCTTCAATTATATGAAATTTTGACGTGTATCACACCAAGACCAAAAAAACAAAGTTGCTCCAATGGTGTCAACATTCTACATGTATCAAACCCCGAGACCAACTATTTGATGAGTAGAACCAGAAAAATAAAACAACCCCGTAAGAGTTTCCTCTAAGTAAAATCATTAAAATTATTTATGGCAAACATATTTAATTTGGTAATTTGTTTTCAAAACTTTCCACATTACCTTATTTTCTTAAAAAATAATTGGATATTTTGTTTGCCTTGTCAACACTATCATTGTTATCCCATATCCTTATCACCATTTATTCATATACCATCAAATAAATGTCTCTTCAACAATCTTCCTCCTTCACACAAAGAAAACATTTTATTTACATGATCACACAGATACTTGATTTAAATGAGAGAAAATTTGTAACCCTTGATGAATGTATGGTGAGGAATAATATAAGATGAACACTAATTTAAATCATATAGATTAAGACATAATAGTAGGATGAGAAGTAAAATAAAGTTTGTGTATCACTAGTGGAATGAATATTCGTCTATGATGAGACATGTTTAATATGCATCTTCCAAATCATGATAAATTACTACTATGATATATTAATTTATTTATTTTTAATATCTTTAAATTTAAGTTAAATTTTAATATTTTTTTAAAATTAATTTTTAGTAATTATAATTTTTATCATTGATAAAAGCACAATTGACATTTTCTACATATTTTAATTATAAAAAAATTAAATATTTAAATATATATATATATTATAAATTTCAATTATATAAAATAAGCATTTTTTATTCAACATGTGAAAAGTTCTAGTTCATTGCCAATCCATGAAATAAGTGA
The DNA here is from genome assembly GCF_000499845.2 of Phaseolus vulgaris. Lineage (NCBI taxonomy): Eukaryota > Viridiplantae > Streptophyta > Magnoliopsida > Fabales > Fabaceae > Phaseolus > Phaseolus vulgaris. Next base: position 40,127,657 of record NC_023756.2, on the reverse strand, counting down.
TAGTTCAATCATGTAATTTTTTTTTAATAATATTTTATAAATTCCAAATAAATTGATAATTTAATTTTAATTTTTTTTAAAATTACTAAAGAAATTACTAATTATCCGTATATCATTTTTTTGTCATCTTTATCATCCGATTATAAACTGATTGGAGCATTCATTAGCCACTACCTAATTCTTTGAACAAAACACAACAAACCAAAAGGCACCAAATAATTGATTTATGTCGTAAATCAAAGTTGTAAATGCAAACGGATTTGGTTCCTTTTCTATAGTTTTCATTTATTCATTTCGTACTCTGTAGTCTTCTCTTTTTCTTCTAGGCTACTTAGTAGTCTTATTCTCTGCATGTATTATTCGTCGTCGTCATCATCATCATAATAATAATAATATAATCACTAGCAAATTTATTCCATGTATGGTAACGTTGTCAAGTAAAATATTTCAAGTTATATATATAAGAAGAAAGTATAATTAATTTTCAATCTTGATGAGGTTCATAAAAAGAAAAGAAAAAAGTTGGCCTGAACAGGTTCATTTGCTTTAAAACGAAGTTGTAACATTTTAACGCGGGAAATAGTATATTTTTTTAAACAATTTATCATTATCTAAGTATTCCAAGTGTTTCAGTTGAGACCGGACGAGTCAATGACACTCAGTATCGAAAGTTTTCCGACCAGCCATAAACACATCAAGATAAAATAAGATATATACGACAAACACTAAGGCAGAAAAAATGAAAAATAACGGTCATTTTAGTCTTAAAACGACAGTTGTATGATTGTTATTTTTTGCGTAGTCTATTCTCTTCAAGCAAAGAAGATAGCCGTCGTGTTACATTTAGTCTAAAACGGTGGCTATAGTAAAAGTTGTTGTTTTAGACCAAACGCTTAGGTCTAAAACAACGCTTTAACTCATAGTTGTTGTTTTAGACTCGCTTTAATTTTGAAAGCATTTTGATGGATAACATTTGACAGTAAAAGTGTTGTGAATGTATTGTTGTAAATGGATCTTTTTGCACTAGTGAAATCAGGTAATTCTATTTTTATTATGATACACATTAGATATGGTACATCAATAGAGCCCATTATAAATCATATAAATAAGCATGTTATACAAGAGTAAAGTACGCTTTTATTACTACATTAACCACACTTAAATCCCGAATACTCACTTGAGCTGATAACCTTTTGCAGGTTCACTCCCAACCAAAAATTAAAACTCAAATACATAACATAGAAAAAAAATCAACTAAAAGATAAATTTCAATTGTCTAACCGGTAGCAAGCCGTGTCTATACCCCATACTACACCAAGAAAAGAAATTATAATCACTCTTTTATAAAATGCATTTTTCTTAACCTTTTCATTAGGTTATGTTGCATTCCATATTTTTTTTTTATATGATAGTAAGTTTTTACTATCTCAGGGACTTTTATTAAGAATTTTACATTATAAATAAATTAAGTATGTTTCAATTTTCTTAAAAACGAAAAAGTTGTTGCGTAGTACGCAGTATATAAATTTAATTAAAATAGTGGTTGCTCTATATATTCAATATAATATTAACATATGTCATTCATTTGTTTAGTGGGTATCTAACGATTTAAACATATTCTATATACAAAATTAATAAAAGAATTTCATCATTTTCAAATCATATTTATTTAACAAAATTCTAAGTTCAACATATAACACGCATATTTATAAATTTTGCATCTATTAACGAAATATTTACTTATATATTGAAATCATAATTAAAACGCTCTCTAATTTAGATTTTTTGTGTTAAAAATAAAAGTTCATAATGCGTCAAAACTTCTTTATAGTTGGAGTGTTCCTCCCGCACTTCATTTTCAAACTGATGCAAAGGTGTTAGGTACAACTGTATTAATCTACTATCAAATTAATAAACCTTTATTGTAATATCTTAACCATCCACGTATATATATATATATATATAAGTTGTAAAGGATAATCCATTTTAGTTTTTAATTTTCAGTTATTAATTAAGTCTTTTATTACATTAAAAAAATTCATTAAATAAAAAATAATTTTAAAAATAAAAAATAATTAGTTGTTATATTAACTAAATTAGATATTATTTTAGAAACTAAAAAAAATTATTGATATCTAAGTTAGTTTGTTTTCTTGATAAATATTTTTCAATTTGGTATCTAATTAGCTATCAACTTTATAATCTAAAAAATAAGTAGTAGCTAAAATATGGGTAAATAATTAGATATCAATTTAGAAATTATTTATCAATAATAAAATTTATTTTAGATATTAATAATTTTTTAGTCTCTAGAATAATATCTAATTTAGTTAATATAGTAATTAATTAGATTTTTGTTTTTAAAATTAGATTTTATTTAATGATCTTGTAATAGTGTTAGTAGATAGTTGTTGTAGTGTTATTGAATTGCTTATTGATATCTCTTAAATAATAATTCATTATTTTTCAATTTTAGATAATCAATAATACACTACAAGAAAATAATGAAATAGAAACCAATCTCTAGTGACCAAAATAATTAGTTACAATAGTAACTAAATTAGAGACCATTTAAACAAAATTGGTTTCTAAATTAGTTTCTATTATTGTTAAATAGTTTCTAAATTAGTATCTAATTAGCAACCAAGGTTTTAGAGACCAAATTTAGAAACTAAATAATTGATAATTAAAACCTTAGTTGCTAATTAGATACCAATTTAGAAACTATTTAATAATAATAGAAACTAATTTAGAAACTAATTTTTTTTTAGTTTCTAAAATGGTCTCTAATGTAGTTACTATTGCAACTAATTATTTTGGTATCTAAAAAGTGGTTCTATTTCATTATTTTCTTGTAGTAATATTTGTGTTCTCTATTAATATAGTTTTTCTAATTTAGTTGATAGGATTCACATAGTATTCTTAGAGTTTTACTACTTCAAATCTGTTGTAGGAAATACAATACCAGCCAAGTTTACTTTAAAAGAAGATGAGGCTTCTCACAAGATCAATCTTGAATTCTTGAACACCTAGAAACACATTATGCCTTTTAACCCAAGTCAAGATTTGAAAATTGAAATTCCAATTATAAGCAATCAAGAAAGATAAGTCACCAATTGAATTTCTTTTATTAGCATAAATAAAGTTTAATTAAACCCAAAGACATCCTAAATAAAAAAAATAAAAAAATAAAAAAAACCTAGAATGATAACAAAAATTATAAATTAAAACCGATAATGTCATAATAAGATCGGAGGGGATAGGAATAGAAGGGACTAATATTTAAAGATATGCGTGAATCTTAAATTTTGAAATTATGAAAATGTCATTCACATATATGTCTTTTGAAATCAGTTATCTTCTATACCTCCTTTTTTTATGTTCTTTTTCAAAATGCTTAAATATGTTCATAATGAGATTAAGAGTATAAAGACGTCTTTTTTCGAGTTAGAGGAGGAAAAGAAAATAGTATGGATTGTTTGGGAGAGAATATGCAAATCAAAGAGTGATGGAGGATTAGAGGTTATTGATTTTATAGTCTTTAATATTGCCTTATTAGCGAAATGGAATTGGAGGCTAGGGATAGAAAATATTGGATTTTGGAAATAAATTTTAGAATGAAAGTATGGAGATGGGAGGAATTTAATGAAATATGTGGGAATAATGGAAGAAAAAGATGAATGGTAGTGGAAGGGAGAACACATAATGTACTATAAAGTTAATGCGAGTTATAATAGGTTATCTAATTGGACAAATGGGGATGAGAAAAATCTTTCTGAATCATTTGGGAAGGTCAAAGCCCTCCCATCAACACAACTTCGGGCATGGAGAGTATTGCATAATATTATAGCAACTAAAGTCAATTTAGTGAGAATGAGTATAATTGTAGATAGTGCAATATGTGTTACGTGTGGTGAGGTAAAGGAAGATACTCCATATTTGTTTTTCATGTAGAGGATAGTCTGGTTTGTTTGGAATAAGTGTTATAAATGGATAAATGAGTTAGTTGTACAACATGGTTACCCAAACTTGCATTTTCAGTGGTTTAAGTTAGTTAGGTTGTCTATACCTATAAAACACAGTCTGACACCGTCTGGAATTATATGTGGATCACGGTTGTTTGGGAGATTTGAAGACAAAAAAAAATAATATAGTGTTTATGCATTAGTAAATCTAGATGAGATATTCTCTCTAGCTCGGTTAAAGACATTGTCCTATATTACTACAAAATAAAATCAATATCAATAGATTTCCTTATTTTTTTGTGTGTATTTGATCCATTTAGCTTTTTAAAAAATATATAAAAAAAGTAAATTGCAGTTTATGGAATAGGGTTTGGACTTAACCTTAGGTTAATTGTGTTATGTTCACTGGTTTGGGTTGGGGAAGGGGTGCCTTTAATCTCATGGCCTATTAGGTGATAAGTTGAGAGGAATTGGTTCTTAAGGGTTTTTTTTTTTTTTTTTCTATTTTGTCTGTAACTATGCAGTGATGTAAATGATATTTTTGTCAACTCCTCCATTTTTTGTTTTGTTAGTCTTCTTTTGGTGGAGTAAAACAAAAGGCTTGAAAGAACTGGGAAAGGTTTATTTGTTGTGCAGGAAATCATTATCTGGAGTGGAATCAGCTGAACTCATCCAATCTCTAACATTGATATCAATGTGGCTGAAAATAAAAAATAAGTTTTTATATATTTAGACTGCAAATTGTATTATATTACTAATTATTTTATCAAATAATGAGTTTTCTAGTATAATAAAATGTGATTTATTTTGACATAATTTTTATATAACTACATATTAGTGTGTTTATTTACGTTTTAAAATACAAACGCAAACGAACAAACATACCCAGTCATAAATCAGAATGTTTATAGAACCCCTTTCCTCGTTAAAAATCCAAAATATAATTTATATTAAAAATATTTTTATATTTTTACAAAATAAATAAATATATGTATCTACTATTATACACATTAAAATGCTCCTTAATTATCTACTCATCACTGTCAAACTTTGTTTTAATTGAATTTGGATCTTATCTTCATTCTCTGGCCTGAATCAAACCACCCTCATTGTCTTTCTAAAACACTTTTCTTTTCCTTTTTAAAACCTCTTTATTTATTTTTTTGTTACTTATCCAAACAAACTCTCATTTTCTCCATATTGCAACCTCATTGAAGGCCACATGTTCTATCATTGTCCTACCTTTGTAGGTTGCATGATGAATAATGATCACAATTACCAACAAATTAATTACAAGTTCAATTACCTTTTCAAAACCAATCATATTATTACATTTGAACATGGCATGTTTACACATCTAACACACTTTTCTTTTAACACGTTTTCATTTTATTAAAAATTGTAAAATTATGACAGAGTTGTTAAATAGAAACTCAGTCTTAATTTTTTTTTTCATTTTCAACATATTTCAACCAACAACAAAAATTGTCTTTCATGAAAAAAATATATATCCAAAAGAGTGTGTTAAATGATATTACTCCTACCATTTATCATATAAAAACTTACATATCAGGTTAATTGATCTTATTAATCGGTGTTAAAAGAAAAAAAAAGTTATTAAAAATCAGTAAACAAAATATTGAATACCAATTAATTTTAAAAATAAAAAATAATTAATTAGATATTATTTTATAAACTAAAAAATTATTGATATCTAAAATCATTTTTATTATTAATAAAAAATTATAAACTAATTTTTAAATTAATATTTGATATTAACTATCAAAATTTTAAATACTAATTATTTTAAATTAATTATCAATTTATAATTAAAAACTAATTTGTATGACTAATTTAAAATTTTAAATAATTAATACTTAAAATTTTAGTAATTAATATTAAATACTAATTTATAAATTTTTATTAATATGAAAAAAATTTAGATACCAATAATTTTTAGTTTATAAAATAATATTTAACTAGTGTATATAATAATTAATTATTTTTTATTTTTAGAATTAATTTTTATTTAATAATTTTCATAAAACTATTTAAAAATTAAAAAAGATATTTTTCTTAGTTTTTTTTTTTATTTCTTAGCCAATACTCTTAGAATTCTTGTTAAAATTAGCCTAGTATAAATAATGCAGCTATGTTAAAGTCGTGGTGGTAGTTGTACAATGTTGTATTAAGATTGTTTGAAAGAGAGAGCTTTAAAATTTGTACTTATCTTTCTTAGCTATTCAATTATTTTGAACAATGTTGATAAGCTGATTGAAGATCACATCTAACACACGTAAACCTCATATGGACCAATCAATCTCTATCGTTATATATAATTATATCAAAATCAATCTTTATATTAATCAAACATCTTCCACATGGCTTTCTCTCCAACCTTTTCTTTTTTAAATATTTTCATTTATTTTTTTTTCTTGCCAACTTTGCATGCTTCTTGGTTTTTTTTATAATTTTTTATTATATATATATATATTTGCATTTTTTAATTATATTAAAAATGCATTATTTTAATGACTTTTGAAACCCATATTATGCTCACTAAATACTATTTATATTCTTCCATGAATTTTGTTATCTTTGAATCATATCTTTTCAAAAGCTTTAATGAAAGTTAATATAAAAGGTCTTTCACTATAACGGTCACATATATATGCTAAGTTTTAGTAGTATACTCTTAATGAATATATTAATGACATCACTTGAATAATTAAGGACTAAGAAATTATTAAAAAAAAATGTAGAAACATCTTAACAAAAACACATTATTAATAGTTTTCTGTAAAAAAAGAAGGTTTATATTTAATTTCTCGATTAGTTAAAGAGCTTGTTTTTGTTAATTAGTTTTCTACTCGTCAATGATCTGTCTTTTTTCTCCTTCTTCTTTTTTAAAGTCAAGAAACTCCTTTTGTTGGTCTTTGTCTTTAATTATGTATGAGACCAAACTTTTTCCCTTCAATCCTAATACTTTGCATGTTAATTAGAACATGCTAGATTTCTTTTTTTCTTTTCCTTTTTGTTTGAAGTAATACCTAATTTATTATCCTTCTTTCTTTCTCTCCATAACAACTATTCTTGAAAAAAATATTCATCCTTTATATTGTTATGTTCACCAAAATAATAAAATTTTATTGTTAAAATAGTGGGTCAGTTTGTTTGTGCTTATTTAAAAAAAAATATTTTTAATAAAAAAAACATTTTGTTTGTTTGTCTAATTTGTTTATTTTAAAAGTAAGTAAATTTTAACTTATTTTAATAAGTAAATTTTATTAAATAGGTTTTTTTTTAAAAAAAAATACTTATTTTAAGTTTAACTGGAAAATATTTAACTATACCATTTTTAAAACTGTTTCAAAGGTATAAATTTGGTCTGGTAAAATAGAAACCAAAGACAATTAATAAAAAAATATAGCCTTTATATAATGGTGTGGATTAACCCCTCAATTAAAATCAAATGTAAATGTTAAAATATTTCTGAATGATAAAAAATCAGTCTTAGAAAAATATAATGGACTAACATTAGAAGTTAACTATAGAATAATATGTGTATAATTTGTTTGGCGTGTGTTTTAATAATGTCAACTATTATCAATTTCAGCAATAAAACAGTTCCATCATTATCAATGTAGTAGTATAATATTATAACAAATAATCGACATTGTTTAAAAATCAAAAAAATTATATCATCAAATAATAATAAAATCTTTAATGGAACCATATATATCCTGTTGCTTACTTTTGAGTTGCAAGAGATGCATTTTTGAATCCAATAAACCCTATTTTTAGATCACATCGAAATATTTGTTTACCTTAAAAAGAAATAAATATGTTTATCATTGTTGATTAAAATTAATTATTAAGAATTATGCTCAAATCTTTTATAATATATATAGAGAGAGAAAGAGAGAGTGAGAGAAATGGTTTGGGCCTGAACCCAATCTGCTTTACCGTATGTGCCCGTTTCTTGGCAATTTATTTTTGCACGTCCATAATTTCCTTTTGCACTTCCACAAATATTAAAATCTCCACTTTGCTCTTCTAGTCTATTTAAAACTGATTTTGAATCTAGAAATATTTTTGCGTGAAAAAAAAAGAGCTTTTAGATTGTACAATTGACTTTCTGATTTCATAAAGTGGAAACTTTTTTCATTATAGATTGTGAAATCTAGAAATTCTTTTGACTTCTAAATTGTGTAATCCCAAAAGTTTTTTTTATTTTTAGATTATACAATCTATTAGTCATTTTTTTTTGCGTGAAAAAAGTTCTCAAATTTAAGAACTTGGAAATCAATTTTTCAAAATAAAACCTTTAAGATTATGTAATCTAGAAAGTTTTAATCCTTGAGTCCATTCATGACACAACATATAGATAAGAGTGTGACAACGAGAAGGAGGATTGCATAATCCAAAATACTTATAAATCTATGCATAATGATATAAATGGCCTTTGCATTTTGAAGTTTTTCAATGTACAAACTAAACTTTCAAAGGTATTTGTTCTAAACAGAAGTATAGACGAACCTCTACCTAGAACATCAAAAGTGGTTAAGGATAGGAACACCCTTTCACCGATGAGTATTCAATGTATTAGATCCTCTTTCCAGCAACATATTACATAATATATATATGGGTGTATTCCTAACCTCCATCTTACGGTTATGATTGTGTCTTAACTGAGTATTTAAGGCTAATTACTCTGAATCCTGCCTCGTGCCATGATGTCCGCCTACTATCACGATCGACAACCGATCTTGATACACCCAGGATCGGGTCAGACCCATATCCTTACATGCCCCTCAGCCTCAAGCGAAGCCAATGAAGCTTTATTGAGATAAGGGTCTGAGGGTGACCTATCCTTTCTCAAGATTGGACTAGGCAAATATCCTTACGTGCCCCTAAGGCTCCAACGTAGGATACCGAGGCTCTAATTAATTGTCTTTCAAAATCCAATATCGTCCACTTTATCGATACTAACATTCTTCATTTAATGCTCTGCATCATGATACTATCACTCTTCATTTAATGCTCTGCACCACGTCTCATCACCCATCTTTTCTCCTTCTTTGCGTCCACGTGCTGCACCACATCTCATCACCCACTTTTTCTTCTTCCATGCACCCACGTGTCTCCCCATGTTGGGCCACACTTTAATGAATTAATGTAAATCCCTTTCTCACGCCTTTTCAATTCTGCATCCCTTTACTACTTCCATCGTGTCTCTTCCCCTACACCTCATTGCCTTCGCGTTATCCCTTTGCCACTCTTTACACCCACTTCCACTCTCCAGGTACGCAATTGATTTTCTTCTATTACTTGTGTTATCTTGACATCCATCCTCCTGCGTGCTTTCCCGTTCATGCTTAACTCACTTCCAGTCGTTCCACTGCTTGCATCAACACTGCATTTCAGATTTATCATTGATATAGGGTTTGCGGTTATCCTTCCCTTCTTATACGGTGTTCATTCCTTGTCCCTCTATCCTGTAGTTTCTTGCTCGTGGATTACAATGCTCTTTATCCCTGGGCAAAACTTGATGTTTATGTATTTACTTCCTTTAAACGCATTAGAAAACTTCGTCATGCTCAATCGATGAGTCATATTCACTCCGACAAAGATCTTGTTGTTCCTTGCAAACCTACAGAACCCATTTGTAGTAGTTGTTGTTTAGGCGAGTCACCCTTATGCTTTTTCTATGAAATGTTGTTTACCAAACTCGGTTTCCGCTAGCCTTTGACTCCCTTCGAAAAAGAGGTTCTTAGTGCCATGAATGTGGCTCACTCACAACTTCACCCAAATAGCTAGGCTTTTGTGCGAGCCTTCTATATCCTGTGTTGTCAGCTTAACTTTGTTCCGAGTGAAAATATGTTCTTCTACTTCTTTGAATATAAAACTTCCAAACGAACTTCCTGGGCTTTTATTAGCGGAGCGAAAGATCGAGCCATACTAACCTTGTTCCAGTCTTCCTATAAATCTTTTAAAGGCAAGTTCATAAAAATCCAAAAGGCCGATCACAATCCAGATTTCTTTGAAGGGTTTCCCCTTTACTGCACATCCAATCCTCAGAGTCAGCAATCTCTTTCTCCTGACAACCTTGAGAGTAATGAATTTAATGACTGCAAAAACCTTGACGACTTAGGGATTGTCTTTGAAACTTCCATACTTTTAAAGCTCGAGTTCCAACTACATGACCTAAAAGTCTATATCGGTACACACTTCTATTGGTTCTCCTTATTCCTCTAATTGTTTATCGGTGTCTCATTAATACTTTCCTTTTCAGATAACGCCATGCTTCTTACTAAAGCTGAAATGGCTCGCCGACTGAGGGAGGCTTCCTTAAAACCTAGCACCAAACCAATTGTTGGTGATTCTGAGCACACCACCAACTTACCGGTACGAAAGAAGCGTAATGTTGAGGGTCGCCCTCCAGAAGGCGCATTCGACCTAGATGATCATTTCTCTCACCAACAAGGATCATCAAGAGCCCAAGCTTCACATAATGAGGCTAACCCTTCCTTTGAGATGAACGTCTCTTCCTGGCCCGAGCTGCTAAACGCCTTTGACCACGTGGCCCACCGGCTGTTGAAACAAGACAAAGAAAAATAGACGAGCTAAGCAACAAAGTAGAGAGTGTTCGTACCACGAATTCTCAACTTGAAGAACAACGATTAACAACCTTAGTTCATGACCGCGACGATGCTCTTAGTAAGCTCCAAAGAACTTGAAGATTATGCTCACCATCAGGATGAACATCAGGCCGCCAACCGAACTTGGAAGAACACTTAAGCCACGCTGCATAATAAAATAAACACTTTGGAGAATGCATTGGAAGTAGCTAAGAATGAAATATCCTGATCCTTTGTGGACGATTTCCATGGAGCTGTGGAGCAAATCAAAGTGATCCATCCAGATTTGGATATCTTGTTTATGAGCCTTTTTAAGAGTGTTGTTGATGGTCAGATTGTGGATGAAGAATGAATATATCAAAGAAACTTTAAACCTCGGTATCATTTTGAAAACTTAACCATATTTCGTGTAATCAAGTTTACAATTGTTTCTCATATTTACTATTTGAACAACTAGACTACTGGTATTTGGGCGACTCTTATGATATCTAGGCTTATTTCCTACTTATTTGAACAAAATTTATTTGTAATACAACGAAACCAAACGTATCCTAATTCAGACTTAAAAGAAAATCAACTTTAAACGTAATTTTTGAAAATAAATTATAAATATAATTTATAAATGACTTAACATCTCCAACCTGGCACCAAAAGTGGTGAATGCCTACCTCCTCCTTATGCTCGACATCATGGGTGGTGAACACCAAGCCATGGATTTTTATTGAACCGAGCATCTCCAGCTCGACACTATGGGCAGTGAACACCAATCCATGGTTTTTATTGAATCGAGCATCTCCGGCTCAACACCATGGTAGTGAACACCTTCCCATGATTTTTCCTTGGACCGAGCATCTTCGGCTCGGCACTAGGGGCGGTGAACACCAACCCATGATTTTTTATTGGACCAAGCGTCTCTGACTTGGCACCATGGGCGATGAATACCTTCTCATGGTTTTTCTTAGACCGAGCATCTCCGGCTCGACACCATGGGCAGTGAACACCAACTCATGGTTTTTTATTGGATCAAGCGTCTCTGGCTTGGCAGCATGGGCGATGAACACCTTCCCATGGTTTTTATTGGACCGAGCAACTTCGTCTCAGCACCTTGAGCGGTGAACACCTTCCCATGGTTTTTATTGGACCGAACAACTCTGGCTCGACACCATGGGCAGTGAACACCTTCCCATGGTTTTTATTGGATATACCTGACCTTGAAAACAATTTAATAAATCATTGCAAACGCCAATCCATTTGAATTGGTAATTTATTATTAAAATGTTGTTGTAACATGTCTCAAACTGTAAAATAAATGAAAATCCCAACATGCAGGTTAGCTATAATAAAACCTCAAATTAGCTACATTCCATGTCCGAGTGATTTCCCCACCATCTAAGGTCTCCAACTTGTATGCTTCTCTCCCTATATGGTCCGATCCACCGCGATGCTAATTTGCTATCCATGTTTGCTTCTCCTGCCTTTCTTAAGATGAGGTCTCTCTCTTTGAACTCCCTTGCATGCACTTTGCTTAGGTATTTTGCTTCTATTCTCCATTTTTGCACTGATTCTCGTATCCTCGCTTTTTCTCTTAACTCATCAATAGTATCTAACCGGTACAACCGACCTTCTTCCGATGTTGCTTCCGAAAAATTTTCAACGCTTCTTGACATCATTTCCACCTCAATCGACAATATTGCATCCCCACCATATACCAAATCAAAAGGTGTTTCCTTTGTCGTTGACTGCACCGTAGTGTGATACGACCAAACTACTTCTGGTAAAATATCCACCCACTTGGCTTTGGCTGCTCCCATCTTCTTCTTCAACCCTTGTAAAATTACCTTATGTGTTGCTTCTGCCTGTCCATTAGTCTGCGGATGTTCCATAGATGAAAATGTGTCGGATTCCCAATTCTTCACACATGGGCCTCATCTTCTAACTAGCAAATCGTGTACCATTATCTGATATCAGTTCTTTAGGTATGCCAAACCTGCATATTATTGACCTCCATACGAACTTGGTAATTTTATCTGATATAATGGTGGTTAAAGCCTCCACTTCTATCCATTTCGTAAAATATTCAACAGCTACTACTATGAATTTGAATTGTCTTACCGATATGGGAAAAGGTCCCAGAATGTCAATTCCCCATCTAAAGAACGACCAAGGGGTGATCAAAGAGTACAATCGCTCCACTGGAATCTTAATTTCATTTGAATGTCTTTGGCACCTATCACATTTCTTAACATACTCTGCACAATCCCCTCTTAACGTGGGCCATAAAAAACCTGCCCTTAGTACCTTCATAGCTAAGGATCTCCCCCCGATGTGACTCCCACAAATTCCTTCGTGAATCTTTTGCATTATCCTTTCCTTTTCCAATTCGTCTACACACCTCAGCAACAGTGTCAAAAATCCTTTTCTATATAACTTTCCTTAAATTATCTGGAATCGGGCTATATTTTTTCTCAAAATAGCTTGTGCTTCCAACCCAACAGGTTCATCTCCATCTCTGAACCATTTTAAATACATGTCCATCCAACTATGCCTGCTACGAAGTTCCATGATCTCCCCAATGGTTACACTTGGTGTTGCTAAGCTCTCCTGAATGACCAACCTATGATTACCCCATTTTTTTGTACTTGCTAATTTAGCACTAAATCTGCTCGAGCATTCTGGTCATGTGGTACGTGCACCAAACCAAACTCCTCAAAATTGGTTGCCATATTCTATACCTTTTCCAGGTAGTTGGCCAAATGCGGGTCTCGTGCCTAGAAGTTTCCTGCCACTTGTTCGGTCACCTAATTGAGAATCACTTCTTACCACCAACCTATTGACCCCAATATCAATCACCAATCTCATTCCAGCCAACAAAGCTTCATATTTTGCTTGATTATTGCTCGCTTGAAATGCGAATTTTAACGACTTCTTTACTAGGACACCATCCGGCCCTTCCAAGATTATCACTGCTCCACTACCCTGCACATTTGACGCGCCATCCACATATAAGATCCATCCTCCCGAACCTCCCTTCACATCCTCATCATTTGAGGGTGTTAATTCTGCCACAAAATCTACAAGTGCCTGAGGCCTTACCAAGCCCCATGCCTTCAAACAACAACCCATACTCTGACAATTCAATCGTTCATTTCATCATCCTTCCTGCCAAATCCATCTTCTGTAAGACCTGCTTAATTGGCAAGTATGTCCTCACCACTACCTGGAAATTCTAAAAATAATACCTCAACTGTCTTGTTGTCATCACAACTGTTAATGCTGCTTTTTCTATCTTTTGGTACCTTACTTCCGCTCCTTGTAATGTCCGAAATAGATCAGCCTATGTTCATTCTCTTTCTCCTGTGTTAACATCGTGCTTATCGCCTTCTTTGTGACACACAAGTATAGAGGGATAGGTGACCCTACCATTGGTTTAATTAAGATTGGCGATGACGTTAATACTTCTTTTAACTTCTGAAATGCTTCCTCACATTCCTGTGTCCATATAAATTGATTACTCCCCTTCAGACATTGGAAAAAAAGAGACTGATCTTTCACCCGCTTTCGGAATAAATCTCGACAAAGATGCCATCTTTCCAGCTAATTGTTGCATTTCTTTAACTGACGTTGGACTCCGCATGTTCAAGATTGCCGCACACTTTTCTCAATTCCCCTTTGTGTCAACATAAAACCCAAAAACTTTCTTGCTTTTACTCTGAATACACACTTTTCTGGATTCAACTTCAACTTATATTTGTCCAACGCCTGAAAAAGTTCCCTCAGATCTCGCACATGACTATCAGCTTTTACATACTTCACCACCATATCATCCACATATGCCTCCACATTTTTGCCCAACATTCCCTCCAAAATCCGATCCATCAACCTTTGGTATGTCTCTCCTACATATTTTTATCCAAACGGCATTACGGTAGAACAAAAATTTGACAAACCTCCCCTAAATGTTGTTTTATCCTCATCCATAGGATGGTATTTGATTGTAGCCCAAATATGCATCCATAAAACTTAATAACTCACAACCTGAAACCCCATCTGCCAAGACATCAATATTAGGCAGAGGATAAGCATCCTTAGGACATGCTTTATTCAAATCAGTAAAATTTGTACACATTCTCCATTTTCCATTACTTTTTGCACCAAAACCACGTTAGCTAGCCAAGATAGGTACTGTATTTCACGAACATACCCAACACTCCTCAATTTCTTCACCTCCTTGTCTACTATATGTCGCCTTTCTTCACCTAATTTCTGTCTCTTCTGTACCACAAGTTTCACGTTCGGATTCATTGATAACCTATGGCATATGACATCAGGATCAATCCCTGGCATATCCTGAACCGACCATGCAAAAGCACTTAAATTGTCTTCCAAACATTCTATCTACTCCTTTTCCCATTCCAACTCCATACAACTTCCTGTCTTTAACAACTTACCCTCTCCAACTGCTACAATTTTTACTTCCTCCATTGGTTGTGGTCTTTCCCCCTCATAATCTACCCGTGGGTCCAATTCTACTTCCACATCTATCCTCTCTACCTGCCAAAATTTCTTTTTATTTTTTAAACTCCTCTCATAACACTTCCTTGCCATATTTTGACTCATCCTTATTACCCCTACTCTGCTCCGATCAGTAGGGTACTTCATCTTCATATGCACTGAAGACACTACTACCCCTAACTTATTAATAGTTGGTCGTCCCAATAGGATATTATATGATGATGGAGTATTAACGACCATGTACCTGATATTAATTGTCTTGGTATTGCTATCATCTTCAAAAGTGGTTCGAGCTTGTATGTATCCTCGCACCTGAACTGGATCGCCCGAGAACCTAACCAAAACCCCTTCATACGGCTTTAGCTCTTCTAACGATCCACTCATAGCCACAAAAGCATCCTAAAAAAGCACATCAGTTGAAGACCCTTGATCAACCAACACCTTATGGATACATCGACTTTTCATTACAATCGAAATAACCATGGGATCATTATCATGGGGAAAAACATCTTCCAAGTCTTCTTTGGTGAAACTCAGTATCGGCATTGGAGCGAATTCAGTAGCCAAATGCATCACCACTCGAGCATAACGCTTTCTATCGGCACTAGAAACTCCTCATCCCAAAAATCCTCCTGCAATTGTATTTAAATCTCCCAATATTGAGCTTTCATGTCCTTCTTCCTCTTCCCCATTCTTTTCTCTTCTCTCTCCCTTTTTTCTTCTGATTCTTTTTCCTTCACTTCCTTCATTCCTGCTATTTGCAACATTCCTCTTTGCATTAGATCATCAATCTGTCTCGCCAGAGTGTAACACCGTTCTGTATCATGTCCACATGCTTTGTGAAAACAACACCAAGCGCTCGAATTTTTTCCCATGTTCATGGTGGCCTTCTCAGGAAAACGCAAAAGTCGTGTTGTATTTACGTCTTTCACAATATCCCTTTGAGATATTGGCAGTTTCGGTGGAAACCACGTCCTTTCCTCTATTCTCTCATAAGGCTTTTCTTCTCGATTCGTATAAGAACCTCCTCCAGTTCTTCCTCCATATGAACCTCCTCCCGATTTTTCCTCCCTTCGTGTCTTCAACAGGCCCCCACTTCCGCTAGCCAAACGACCTCTTTTTTCTGCCTTTGATCGCAACCCATCTTCACCCCTTCGCTCCTCCTCTTTCTTCTTCCTAGCGAACTCTTCCACTTTGACATACGATACAGCCCGAAGATTAATATCTGCCATGTTTGCCGGTCTTTTCTTCACCAAAGATTCTCTAAACAATCCTGACCTCGACCCTATAATGAAAGCCTTCACACACATTCCTTTATTAGGCTGGGAAATTTGAACTACCACTTTGTTAAAACAACGCAAATATTGTTTTACCGCCTCTCCCTTAACCTGCCTTACATAAAATAAATTTGTTGTGTCTGGAGGTTTAGTTTTATTTGCTGCAAAATGAGCAACCAATAACCTAACAAAAACCTCCAGTGATGTCATCGATCCTTCTGGCAGATTGTTGAACCAATCCAACACCGTACCTATCAAGGATCCTACCAGCATTTTACATCGAACGGCGTCCGACCTTCCATATATCGACATTTGCGCCCTAAAATTCTTTACGTGGGCATTCGGATCTTGCTTCCCATTGAACGAGCCAATCTTAGGAAAAACATAATTTGCCAGAATTGGTTCATTCAAAATTTCAAAAGAAAACGATTGAAAATCTGGCTCCACGTCCTCCATTACTCGCTTCCCGACACTCTGAGCCTCCATCTGCCTTTAGAGCTCCTCATTTTGCCTCACGAGTTGCTCTTGACCCCTTAATGTTTCCTCTATTCTCATCCTTGTCTCCTCCTGAATTCCTCAGCTTGTTCATCGCTTCGCCTCCTCATGGTCTCCATCATCTCCATCAAAGTCCTAGTTGCGTCTAAGGTATGATCTCCATTTGGTACAACATTTACCTCTTCCTCCACAGCTGCTCTTCTTCCTCCCCTCATTTTTGTCTGTCTCAATTAGTGGCGCAGGAAAAAAAATTACCTGCCCCACAGTGGGTGCCAAAATGTTATAGACAGAAATATAGGCGACCCTCTACCTAGAACATCAAAAGTGGTTAAGGATAGGAACACCCTTTCACCGGTGAGTATTCAATGTAATAGATCCTCTTTCTAGCAACATATTACATAGTATATATGGGTGTATTCCTAACCTCCATCTTACGGTTATGATTATGTCTTAATTGAGTATTTAAGACTAATTACTTTGAATCCCATGCTTCGTGCCATGATGTCCGCCTATTATCACGATTGGCAACCGATCTTGATACATCCAGGATCGAGTCAGGACCATATCCTTACAATATTAGAGTTAAACAAGATAGATTGATTATAATGTCTAGGTAAGTTGGTTAGATATTAATATTGATGGTAAGTACTACAGGTTTTCCCTATCATCTCATGGTGGTGACATCTTCAAATACAAAAAAGAGACTTTGTTGGAGGATTTTTTTTACCTATTTTGACATCAATTTTTCTATTTAAGTTGATCATTTAATATCATTCTTGTAATAGGTTTTCTGAAGCTAAAAACTACAAGATGATTTGAATATAACTTCTCTTTTAGTTTTCAATGCTTTTCAAAGTTTTGATATATTCTCCGTTAAGACTAAAACGTCGTTGTCAAAAAATAGGTTTTTAACATATGTAAATATATGCATTTTAAAGTCTCTTATAATTTTTGTGAGAATAATAAATGTGTTAGATGATTTTGCTAACATACTGATTTTTTTTTGGTTTTTGATTATTTAACTTTCCGTATTTTAATTATTTTAGAAATTATTTAAATCTCTTGAGGTTTAAGTTTAGTTAATCTTTTAAGTCTTTTTTCTTTTCTTTTATAGGAGTTTGTATTCGGTTCCCTCGTGCTATTTGTATCTTTTTCATATAGTTAGTTTTTGGAGACTTTTTTCTTTGCGTGATTTTCGGCTTTGTCTCCTCGTAGTCTTTATATTTTTGTTTTGTTTTTAGATAATGTTCATACACATGTTAGAAAACAATGTATCAATAAGCTTCATAATAATAATCCCTAACCCGATCTTAATAAAAAATAATAACCAATATAACGTCATAAAAAAATCTAGAGAGACATGACAACATTTATTTATTTTAGTTATTTATATCTTTTATATATAAAAGAGTGAAGAAATTCTACTACTCTAAATTATTTTCCTATTTTATCTTTGTTTAATATTTTGTTTTATTAATTTATTTTGGTTATTTAAATATTTTATAATTTTAAAAGTTTATAAAACACTTTCTTTTATTTTAAAATTTTATTTTATTTGTTCTTACATAACTAACAGAGTGAAAAGATTTGTACGTTAATTTTATTTGATTGTCATTAACTGATAGGAGAGTGGAAATATTAGTTACTTTTCTGTTTTAAACTGATATTCTTCTTTAATTAATTTTTTTTTTTAAATTTCTCTTATTTTATCTCTCTCATTCCTCAAATATCTTAAAATTCAATAATATATCTCTCACACATACAAATACACATAAATTTATATATATATATATATATATATATATATATATATATATATATATATATATATATAACTAAAAATTAGGCCGTGTTCCCATTAATAATGAATAAAAGGGATTCCCACTTTAAATCCCACGTAACATAGTACTGCTGTGATTATTTTATTACTAGGATTTACTAAAAAAATGTATTAAATAAAAATAATTTTATTAATAAAAAATAATTAATTATTATATTAATTAAATTATATATTATTTTAAGTAATTTTTAAATTAGTATCTAACTAGATACTCAAATTTTCCTTACCAACTTTATAATCTAAATAATTGAGATCCAAAACTTTAATAATTAATTAAATATTAATTTAAAAATTATTTATTAATAATATAAATTAATTTAAATATTAATAATTTTTTGTAATTTTTAAAATAATATTTAATTTATTCTATAGTAATTATTTAATTTATTCTATAGTAATTATTTAATTTTTATATCTAAAATTATTTTATAGTAATTAGTAATGATTATGATACCAAATATGAAGAGAATATTAAAAAATTTATACATTATTCATCGTAATCACATTTCTGTGCTTTCATACTTAGTTTCCAGTGGCAAGCATGAGAAAAACTTATTAAAAAAGTGATGTTGCTAAGTGATGTCATGTTCTTGAGGAGGGTGAGACAGCAGAAAGAACAACAAAGGCAGCATAGAAGATAGTGAGAATGGCAGTGAAGTTGACAAGAATGGCTTCAGAGGAATGTTTTGGCAATCCTGAACTCTGCAGAAAAGTAAGCTTCTCTAGAAACCCTAGAGAAGCAGTTGCAACACCCAAGAGATACACAAAGAGCCCCATTTTCACATGCCAATGAACTGTGCTGCTTCTCAGGGATGAATTCCCTCCATGACAGATAAACATCACAAACCCAAATAACCACTGTGTTGCAAAGCATCAATAATGTTAGATATAGTTTTGGAAACAAGTTCACTAACCATGTATCATTTCTGTAAAAATTGAGAATTTTTTGTAATTGAACGATAGTATTCTATTTTTGTGTAACTGAATGATTATTTAAAGAGTTTAGTTGAATACGTATATAGGGTTCTATCTGTTTTTAATCTAGTTATATAGATGATAGATTATCGTATAATTAAAAATTGTTTAATTTTATCATTATTTTAAAGGATGAATGTCTTTGTTGCCTGTACCTCCATCCTTTTTTTTTTCATCCCAATACACAATATGAAAATACATTTTTATCCTTTTTGTGCCACTCCTATAGAGTAGCTTCCGGATTATGTAATCCGGACACACATTTAAAAAAAGACTTATAAATTATATAATCTGGAAGCTAAAAAAAACTTCCAGATTACATAATCCAAAAACTAATCATTCTTCTGAAAAAAGGTTTCCAGATTATGTAATCTGAAAGCTAATTACGAATTTTAAAAAAAGACTTCCAAATTACGTAATCTGAAATATTATAGAAGGGTATTTTTGAAAATATAAAAATTTATGGAGGTGAAAGAAGAATATATGGAGGTGTAGGAAGAAAGAGCCGTTTTTGTTTTCAAAATATTTTTGAATTTGTTTTGGTTCTTAACAGCCATGGATTCAATTGGGTTTAAGCAAAGTCCATATTTTGAAGGCAAATTTTTCCTTGCACCTTCATGCGTTTCTTTCTGCCCTCCCATATTTCAGAAAATAATAAAATTACTTTTTTTTTAATTAGTTTTTCAGAATTAGATCGTACAATTTAAAATACAAAAATTTTATAATTTAGTGATTCCGAAAAATTTGTATTTTGAATTGTGCACTCCAAAATACAAAATTTATATTTTGAGTTACATTATTGTACAATTCAAAATATAGAAAATCACAAATATTAAATTTCAGATTTTTTATTCAGGAAGTAATCAAATTTCATATAATTAAGAAAACATTAATAAATTATGAAGTAATTTTGGAATTTTCAAAAAGTAAGGAGTGCTTACGAAGGTGCAAACATAATTTGACTATTTTCAAATTAGAATTTTCACCTTGAAGCCCAAACCTGCACATATTCTTAGTAGGATTTCAGGATATTTAGGGTTTGAAGACAAGATTCCAATGATTTACCTGAACACCGTAGAGAACTATAACCCCAATTCCAAGCCATGAATGCAAACTGTAGAGATTGACAATCCCACTTTCATTATGAAACTTGAAGACAGCATAAATTCCAATTATTCCAAGTATTAGTGCCATGCCATGTAGAACAAGATGTATCAATTTCTTGCTTTTTTTCTTCAAAGGAAGAGATTTGTAACTTACAATGGCTGCAATTATCAAAACAAAAATTATAATAACAAGCATTTAGTTAGGTCAATGAGTGAAAGATAAATCATTAACATAATTTTCATTTCAACATTTGTTTTGTTAAAATTTCTCCTATTAACTAGATAATAAAATTCACATAATTTAGTGTGATCTATCTAAAAATTGATAAAGAACTGTAAAAAATTGCATCAAATCCACAAGAACCAATCTCATCATGTTTGTAAATTCATATCTCATGGTAGCTACTTAGAAAGTGTTTAAAAACAAAATAAACAATAGAGATAGTAATAAGCAAAGTAATATTAATAAAATAGCATGGTGTGAAAATACTTTGTTTACCTTCACCTCCAATAATTATTATTCCAATTAGCATAAGAACAGGATGAATCTGTATCAAAAGATGCACAAGATTAGAGGGCTTCATTTAATAGAGTAATATCACAATTTCACTATTGAGACCTACACATATACAAGAATGAAAAGTTTCTAGTTGTAACGATGTAGTATTGGGAGGAATTAAAAAACGAAGATTATATATATATATATATATATATATATATATATATATATATATATATATATATATGGTAAACGTGATCAATAAAAAATGAGAGAAAAGAATAAAAATGATATGAAAAAAAGTAAAAAGATGTTTATAAATAAATTAAAGTTGATGTAGTATCCTAAATTTTTAAAATTTAAAGCATAATTAAACCAACTATTTAAGAAAAAAATAATTAAATATGTAAATCTCAACATTCAACACGTGTTTAATTAGTAGAAATTAGAACATGTTGACTTAGTGGTTCATTGATCCAATAATTCATTAATTAAACCACATAAATTATGTATATATTATTTAATAAGTAATTTATTAATTATTTAATATATATTTTTTAATTATTTTAATAAAAATTCTTAGTGTAGTGATTATGTTAACCTTGATTTTTTTCCATGAGTTGGTTTTATCCTGTGGGTATAGTACGTAACATTTAGGAAGTGTATGTTTATTATTTATCCACGTGTAGTGGCTGAGCTTGCGCCAGCTGGAAGAACTAAAAAGTAGCATTTTAAATGTTGCGTGTGGGGGTTAGAAATTTTTAATACTATCAATTATTTCTATATTATATAATTAATACCATATTAAATATACAAATTTTTAAGTTATTTTACTATTTTTTTTCATAAATTCATTATTTTAAATAAGAAAAATAAAATATTTTTTTGAGTACATATTAAGATGAAAAAAACTTAAAATTATACCATTTATATGAAACTTTTTGTATGGTTAAAATTACAGTACTAAGATTATCTAGATAATCACTTATATTTCGTTAAACACATAAATTATAAATAAATATTACATAATAATAAATAAATAAAATTTATTAAAAATATTGAATTTCATATTAACGAAAATCAAAATTCAACATTTCATAAGAACTAAAGCATATTTAAATATTTTGATATAAAAATATTTTATTTTTTATTTTTCAAGAAATAGTTGTTGAAATTGTCAAAGAGAAATGGTTCACTCATTTCTCGTATTAAAAGATAGGGTCATTCGATCTTTTCAAGACTTTAAATGGTAGTTGGCGTGTACCTCAAACATTTATAGTTACTATAAGGTACAAATGACAACCATTTTTTCTAAGCCTGGTGATTTTGTTTAGTTAATTAAGTAAGAATTTTTTTTATTTGAATTAAAAATAATCTTTTTATTCATTTTAATTTTCATTTATTAAGTATGCATACATCTGACAAAATCGTACATTTCAATGCCTATCCAAATTCAAGATATATTTGCATAAGTTAAAAAATACAAAATTAACAGTTTCCATTGTTTGTCAATAATGATTCTACTTTGGTTCTTGTTTTGGCAAATCTTACAAGAAACTGGTCACAAAAAGTAGTATTTTAGCACCAACTAAATAAATATTAAACTAAATTAAAAGAATCTTGTATTTTGCCAACAAAACTGTAAAAATTTGACAGTGAACATGCAAAACACAGTAACTATATATGTAAGATCAAAGTTGAAAACACAGAGAGTTCAAACATGAGTGTCCAAAGAAGAGAAGATTTCTGAAGGAGAAACATGAAGTGGCCCAAATATGTGAATGAAATTGCAAAGTGAATGAAAAGAAGTTAGAAAGAGATGAACATACATTGAAGATGAGAGATTTGTTGGAAGAGTTGAAAGAGAAGCCACCCCTGAAGTGTATGCTCCAAACCAAAACCATGAGAATGGGAGGAATTGCTAGTAAGTGAACCACAAAAGTTAATGGAAGAACACCATCATGCTTTCCCAACACCATATTTTTGTCTTTCTCTGAAGTGAGCATAGATAGGGTATGAAGCTTGGGAGCATTTCAGGATTTCTCTCTATTTATTGCATGCTGTGTCTCACCCATCTGCTTTTGCTATCAAGGGACACTTCCAGGCTTAAATCAACAATTAATTTCTCCACTGAGGCAAAGTCTTTGTTTCACAAAATTATACTCCTCCAGTTCTTTTTTTAAGTATGGACAATTTTTTTATTTTATTTATGTCTCATTTGAAATTTGATTTAAAGTGTTAAGACTGCTAAAATGGAATAAGGAAGTATTATATTAATATAAAATAATTATTAAATAAAAATTAGTTTTAGAAAAAAAATAAGTAATTAGAAAAATTTTAGTTATTAATTTTAAAATATAAAATAGTTAAAAATTAAAACTTGGTAGTTAATTAGATACTAATTTTAAAATTAATTTATTAATTTTTATTAATAATTAAAATTATTTTAAATATTGATATATTTTTAATTTATAAAATAATATGTAATTTAATTAAATAATTAATTACTTTTTTGTTTTTAAAACTTATTTTCATTTAATAATTTTATTGTGACGGTGTATAAGTAACATATTTTTCTTTCTAATATTTTAACTATGACTATTATTTCCGAAGACATTTTTTTAAAAACACTATCATCGTAAGTATTATTACGAAATTTAACATTTCGGTTAGAGTGACACTTCAAATAACAACAATCATCTGTCACTATATAAAAAAAAGTATTATTAAAAGGAAAAAAAATACAAGAAAATATGGGAGAATAAACCAAAACCCCTATATTAACAAAAATGTACATAGGTAATCTATACTTATTAATGAAGAACTCTAAGAAAAAACTAGATGGAAGCCTATTATATCAATGAAAATACTCTTTATGAATAAAGCCTAAGTTAGCAAACTTATCAGCACATGCATTCCCTTCACGAAAAATGTGAGAAACCCTAAACTTGATTTTCCCACAATAGTTAAGACAAGTGTTTACAAACCATCTAAGGAACGTTAGTCCTAGAAGTAAATGCAACACAAACCAAGGCAGAATCACATTCAAGCCATAAACTAGTAGTACCCATCTTTTGAGCTTGTTCAATAGCATGTATAACTCCATAAAACTCAACAACCAAAACAGTCTAAACACGAAGAAAAACAGAGAAACCACCAATAAACTCCCCCATACTCCCATGAAAAATACCAGCACAACTAGAAAGACCAGGAAACCCATAGTAGCACCATTAGTGTTTATTTTAACCCAACCTGGAGAAGGAAACTCCCATCGAACAGAAAAAGGAGATAGAACTTTACCACTACGAGTATTAATACCAAAAAGCCTTAGAACATTAAAATCAAACATATCATTTTGCATAAAACTTTTAAACGAATTACCCACTAGACAAGTGAAATCTTTAGCGAACTTTTAGCATAATTCTTCATACACCATATCATCCAAATAGAACAAGTTATCATAGCAAGTTTAATCAGATTAATCAAAGGACTACCATCATCTTAATAAAAGAAAGGAGATAATCCACATTAGAAAAAGGAGATAATGCATAACATTAAGACATTTAAAAAATGATGAATAGATTCCTCCTGCTTTTCACAAAACGTACACATAGAACATATATGCAAACCTCCATGCTGAATGTGTTGATTTGTAGGTAGTCGTCTATGAAAAACTTTCCAAAGAACTAGAGTTTTGGAAAGAGGTATATATGAAGACCAAATGAGTTTACCCCAACCATAGGGAATTCTTGGATGCAAGAAAAAAGTCTAAGCCAACTTAATGAAACGCCCAAAATCTTCCATAATCCAATTAGGAATATCTTGCTCCTTCCTAATCATGATATGTTAAAAAAAATGAGGCATCTGCCGTAATGGCAAGAGAATACTCCAATCACTACCATTATGGAATTGAGAAACTGTATCCGAGATTCTAGAAGCATTAGGTACCCCTGCAGTGATTAATAAAGAAGGAGTGAAACACCATTTATCATTCCAAAAATTAATAAAAGTACATGTACCAACGTCCAAGAAGTATGTTCAAGCATAATGTCATAAAACTATTTAGTCCTAGGCCAAATAGAGGAGGATTTATAAACCATTCTAAATTGGTACTTTGATTTAATAACTCTGGCTTTTAAGAGGAGAGACAAAGACTTGTTACTATAGGAAAATTTCCAAGTAAGCTTAAGATGATACACATTATTTTCATGATGAAGATTAATAATCTTCAATCCTCCATTCTCAAGAGGAGAACAAATCTTAGCCCAATTAATTGTAGCTATACCCTTTTTCATAATATCACCAGTCCAAATAAAATTTCGGTTCCATTGCTCAACTTGCTTAATAATAGAAACCGTCCATTTATATATGTTAAAACTACAAGCGAGAAAACCAGTAATCACTGTATTAAGCAACTGGATCCGACCCATCATGCTAAGAGATTTCCCTTTCCAAGATGTCAACTTCAATTTGACTTTATCAACCAAAGATTGAAGAAATCGACACTTTGGAGCACCAACAAAGATAGACAGTCCTAAATAATTAAAAGGTAACACCCCATGACCGTAAGAAAGAAGACATTGAACTTTGGTAACAAATTGTAGAAGTATCCATGGTATAAAAAGTACTTTTAGAATTATTAACATGTTGACCAAAAAAATCACCATATATTTTAAGAAAAATACTCAAATTTATAAGAGACTTATTATCCGCCCTACAGAAAACAAAGATGTCATTCATGTATAAAATGTGAGAGGGAGTGATGTAACCTGCAGGGCTAGCCATATGCTGAATCTTCTTATCATTCACAAGTTTAGAGATGACTCTACTTAGAACCTCCTATGCGAGGCAAAAAAGCAAGGGAGATGAAGGATCACCTTGTCTCACACCTATACTACAAGGAAGAAACCTCACCATACTGCCATTTATCCTGATAGAACACATAACTGAATGAAGGATTATACTAATCCAACTGACAAATGAGGAATGAAAACCAAAGTGTGTCAAAACTAACAATAAGAACTTCCAACTCAGAGTGTCAAATGGTTTATGAATATCAACTTTGTAAGCCATATTACCTCCTCTAAACTTTTTAGAAAGCATGTTAATAGCTTCAAAAGCAATACCTGTACAATCATGAATCTGTCTACCCACAAACCCATATTGATTTGGAGAAATGATTCTAGCAACCACAATAGCAAGCCTATCCACCAGTATTTTAGAGATGATCTTAAATTTGAAATTAGCGACAACAATTGGTCTGAAATCTTTAACGGAATTCGCACCCAGAGTCTTAGGAATTAGAGAAACTACATTATTGTTCATTCCAGGAAGAATATAGTTTTGTTTAAAAAAATGTTAAACAACTTTACGACTATCCATCCCAATAATCTCCCAGCAAGAATGATAAAAAACACCACCAAAATTGTCCGGACCAGGAGCACTATTACTATTAAGATTAAAAACTACATTTTTTATTTCTAATTAATCCGGGAATTTATTTAACATAATATTCTCCTCGGAAGAAATCATTTCAGGGATATAAAGACCAATAAACTCCTACATACTACTAGTATTTGGACAATTAGAATTAGACTCAACATAAAGATTTCTATAAAAATCCAAAATATGATCACAATGAGTTTAGAATCCTCAATAACACCATTATCAGTCTGTAATCTATGAATCCCACTAGAATTATTATGCCTTTTAACCACATCATGAAAAAAAAGCAGTGTTTTGATCCACATCTTTAAACCATAACATCTTGGCCCTCTCTTTCCAAAACAAGTATTGACAGTAAAAAGCAAGATGGAAAGGACATATGTGCTTGTATGCAAGGGAGTCCAAAGGAATGTTAAGGACATGATGGAGGATTCTGTTTTTATGTGTCTTATAACAGACTAATGGAGGCAGGGTGTATGCTGGTTCAAGGTTCTTTTTGCAAGAAACAAAAACTGTGTTTTTTATGTGGTGTTTTGATTGTTGTGGAAATCCCTAAGTGTGTTTGATGATCAACTAGTGATCTCACATGTGGATGGTAGCAGTAGAGGTTGTGGTGGGGATTCAGACATGTTGGGGGATGTAAGTCGAAGTTGTAAACTCCAACCAATCTAAGTGCGAGATGGACCCTGGCAAGTAGGAAGTTGGTTTCTGATAAAAGTGAGCTTAAAAGGAGCAAACAGGGGGAAGCCAAAGTCCAAAAAGGAGCGAATGGAAGATGCTGCATTGAAGTGATTAATTCTGTGACAAGTGCTACAATCGTGCTACTACAAACTGGGTAGAAGGAATGTCATTGAGGTGGTGGAGATAACCAATATTTTGGTGTATTTTGATGGTTTTGTAGCTGCAGTTTGCAGTGCTTATAGCATTCCAATACGAGCACGGTGCTAGCTGGAATAGGATGTCTAGCTTATGCAGCAAACATTATCTTTCTATTGCTTCTGGGGTGTTTGTTCATCTCTTTATTCTTGGAGATTCTTAATGTGGTTTGGTTTATGTAAAAGGGTTGGGATACCCCTTTTGTATCCCTCTTAATTTAATTTTATTCTTTGCTTATCAAAAAAATTGACAATAAAAAGCTTGATCAATCTTCTCCTTAGCAATCTTTTCTTGACAAATAAACGTATCAAGAACAGACGAACTAACAATCTCTAAGCTTTGTTGAATAGGAAGGAGGGAGGCCTGCCTAAGAAGCACTTCATTTTGAACATTAAAAAAAATTATTCCAATTTCGGAGCTAAATTTTCAAACATTTTTAATTTATAGTCTTTGTTTATATTTGATTATTCACACAAATTTTTAACTTAAAAACATCAATAAAAATATAGGCTACATATATGTTTAATATTAATTCATTTTATTCCCACAGGAGTATTATATTCTATCTCTTTATATGGGGTGCAATTTTTTTAAAAATTAATTACATCCTAAAATAAATTTTAAAGGTTTAAAAAAATGAACATGAAACTTTTTCGAGAATATATGCTTAATAAGAAACACGCCCTAAGTTATTAAATATAACATTCCCGTATTCACTCACATACAATTATCATGTATAATATTTTTTTTTTCAAAAAGTATTTTTTTTCTATCATAATTTTAAAATTTATCCTACATTAATTATTTTTCATTTAATTATATATTTTACCTCTTACTTTTATGAATATTGCCACCTTTACTTCCTATTTTTAAAATTTTACTCCTCTTTATATGATATAGTACACCAATTTTACGTCATTAATCCATGTTAACCTCATTATTTTTTTACTTATTTATCTTCTATAGATTACGATAATAATTATTATATGTATAATAATTAATAATTATATAAGATCTTAGTTTTATTTTAAGGCAAATTTTAACTGAATAAAGACTTACAAGTCTATAGATAAAAATTATAATATTTCTTATTTTATTCTAAAATTTATCTCTTTAAAATTATCTAAGTTAAAGATTAATAATACTTTGCTCATTATAATAAAATCATTACATAAAAAATAATTAGTTATTGTATTGACTGAATTAGGTACTATTTTAGACACTAAAAAATTATTAGTATCTAAAGTAGTTTTTATTATTAATAAATAGTTTTTAAATTGGTATATAATTAAAATCTTGGTAACTAATTATATATCAATTTAAAAAATTATTTATTAATAATAAAAACTATTTTAGATATAAAAAAAATTTTAGTATCCAAAATATTATTTAATTTAATCAATATTTTTTGTATTTAAAATTAATTTATATTTAATGATTTTCTTGTTGTGACTCACTTACGAGAAGAGAATATATTCCTATGGAGAAAATGGATAATGACTAGTATTTTTTTATTGAAGTTTTGGTAAGTAAATTATTTTCTATTAATGTTTTAATTCCTTTCTTCTTCTTTTCTAGGTTAATTTGTAATAAAATATGTTGTGGTATATGGATTGGTAGTTGAATAGACTAACCATGTCTAGTTTGAAGCTAATAGACAAGCTTCCTCCTAAATTAGAGAGGGTCAAACTTTCACTTAGTCTAACATAGAAAGGGTCAGGCCCTTGCTAAATCGTAACTCATATGAGCTATTTTTTTATGCGACAGTAGTTACTAGTGTAGGCTTAACCCTTTTCTAGTTTGAAGCTAGTAGATTAGCTTCCTCCTAAATTAGAGAGGGTCAAACCCTTGCTTAGTCTAACCCAGAGAGGGATAAACCATAGCTAAAGAAACAAAAAACAAGGACTAAGCCCCAACCATGGTAATGTGAACGTGTAGGTTGATGGAAGGCCTGGTGAGGGATTCACCCTTGCTAACCCCGCAAATAACTTAAAAAATGTTGATGGTCCTATTTAGAATCTCATTCTCACATTCATAATAACATGCGTAATTCTATTATCACATCCAGAATAACTATCCTATCCAAATTCCATCCATATTTAAATATCACCTATCCAGTAATTTACAAAATTACTTACTATCCACCATTTACAAACTTACAAATATCCAACATTATTCATTTTCAATCATTCAATCACTGTGAATGTAATCATTGAATCTAAAGTTTGCAACGTAATTGCAAATGGTAATTTGTAATAGAAATAAAAGTTCAAACTGAATTTCATAAATTAATCTAAAAGATAACATAGGAAAATTAAAAATACCAAGCATAAGAAGTTTTTTGTCAAGTGAATGTGCTAACTAAAAGAAGTACAAATATTATGTCAATATTACATAGTTAAAAAAAATCTTCAAATTAACACATGATATTTCCCAGAGCATAAGACCCTGTAAAAAATGGAAACAATGGAAAATACCTATAAAAAATAATAACAATAATTAAAATAAAATAAAAATTATATTTATTGATATAAAATATATAACATAATGGGCAAGTAATTTAACTTATAGTAGAAGTCATAATCAAGGAAGATGGTGTTCATCAAAGTCTTCGACATAGTTGGGGTGGACCTGATTGGTACTTGTTGAAGTGTTTGCAACATGTTTTTCCATCATCATATCTACTTGTTGTTGCATCAACCTCAATGTTTCCTCTAATTGTTTCCTCCTTTGATCAACCTTATCTACTTTTGCATTTGCTTCTAAGATTTGGTTTCTACATTGTGCTTTCTCAGCTAGATGATCATCATGATCAATACTACAAGTTAATACATCGGGTTGAGTGAGGGATGAGGCACCATGGCGGAAGTTAGCAGCCAAATCCCAAGTGCCCTAAACTCTACTTCTAGTATTCCCTCGAGCAACATCTTTCCAACACTGAAATCAATGAGAGAGATAACAAAAGTTGATCCTTCTGAACTCTCTGATTGCATCATCCTCAATCGCTCATGATAGGTTTCCTAAAGAGTAATGGAAGTTGTAAATGTTAGTAATTTACATTAAAAAATTTAATGAAGTAAAAAAATTTAAACAAAGAAATTACTTACATAAGTCTGGAACCACTATATACCTAGTCACCCTTGTTGTTTGTGTGAGTGGTAAGGAATAAGTCATCCAGTTCAATAGGTAGTCCATATTTATGTTCCTAAGAAAAATGTGTTATGGTTATAAAGAATTTATGTCTTATACGTCTGAATTGAATTACATATAATTTCTTACACATGAGGAATAAGTAATATTTATCAGGCCTAATAATGCAATATCCAAGCGTGATTTTCGACCATTTGAGTGCAATGTTCCACCTTTAACTGAAGACCGATTGATTTTTTTTCTGTGATGAATTTTCTTTTTCAATATTCCCAATAATTAATATTTTCATGTTGGTAATTATTATATTAATAGATCAAATCATATCTTTTATTCTTTTGACGGCAAGTCACATATTTAGATATCTAACAAGCCATTTACCCATTTTCCTTTTTCTTATAAATGAACTAATACAAAGTAAGAGAAGTGTATTCAAATTTTAATATTAAAAATGAAACAAAAAGATGGTAGAGGTAGAGTAGGGAAAAGAGGTTGGTCTTGTAAACGATAGAACTATCCACAACCACAACAAGACAATACAAGGTGGGTCATTGTTTTAACTAAATTGGAATATTTGGTCATTGCTGTTGGACCAAGGTGATCTAAAGAGAGTAGGGGACACACACCATCTTCTATGTTTGCTTCTTTAATTTTAACCTTTTCCCTATCTCTTATCTCTTTTTGGCATCATCAATTTCCTAAGAACATGCCACAATTACTTCTCTCTTTTACCACCCCATTTTTCAACTCAGACACTGTTAAAAACATAAAAGCATTGTCACGTGAAACATTCAAGAGAATTTACAGTCAACCAAGTGTTGTTCTTGCTTTTACTATTCATAAAATCATAAAATAACTCATATAATTAACTCATATAAATCATAAAATAAAATTTAAAAAGTTACTGATAAATTGTACGATCCAAAGTTTTTCTAGACTTCATCTACTTATTATAACGGAAAGAATAATCCAATATCCATAATTATATCTTAATATTAGAGTCCTTTTAAGTTCCATTGTAATATTTAAGTCACACCAAGATGATTTTAGAAATTCAAGTAATAGTTAAAATTTAACATCAGATAATAGTTAGCTTTCATTTTCTGGCAGGACATTCCACAGAAAAATATACTAGTTACTACAACTGAATGGCATTAGATGAGGGCCACTATGTGTTAGATTTGGATTCAGTTTGAGTATTTTATGTGTTAGATTTGGATTCAGTTTGAGTATTTTCTATTCTATTCATATTTTTACTTTAATACCTGCATTAGGATTTACAAATTATCATATAGCGGAAGAACTTTAGTTTTGGATTGAGTTCTTTCTTTCTATGCCTGCAACCTTTTACATTCACGAGTTGCAAATGCTCATTTAAAAGAACTACTCAAGCAAAATCTAAATAATAGTAGAGTTGCAGACAGTAAAAATAACGAGAGGAAGTTGAAGATTATAGAAAAGATTAATTAAGGTTATAATAATAAGTAAATCATTAAATTAAGTCAATGTTCTATAGGAAAGTAGAAGCAATGGAAAAAAAAGTGTAGAGATCATAGTGAAGAATTTCATATAATTCTTACCATGAACACTTGATTCCAATGCAATTACAGTGGTAAGCTTATCAAGTTTATGCACCATAAAGTCACTACATTTCCAAGCAATAATATATGTCTTAGAAATGAAATTCCATAAAAATAGAGAGAGAAAAAAATGCTTAATTAAATACAAAAGTGTTCTTGCTTCTACTGAATATTAGTAAATTCATTTTCTAATAATTTTTGTCTTGTCCTTCACTCTTAATGTTAAAAATTAAATCCTTTAGGCTTGGAATTTGCTTAGTGATAAGTGTCAATGTGTACTTTTTATGATTGAGAAAATTGAACACTTTAGAACTTAATTGTTGCTTAATGTAAGAAAATTACCTTAATTTGAGAATTATTGAATCTGATTATATATTTTGAACCAAGAAACAAATGAAGAAATTTAATCTCAATTTTTTTGTAAATTGCAAATGAATGTGAAGCATTGAAAGAAAGAAAGAAAAAACTTAATTGGATCACAAGAAGATTTAGCTCAAGCTAGAGGATTTAGCTCAAGCTAAAACTGTCCAGATTTGATTAAAGGTGCAGTACTAATCTAGCTCAAGCTAAAAATGCACCGAAAGATTTAGCTTAAGCTAAATTGGCTAGCTTGAGCTAAAGTTCATTATATAAATTTTGAGACACAACTCAAAAGTAAGCGGTGGAAAACAAGAAGTGATTTTTAGAGAGAAGCTAGTGAGAGAATGAGAAGAAACCTTTGTTCTTAGGAGAAGAACTTGCTCATATCAGTCCTTCTTATGCAATCCAGAACAAGAATGAAGATTGGAGGAGCTGTCATGAGTGGCTAAGTGCTTTCTAACTTGGGATTGAATGTAATCTACTTTGATAAAATGTATTCTTGGTGATATATATATATATATTATTCTCTTTTCTACTCGTTCCTGGTATTTTCGTTTCATGCTTATTGCTTGATTCTATCTTATCAATGGAGTCTTGATTTTGATTCTTAAATTTAACTGGAAAGTACCTTTAAGGATCTGAAATAGACGAAAATACTTGATAACTTGTAATGTTAGGAATAGATTCCAGGTTATTAATTGCATCATAATTTTGTTCATAAAGCTGGATGATTTGTTAGATATCTGAGAAATCAGTATTTGAGAAATTATCTTATGAATTTCATCTGTGAGGAATCAAGGTGAATGACTTTAAATTAAGCATCAAGAATAAGTAGTTTTGAGTATTATATATGTATTATTCAAAATACAGATGATTGAGATAGACGCAATTCAATCCCAAGTATCTTTCTCTATATTTGATAAGTTAGTTTTGTTTTTGGTTGAATCAAACCCTAAATATTTGAGTTACTTGTGAAATCTTTAATTTGGTTATAAACAAATATCTCAACATTATTTTTTATACTTGATGAGTTTTATAACAAAACATCTTAATTAGAATTGTTCCCTATGGGTTCGACATTCGTACTTTAAAGAGTACTATATTACAGTTGATTCAGTGCACTTGCCGAGAAAAATCAACACTTAGTAGCAAAATGGATTCTAAAATGGTTTTTTTTTTCTTCATCGTTGTTTTCCTCTTGAATCACCTTTAAAGAAACCCATGCTCGTACAAATGACCAAGGACACACAAATAACATACCAGGAGAGAAACAAACATTATCATGTAAGAACTAAGATCAACTCATGCATGTTTGAAATTAAGAAACAAACATCAAAAGTTTAAGAAATTCATCATTAAAAGGATTGCTAAAACACATACACTAGAGGTACAAACATACAAGAACTAGAGGTACAAACACACATGCACTATACATTCATAAAACTATCATTCACCACAACAACAAAATATTAACCAATTAATATCAAATTAATAATCAATCAAGCGCTTTAAACAAAATCTAATCTAAAAAATAGCCAAGAAAAATGTATCAGGTTCAAAATAAATTAGTTAATCATAATCGGACATTAAAATGTTTTAACTACATCTGACATAATATACAATACAATCTTTTACACTTGCATCTTATAGAAACTTTTCAAATATCAAGCGAATCAAAAATATCAAACAACGTTTCTACAAACTATACAAGATTTCACCATTCTACATACTTCCAGTCAATCAAGACAAACCAGAATGGGAACAGTACAAAAAAACACCCCACCACCAAAACAATATCATTGAATCACAAACATAACTTTAATTAACTTCATAACAACATTAAAAGAAAACAAAGACAATAAAATAATCTGGTTTGTCTAATAAACTATCAGTAAAATGGAAATCATCACCATAAATCAGTAAAATTTATGCAGAAAGCTTCATCTATGTCCAAACTATTTACAAAACTCACAAAACCACATTTATGCAACATTAAATAATATAAAATTCAGAAATCAACAACCCAATTGTAAGAATCAACACATAAATCACAACTAACAAACCTTCACATGATGAAAAGAACATCAATTCATCAAAAAACTAAATAGCATAGTCAGATTCTTCCATTATCCCAAAGCCTACAACTTCCATTTCTTACATAATATTGTATCCAATATCACTTTGTCTTTTCATCTTGTCTTTAACTTGTTCATTCTCCTTAGCCTTTTTATCTCCATTTGTCCCTAGATTCCTGAAATTAACACAAATTTGGGAATAAATCATTCATATTCATCTTATAATTCAAAAATATGTAAAAATATTCAAATTCCTAAATTAGGGGTTGAATTACAACTATTTTAGCAATTAAAGTCTATAAGTATTTTTTTTTATGAAATATTATTGAATTATGACAGTTATCAATATTATGAGAGTATGTATAATTGTATTAGTTATACATATTACGAAAGAGTGGACTTTAAGCCTAACTCAACCCCATAAAACCGGCTCATAAGGATGAGGTCTGCACCCATTTATATATTATGAAATGTCCTTATCTCTAGTCGATGTGGGATTTCCAACACACCCCCCTCACGCCGAGAGTGATAGATAGAAGCTCGTGCGTGGGACTATATATTTTGGGTGGTCCGATAGCGGCCCGATAGCGGGTGGCACGATAGGCCTAACACAAATACTCGCTAGGATAGGCTCAAAATGGCTCTGATACCATATTACGAAGTGGACTTTAAGCCTAACTCAACCCCATAAAACCGGCTCATTGAGGTGAGGTTTGCACCCACTTATATCCTATGAAAGGCTCTAATCTCTAGTCGTTGTGGGATCTCCAACACACCCCCTCACGCCGAGACTGCCAACTCGTGCATGGGACTATATATTATGGGTGGTCCGATAGCGGCCCGATAGCGGGTGGCCTGATAAGCCCAACAAATACTCGCTAGGATAGGCTCGAAATGGCTCTGATACCATATTACGAAGTGGACTTTAAGCCTAACTCAACCCCATAAAACCGGCTCATAGGGTTGAGGTCTGCATCCATTTATATATTATGAAATGTCCTTATCTCTAGTCGATGTGGG
The DNA here is from genome assembly GCF_000499845.2 of Phaseolus vulgaris. Lineage (NCBI taxonomy): Eukaryota > Viridiplantae > Streptophyta > Magnoliopsida > Fabales > Fabaceae > Phaseolus > Phaseolus vulgaris. The sequence goes on along the minus strand of NC_023756.2, from coordinate 40,091,844 downwards.
ATCTCCAACAACTAGATATTAGAGCCTTTCATAGTATATAAGTGGGTGCAAACCTCACCTTATTGAGCCGGTTTTATGGAGTTGAGTTAGGCTTAAAGTCCACTTCGTAATATGGTATCAGAGCCATTTCGAGCCTATCCTAGCGAGTATTTGTTGGGCTTATCAGGCCACCTGCTATCGGGTCGCTATCGGACCACCCATAATATATAGTCTCACGCACGAGCTTCTATCTATCACTCTCGGCGTGAGGGGGGTGTGTTGGAGATCCCCCATCAACTAGATATTAGAGCCTTTCATAGTATATAAGTGGGTGCAAACCTCACCCCATTGAGCCGGTTTTATGGGGTTGAGTTAGGCTTAAAGTCCACTTCGTAACAATACAAACTATATATTGTTGTATTGTATATTTCTTAAGTCACCTTTATAATTTTTGAAGTCTTTAAAAACTAATTTTTTTTCTTTAAAATAATTTACTCTCACAATTGTCTCACATACTTGTCTAAACGTCTAAACTAATTACATACAAGAATCTCTCTACGGGGAAAGCAATTGAATGTGAAAGTACCATAGAATAGAAGGGATAAGAAAATTACGGTGTAGTTGTAGGGTGATGATTCTGGGCCATTTTTTTTAAAGATTGGGCCAATGCAATCACAATATTGGAGCTTTGATCAGTTCAAAGGCAATTTTATCTTTCTGGATAATAAGCAAATTTTACTATAAGATGTGTTTTGTGATTTTTTTACATATCTTACCTTCTACTTTTCAAACATTTTAAAAGCATTGTATCTCACTTTTATTCACTTTAAATTTTTTTATCTAATCTAAACATTAGGAGCAAATCATATTAGGAACCAAACATCAATTAAGGTTTGCACACTTGTATGCCAAATGTTTGCTTTCATAGCAGTGAAGTTGTCCATGCCAGCACAACCATTTTGGGAAAAGGGAGTGTCTTAAAAGTTCAAACTTCAACTATTCTTGCTATGTAGTTTCCCTTATATGTTCCTTCAATTTAATTTGTTACTTGGCCTGTGCTTGCACTGAACATCTTCTCACACTTCACATCATTACTCATATTTTTATATTTATTCATATAAGCTTGCTCTTGTATCTTACTTTGCAGAGTAGTTTTGCTTTGAAGGATATCAAGTGACAAGTGGAAGCAACATTCATTCTCCATGTTTCATTTTCTTAAATCACAAATAAAACCTTTTTTTTTTCTCTTTACTCTTTTAAGAATTGAGATAGTTTAAATTTAGGTTTTGTTGAAAACCCATGATCATGTAATTTTCTAAAGAGCCTGAAAATTCTCTTTTAAATATAACCATGTTATCATAAATAAAAATTCAAAGTGCAAGAGCTTGCATTTGCTGGTATATTTTAATGAAACTCACACCTTACATATGTGAAACCAATTTAGAAGTTTCAGCTTACTCATTCTTCTTTACTAGTTAAAAGAGACAACAAACAAAAGATGAGTTTTTTTTATATATAAATATGAAATTAATTAATTATCTAAATATCACAGAGAAATATGAACAATGTCCTCAAAATATCTTGAAGTAAATGATAGATAATATTTCTTTTTCGTAACACATATTTCTGAAAATTATTAAGAAAAAACACAGACACTTACCAAACTCCAAAAATGCAAAAGGATACAAATTTTCTTGATGGAACTATTATCCCATCATTTCCTTTCTTTTTCCTTTTCCAATTCATGGTATATTTTTTTTTGGTGGCTTAAAAGTTTCACTTCAAATGGTACTTATCCAATCTTCCCATTCTGAATGGCCTAAAATGAATCTTACCATCTCCAAAATTCTAGTCCAAAGAAGATATTTCATGAAACATGCATGTGCATGGAATAAGCAAACAGGTGTTTTTTGTCTCACTGAACAGTGTGGAAGGCAAGGGTACATGGTGACAATCTCCTGGTCAATTCTACATTTTGTTCTTGTTTGCTCCATCCACCTTGCCCTGTTTCTTCTTTTTCTTGTCCTTTTTCTTTCTTATGTAAACTTATCACTTTCTTTGTTTTTGTGGTTTAGGAGCACACTTGGTGTCCACATACACTTTGTTTTCATGATTTTACAAGAGATGGTAACAAAAAGAAAACTACTTTAACTTCTTCTCCAATTTGAAAATGATACCTCAATAAAAAAATAATCTCATAAAAAAGAAGTGGAAACAACACATGCCAAACAAGACTCTTCAACAAAATATATTGTTTTGATATGAAGTCCTCTAAATATATTGTTTTTCAATTATTATTCATTTATTATTCTATAAAGTAAAAACATCTCAATGAAAATATAAAAATTAAGAGGGGAATTTGGAGATATTTTTAAACTCTATTTTTCTTATGGTTTTTTAGATATTACGTCTCATTAAGCATCTAGGTCTCTTGTACCTCTACCTGAATAAAAATGAAAAATCTCATCTACATGATGCCAAGTTCTGATAAGAACAATGTAAAATTAAAAGCATACCAACTTATTTCCACATACACAAACAGGGATAAATGTTAATTAGAGAGGAGAAACTCATAGAATGACAACTTTACATTTTTTTTTTATAAGCCCAAAATGACTTTACTTGATGCATTTAATTAAATATCTTGCTTATAATTGCTTGTTAAAGAATCAAATGGTTTTTTGTTAAAATTTATTAAGAAAAAATTACATGCCTTAATAGATTTTAACTATTAACTTCCGACAAACATTTGTTTTGAATAATAATAATAATAATAATAATAATAATAATAATAATAATAATAATAATAATAATAATAATAATAATAATAAAATAATAATAATGGACAAGAGAATAACCAGAATAAGTGATTGTTTATACTGTATGAAAAGTAAAATAAAAATTGATTATAATTTTTCCATAGAAGAATTATATTGTTGTGTCCCTAGCAGGTAGTGGTTGGTGTGTTCCTTCTCAAACCGTCCATGTATAATGTGAAAACGTGAAAAACAAAGACAGAAAAAAAAAGTGCTTCTATTGTCTTGGTATTTATTACATCAAGTAATAATGTCATTAATTTGTATTATTAATACCACAACAATTTATTCATTTTACATAAAATTCAAGGCAACAAAATTGGTTGATGAGATATAATTAATTCATAATAATCACATCACAATATATTTTTTTCGGTTAGAGTGTGGAATAGCATAGAGTATCTAGATTATTCTTTAATAAAATCTACCACTTAAGGAAAATATTCAAACAATTTATCCATTTAATCACTATAACAAGTTTAATACACTTTTAAATTGTGAAAATACTATTTTTTTTCTTAAAACTAACTACTTTTGTAAAAAAAACTATTAATATAAATATCAAAATCTTAAAGAAGGAGATATCAAAATATGATATGATTATAATTCTCAATTAATCAAAAACTTATTTATCCTTCAAATGACTAAAAGGATTGCTCAAATCAATATGTTGAAACAAACAACATCAACTTTATATTGCGATGTTGCAAAAGGAAGCTCATCCTTAAAACCTACCATATCTAGGTGAGATTTGGACTTGAAATCATAGCAACATTGAAATCTAAAATGTAAAAAGCTTTGATAATAATATTGCACAAGTTGAGCAAGAAATCAACTTAGTTGATTGAGATTGATTGTGATAGATGATTAATGACATTGTTTTTGGGTACCCATTATGATTTTTTCTCCTAGTTTTTACAAGGTGGGCACTCACAAAATATTCCCTTGTGTGCACGATATGAAAGAATCTTTATTAACTATACATTTTTTTATGGAAATTTCCCTTTGAGTAAGGTAATAAAAAACGGCGACGTTTAAGGGTGCTAGAGCACGTTATGTGTCTATATGTGGGGTAACCTTGATTAATAAGATAACACCAATAAAGTATTGAATTGTTATCATCAATCAATAGATTAAGGAGTGATTACCTAATAATGTTGGTTTACTTTATTGTATGTATCACAAGTTTCTTTGTCAATAATGGCGTCAACAACCCTTCAAAGAGTAACCATAATTTGTGGCTATTAATTAAATATCAGTTTTCCAAACAAAATATCAAATCTTCAAAAATTAAAGAATATTTTCCTAATAGAAGGAAGTTGTTGCAAATTAAAAAGAAATTATTCATGACTTATTAAAACTACATCATAAATTTCAATTAAGTGGAAATGGAGATAGAACTTAATAGTTGTAGTGGTGGAAGTAGGGTGAATATGGAGATAGGTTTTGTAATGTTTTTTCTTTAGTTAGAATTGATCGATTTAAATTGATTACATTTTAGTCATATATTTTTTAAATAGTTATTTAATTTGAACCAATTTATCATGTTGGTTCAGATACGGTAATCCATTTTATTATTAAAACAATAAAATAAAATAGAAAATTATTGTGTGAATTGTAAAGCATGTGACAAGTTAGAAAATGAAAAAAAAATTAAATACTTGTTTTTAACTTATATTGATTGAAAGTAATAATTAAAGGGATATTACTAAATTTTGAATTTCTAAATATTTTATTAAGGAATAGAATTTGTTACTAAATCATATAAATCAATATTCATAAAAAAAATTAAATAATTCATATATTATGCTTTTAACTACATTTATTTCAAATTTTGTTCTGTAAAGCGCATTACCAATACATTTACAAATAATTTATAAGCGGTTCTTAATTGAATTCCAAGCAAATAAACAACAACAACAAAAAATGTAGAATTCATTGTTTCGGCAATCAATTAAATAAATACATAAAACAATACAAACTATTGTGAGGTGAAGGTATTGAAAAATGAATGAAAAACTTTATGAACAATTTAATTTACTAAAGTCATGGTTTAAAATCCTTGAATAGTGTTAAGTAAAAGTCAAATATCATACCTATCTCTTTGTTTGTTCTTATTTTAATTTTTTTTACTCTAATAAAGTAGCAAACATACAATTAAAATTCCTATTCTTGAACTTTATCTATGGAAAGTGTTGGGAAGAAATGATGGCATGAAATGATGGCATTGATGGAATGAAGAAGAGAGAATTAATGAAGGGACCCACGAAGAACAGGTGTAGAAGGGTTATTGAACATTTTGTTTGGTTTATCCTTAATTTACTTTGGTTGTACAAGTGTTAGCATATGTAGCTTTCATCGTCCACAATGGTCTCTAATATCTGTTACTGTGCCAACGCATGGTGAGGCCACAAGTACCTAACTCCCAGCTAAGCTTTTGGAACTTAGAGTTAAGCAGTTACCTTCCTCCAACTATAATATCTCAACCAATCAACACCCTTCTCAATTCTCTCCCTCTCTCTCTTCAATAAGTGTTGATTTTTCCTAAATAAGTGAAAGTGTAGTTATACCTGTTTCTGTTTACCACTTTTGTGTGCACAGAATTCTGAGTTTCTTAGGAGAAAAATGACAGAACAGCAACCTAAAACGGTAGAGTCAGAGTCAGCAGCACCTGCTGCTCCTTCTTCACAGGCCCCAGCTGAGCCTGAGCCTGTTCCTGTTCCTGTTCCTGAGGCTCCAAAGGATGTGGCTGAGGAGAAATCTGTGATTCCAGTGCCCTCTTCTGATGAAAAGCCTGATGAGTCCAAGGCTCTTGTCTTGGTTGAGAGTAAGATATTGTCTTGTTGATTCTCATGTTGTCATGTTTTGGAAGGTGGAGTCCAAGGCTCTTGTCTTGGTCGAGACTAAAATATTGTTATGTTGATTCTTGTTATGTTATCTCATGTTCTGGAAGTTGGGGATAGTTATATTTGGTTGGTGAGAAAAACTGATTGCAAACAAAGAAATTGAAACCTGTGTTTATGGAGTCTCTCTGCATATTTCTTTTATGCTTTATTTATTAGGCTAACCAATTCTTTGAGGACCTGTGTTTTGTTTATTCCAAAGGGTGCTTTAATTTTATTATTCTGTAATTTTTTGAGAAAGAAAAAAAGATTTTTTTGTAATTGCTTGAGGAAAAAAGTGTTTTTTTTCATTCACTATTTCTTCTGCTGCTTCTTCTGAGTATATTTTCAAATTACATGGTTGTTCACTGCTTTTGGACCTGATTTTTCTGAAAATTTCGTGTCATATTTCCTACTCTAGTGTCTAAAGGTGATATGCTTCTGCTAACGATATAAATATTTTTGTTATTATTCTCTTAAATAGCTATAAACAATCACTGAGAAATGGTTTTAATATCTTAGATATGTTTTTATATTAATATTCCTAACCCCTTTTTGGAGAAAAAAATTTCATATTTGATTGTTTGGTCGTTTGTCGTTACTTGTACTTGATTGCGTTTTCTGGTATTTTATCAGATTCCCTTTTGCTGGAACTTTCCTGTTGTAATTTTATTCAAAACAATATTCTCATATTGCACTGCATCTTTTCCATTTCTATCAGTAAGTGACAGAGTCGTCCTTCTTTAAATCCAAGTCTTGTACAACTTCATTTTACATAAATTTATCAAATTTTATTGTGCTTCACTATTTTTTGAGCCAATTTCAAGGTGATGTAGCCTTGTTGGTTCAGAAACTTAGTTCAGAGGAGAGTAAACGAACAAAATTTATTTTTGAATGAGGTTTTTTAGTTCAATGATTCATTAAAGCAGAACAAATAAATATAACAAAAGTTTCTCTTCATTTGGTGAAAGATACAAAGAATGAGTTTTGTTGATTCCCATGTGAGGGATTGATTTGCTTTCAATGTTAATATTGAAGCAAGTTACATGCCATTTAGTAACAGACCAACAATGGTTTGCAACAAAATAATCTTTTGTTGTTTCATCATCATATTTATGATCATAACTTCTGTCCATTTTTGTTGTTATGCTGTTTATTATTGTTAATTTGGTTATATTGTCAGAGACTCAAGAAGTTGCTGAAGTGAAACCTACTGAGGGTTCTGTAAACAGAGGTTTGTCATGTGACATTATGAAATTTCATTTCCACTTATGAACCCTTTTGTATTATGTCATCATCCTCATTTATTTTCAGATGCGGTGCTTGCAAGAGTTGCAACTGAGAAGAGGTTATCACTAATCAAAGCATGGGAAGAAAGTGAAAAATCAAAAGCTGAAAACAAGTAAGAATCTGCATCCCTTTTGGTTCATATTTAATGGTGTGCTTACATTAACTTCTTGGTAAGAAATAATCAATAATTTTTCATAGTGAAGATCAAGTGAAAAATAGTTACTTCTACATTTTCATAGTATCAAAATTTTGTGGGATTATTGATTTTTCTGTTACCCCAGCACACAAACAAACAATGGTGATTAATCTACCTAACATCAACCTAAAATCTTGTTGGGTAGTAGAATCAATTTCATTGTTGTGCCAAATAATTGGTAAGATTCTTTAATTGATTTACCTTAACCATGGTGATTAATCAACCTAACATCAACTTTATGTTCTTTTATCTTTGAATTGAAAGGTTATTGGTTGGTTTCTTTTTTTACTTGTACTGATCTTTGCTATTTTTGTGCATTGAACACTCTTGGAACCAAATATACACCATTCATTGTAAAATATCACCATCATAAAGGTGGTCAATTTGGAAACATATATGTTAAAAAATGATTCCAATTAGAACATAAATGACAGATAGTATTATAAATTTCTGAGGTTAACAAAGTCTAGGATGCTAATTTAACTGAAATTATTGAACAGGGCACATAAAAAGCTTTCAGCCATTTCAGCATGGGAAAACAGCAAGAAGGCTTCAGTGGAGGCAGAACTAAAAAAGATTGAAGTAAGAATTAATTTCATTGCCAATTCTAACATGTTTTGTGTTTTTTTCTTCTATTTCACATTTTTAAATATTGGTTTTGTGTGATGCTTCCTGCATTGAATGTGGCCAAAGTTAACTCTCATTTTTGCATGAGTAGGAACAATTGGAGAAGAAAAAAGCAGAATATGCAGAAAAAATAAAGAACAAAATAGCTACAATTCACAAGGAAGCTGAAGAGAAAAGAGCAATAATTGAGGCAAAGAAAGGGGAAGATCTTCTAAATGCAGAGGAGACAGCTGCAAAGTATAGAGCAACTGGAACAGCTCCAAAGAAACTCCTAGGCTGTTTCTGAAGCTTCAAACATCAAACATTGTTGAAAACAAAAAATGTTAATTATTGTTGTGTATCTTTGATCATTAAAGTATCATGCATACAAGTGTGTTTGCTTTAGTTTATATGCCCATGTTCATTTATTATGTGTGCAAACCGACACATTGGCCTGTATATATCAACTACTTTGTGGATAAGAAAATTTAATGATTCAATCTGTTCATTTGTTACTTCTGCCATGAATTCATTCACCAACTTCAGCATCTCTAAACTATTTGAATCTTCTCTATCTTTGGCCTTGGACTTGTCACTAAAACCTATATAAGAAACTGGTTTTTTTTTTTTTTTTTTTCTGAAACACATCTTTTCATAAGCTTAAAAATCAAATTCTTGATAACATACTCAAAAGATAAAACTATCTAGTAATTATAATTTGTAACACTAAAAAAAAAATCATTGAATACAAACAAATTTCAGAGAAAAAAAATAATTAGTTATTATATTGACTAAATTAAAGACTATTTTATAAACTAAAAAAAATTTGGTTTCTAAATTAGTTTCTATTATTGTTAAATAGTTTTTAAATTGGTATCTAATTAACTAACAAGGTTTTTGCTACCAAATTTAGAATCTAAATATTTGGTAGTTAAAACCTTGGTAGCTAATTAGATACCATTTAGAAACTATTTAAAAATAATATAAATTAATTTAGAAATTAAAAAGTATTTTAGTGTCTCAAATGATTTCTAATTTAGTCACTATATCAACTAATTATTTTTTTCTTCTAAAATTGGTTTTTATTCAATGATTTTCTTGTAGTCTTCCATATCATATCAATAATCCTTTGTTATTTTAAATTTTTTAAAATTGAACAAAAAAATCTTCACTGCTTAATACTAATGTCATATACATCTAATCGTACTACACTAGCATTTATTCTTATGTAAAAGAAAAAAATAGAGAACTAGAATCATATTTTTTTTTTACGGTAAATAATGTTATTGATATAATCATTCCAAGCACATTTATATATCAGCAAAAGCCAAATCATATCTAGTCTCAGAAATATTCAGAGATTTGTTGACTACTTAATAAATGGTATATATTTGCATAATCTAAAATCATGTTTTACTCAAATATAAACTAGGAACCAAGAATGAAAACTTTTAACTAATTAAATATCTTCTAATGTTAAACACTTACTTTTGTTTATTTTTGCTCATCTTACTAATAAAATTTAAATTATGATTAAAATAATATTTTATTCTGAATAGCATATGGTTTCCATGGTTTTCATCTAATTTAATAATTTTATATTTTAAATTATTATAAAAATTATTGTAAAGAATGAAACATCTTAAAATTAGTTAACTAGTTTTTATTGAAATTGTAGTTTTAACATAACTATATTATTAGAAAATAAAAAGCAATTTATGTTTAAATACAATTACGTCATTTTAAAATTTGAAGCATAAATTTGCCATGCAATTTATTAAGTAGTTTAGATAAAATGAGAAGTGTTCGTAAATGGGGTCTTGAAAAGCAAATCAAACTATTTTACATCACCGAACCCAACCAAAATGGAAAACTAATTTTTTTTTGTAAGATTTGAAGTGGAAATCACAATTTTATATGCTCTTAAATCAAATATTGTCAATCTTGAGAGGGTTATTAGAGTAAATGAAGATGAATATTTCTTGTCTGATGTGATGCTTTAATGTAGCGTACGTAATCGCACGTAATCGTAATGAAGAAAGAGAGGTTTTGATGAACCCTAATTGTAGAGAGAAAAATAAATATAAAAGAAACTTTTATTCACTTGTATATTAGAGAGTAAAATACATGGTGTATATATAAGAAAAAGATTAAGACCTAGCTGAAACAGAAAAAGGAAAGTTGGGTCAAACAAACAAAGCCCAATAATTTAAAATAGAAAATTAAATATATTAACACCCCTCAAGCTGGGGAGTAGATATTTGTCAGGCCCAGCTTGGATTTGAGAGTAGAGAATTGTGCGGAAGCAAGGGGCTTGGTGAATATGTCAGCAACTTGCATTGCAGAAGTAATGGGTAGTAGTTTGAGGAGACCAAGGTTAAGTTTTTCACGAACTAGGTGGCAATCAATTTCGATATGCTTGGTTCGTTCATGAAAAACTTGATTGGAAGCTATTTGAAGGGCAGATTTGTTGTCACAGTACAGGGTTGCAGGCTGGGAGAGAGGAAGATGTAAATCCTGAAGGAGGTAAGACAACCATTGTAACTCACATGTGGTGGTGGCAAGGGCTCTATACTCGGCTTCAGAGGAGCTGTGGGAGATAGTTGACTGCTTCTTTGATTTCCATGATATTAGGGAGTCTCCTAAGTAGATGGAATATCCAGTGACAGATTTGCGTGTGGTAGGACATGTTGCCCAGTCAGAGTCACTAAAACCACAAAGGTGAAGTGAACTAGTGTGAGAAAAATATAGTCCTTCACCAGGGGTGCCCTTGAGGTAACGCAAAAGACGTGAGACAGCTTGCTGATGATGAGTTGTGGGTGCAGATATGAATTGGCTTAAATTGTGGACAGCGAAGGCGATGTCTGGTCGCGTGTTGGTTAAGTAAATTAGACGTCCAAGGAGTCTTCTGTATTGAGAAGTGGCATCAGCATCGAGAGGTGAGCCTTGGTCGGGAGAGAGACGGGAGGTGTGAGTCATAGGAGTGGCCACAGGTGCAGAGTCAAGCATGCCAGTTTCTTGAAGGAGATCAAGAGTATACTGTTGCGAGCAATTTCCAGTCCTAAAAAGTAAGTGAGATTACCTAAATTTTTTATTTTGAAGTGATGGTGAAGGGATGCAGTAATTGTATTGATTTCCTCCGTGTCATCACCAGTTAAGAGCAAGTCATCAACATAAACAAGAATAACAGTGAGTTTATCATTATTATATTTAAGAAAAAGAGAGTGATCAGCAACAGAAATAGAGTAATTATTTGATAAAAGAAAAGTAGAAAGTTTGGCGTACCATTGGCGACCAGCTTGACGAAGGCCATACAAAGACCGTTGAAGCTTGCAAACATGCTGGGGAGAAGGAAGAGAGAGGTCAGGTGGGGGGGTCATGTATATCTCTTCATGGAGATGAAGAAATACATTATTGACATCAAGTTGTTTTAAAATCCAATTTTTGGTAGTGGCAATAGCAAGCAGAAGGCGGAGGGTAGTGAGTTTAGCAACAGGTGCAAAAGTGTCTAAGAAATCAAGTCCTTCAAGTTGGGTAAACCCTTTGGCAACAACTCTAGCTTTGTGGCGCTCAACAGTGCCATCAGAATGGTATTTGATTTTATATACCCATTTACAACCAATAGTTTTCTTTCCTGGAGGGAGAGGGGTAAGTTGCCAAGTATTGTTAGCAGCAAGAGCTTGAAGCTCATCTTGCATGGCAGATTGCCAAGAAGCATGTTTGGAGGCTTCGTTATATGTCTGAGGTTCAGGATGAGAATTGATAGAGGAAATAACATTTCTAAAATTGGAAGATAAGGAATTGTAAGACAAGTAATTATGAATAGGATATCTACTACTTACAGTGTTAGTTGCAGTGTGGAAATCTGCAAGATAGGCAGGTTGTCGGTGAGGACGAGCTGATCTTCTTGGAAATTGGGGTGAGATGCTTCCTGGAGATGCAGGCGGTGATAATTCTGATGGAGGTGCAATGTTGGATGCAGGAGCAGAGGCACTATTTGTTGGAAGATCATAGGATAATGAGGCTGGTGGAGGAACAGTATTGGGTGCAGGAGTAGAGGCACATGGCTCGACAGGAGGTGCAGTATCAGAAAAAAAATCTAAAGCAGAATTATATGCATTAGAAATAGGGAGAGATAAAGTGTTAGGGTCCTTAGGCAAGCCACTGTCCAATTTATATGGAAAGTGGTTTTCATGAAAGATTACATGTCTTGATATCTCTATGCTATGAAACTTTAAATTTAAGATAATATAACCTTTTGTATTTTGCGGGAAGCCAAGAAAAATACCTTTGATAGATCTATCATCTAATTTTTTTCTATGTGCAGTAATGGTACTAGCATAACAAAGACAACCAAACACTTTTAGAAAGGAAATGTCATATGGTTTTCCAAACAACTTTTCATGAGGAGTGATGTTATCAAGTAATGGAGTAGGAATAGCATTTATTAAGAAAACAACATGATTTACAGCAAATTCCCAAAAAATAGGAGGAAGATTTGCTTGAAAAAGTAAAGCCCGGGTTACATTTAGTATGTGTTGATGTTTACGTTCTACAATGCCATTTTGTTGTGGTGTTTCAACACAATATATTTAATTTTCTATTTTAAATTATTGGGCTTTGTTTGTTTGATTGGTGAATTTGTAGCCAGGAGGGAACCCATGCTTTTTATAACAGGTGTCAACAGTGTGGCCAAGACGATTACAAAAAGTGCAGACTTTTCTAGTAAAAGAAAACTTTGAGGTTTTAACATTACCAGGAAAACCCACTTTGTGAAAACAAACAGCCTCAGTATGACCATATTTACCACAAAAATTGCATGTAATAGTGTGACTACTATTAAGACTATGAAGACTAGGGTTTTCATTAAACATTGCCTAAAAGATTTTTAAAACCAATCAAGATTTTGGAAGAGAAAAGAAAAAAAAAAGAATAACCAAGAACAGCAAAGAGGGATAAAAATCAGAGAGAAGCGCAGCAGAACTCTTCATTCGAAGAGCTCTGATACCATATTAGAGTAAATGAAGATGAATATTCCTTGTCTGATGTGATGCTTTAATGTAGCGTACGTAATCGCACGTAATCGTAATGAAGAAAAAGAGGTTTTGATGAACCCTAATTGTAGAGAGAAAAATGAATATAAAAGAAACTTTTATTCACTTGTATATTAGAGAGTAAAATACATGGTGTATATATAAGAAAAAGATTAAGACCTAACTGAAACAGAAAAAGGAAAGTTGGGTCAAACAAATAAAGCCCAATAATTTAAAATAGAAAATTAAATATATTAACAAGGGTGGAATTTGATAAGCATAAGCCTTATTTATCATTATGCAAAGAAAATTAAAGTATTCAACATATTATTATTTGAAGAGGGTTTCACATACTCATACACTCAGTGGCACTTGCAATAAATCTGACATATGAAATATGAAATATGCAAACTTTTTCAATTTAGATTTGACACTACTAAAATTATTAAATAAAAAATAATTTTAAAAACAAAAAATAATTAATTATCATATTAATTAAATTAAATATTATTTTAAAAATTAAAAAAATATTAATATTTAAATTAGTTTCTATTATTAAAATTTAATTTTTAAATTTATATCTAATTCATTAAGATGTTAAGTTTAATAAATTTTTAATATATTCAATTTCAGCTCAAAATTGAAAATTTATTTCTAGGAAAATTTAATTAATTTTTTTGTGATTATTATTTTATAATTGTAGCTGGGAAATTGATAGGCCTGCACGAGCAAGTTGAGGCCCACACAACTAACAGTAATGTTGATCAACATCAGAAGATCCAAAATAGTTGCCAAAGTCTCAGAGAATTGGTTTACTTTTTCTAACTTTTTTTAATAAGAAATGTGATCTAGTAGGAGTTTCTGAAATAATTTCTTTATTATTGATAATTGCCTGATAAAATTTTGATGTAGCCGTTTCATCACCGAAAATAATAACAGAGGCAAGATAAACATATTGCACTTTATTCCAGCAGAACTATTAGGAAAAAAAATATTAACCTATTTGCTTAATGTTATTAATGGAATTGCTACTTCAAATGACTCAATATTTTAAGCAAAGGAGGAGAAGGGAAAAGAAATGAGATCCATCATTATTAGATTATCAAAACAATATAAACATGACACATTAATACAAGTAAGCAACATGCAAAAGATAAATTCTTGTTGACATTCTAAGATGAAGAAAATACAAAAACATGTGTAACATAAACATGAATGTAGATAACACAAACTAATACCAAAATAGATGGATCTCAAGTAAAACAATAAAGCTACATTACAAACACAATCACCAAAAAGATTGTAACTTATACCACATGTCATCAATGAAGCAAAAGTACCTATATCTCCATGATCTATAAATGAACAAAGGAGCAAAAAATACCCAGAATCCCACAATAAATCCAAGTGTCATGCTCACAAAGAACCAATTCACTCCATGCTTATCATTCTCTGGTCCAAAACTATTAATATATGAAATTTGTTGGTGGGAACCGCAATTGATGAGTAGAGGTGCACCACACAAATGATTTCCAATAAAGCCAGATGCTTCAAAGCTTTGAATTTGAGTGCCTATTGGAATTTTTCCCTTTAAATGGTTATAAGACAAGTCTAGGTGGTTGAGAAAGCACAATTTTGATATGGTTGGAGGGATTTCTCCTGAAATTTGATTCCTAGAGATATCAATGGATTCTAAAAGTCTCATGTTGTCAATACTTTGTGGAATTCGGCCTGACAATTGATTCTTTGATAAATTTAAATATATCAAACCATCTAGATCTGTGATTTCTCTAGGTATCTCTCCTGATAAATTATTATCAGAAAGATCAACATTTGTCACCAAGCCAAGAATAGTGTTGTACATTGAAGCTCTTCCTTTTGTCCATATAATAATACTGATTACATCAAATCTCGTATACAATCCAGATGCATTAGAGTAGATCATTAAATTTGTACTTTTGTTCTTCAATGACATGGCATTAAAGTGGTTGAAACAATTTGGAATATTTCCAAACAAACTATTTTGTGCAAGGTCCAAATCCTGAAGAAATATCATATCACATATTTCATTAGGAATATGACCAGAAAAATTGTTTGATCGAAGGCGAAGAATTTTTAATCTTAACAACCTTTCTCCAATCCATGTTGGAATAGTTCCTGAAAGATTGTTTTCTCCAAGGTCCAATGATATCAATTGATTATTCTTCTTCAAAGCAGTAGAAAATATTCCTAACAATGAGTTGTTACGAATGTTCAAAGACTCTAACCAAGCTAAAGAGCCCATGGATAAGGGCATGTTCCCAACAAAATGGTTGCTTTGTAAATTTACATCCATCAAATTTGACCACTTTATCCAACAATCAGGTATTTTTCCTGATATGTTATTTGAAGCAAGATTGAGAAGATACAAGTTAAATTTCTTGAATTGCTTGCAACATAAGAAATCATTCATGGAAGAAAACGAATTACTTGAAAGATCTAACCATATAACTTGATTAGAAAGAAAAGGTAATTTTCCATGAAAGTGATTTGAACTTAGATCAATAACCGAGAAAGATATTGGATTTGTCAATGAATTTTCAATCTTGCCGTGAATGTGATTATTGGAGAGGTTTAAATATTGAAGAAAAGAAAAAGCCTCCCAGAAGTAAGAGGGAATAGAATCTGAAATCCTTGTGTTAGACATCACTAAATTTTGAAGGTCATTTTGTGAGTGAGTCCATGATGGAAAGTTGGGACCTAACTGCCAAGAGCTCATATCCAAATCAGTAAGTCGAAAAGTAGGATGCCAATTGGGACTCACTTTTAAAGTCAAATTGTTTCTTGGCGCATAAAACTTACTCAAGTTGGTAAGATTTTCAAGATGACCTTCCTTGACAACTCCTTGAAAACAATTGTCAGCAATGTCAAGGAGTGACAACTTAGAGAGTGATCTAAGACTTTCAAATGGATTTCCACTAAGTTGATTTGAGAACAAAATAAGATATCTCAGTGATGAAAGTTTTCCAAGTGATCTTGGAAGTTCTCCACCAATTTTATTTTCAGAAAAATCCATTTCTATAATATTTTCAAAACCTTCAAAATGATCTGTCAGATTACCTGAAAGTTGAGAACTATAAACTTCAAGTGTCACGAGTCCATGGGAAATACAAGGAGTAAGAATATCTAAAATTTCATTAACATGTTGGTTAAGATTGAGATCTGAGAAATGTATCTCCTTTATGCTGCAAAGATAACCCAAAGAAGTTGGAATTGGACCTTCAAGTTGATTGGCTGATAGATCAAGTGTAATCAGAGAAGTCATATTTCCCAAGATATGAGGAATAGTCCCCTGTAAGATGTTGAATGATAGGTCCAAAAACTTGAGATGAGGAAGACTATCGTAAAACCAATCAGGTATAGAAGATGAGAATGAATTTCGACGAAGGTCAAGATTTTCAAGAAGTGTGAGGTTTCGAAGACCATCAGGAATTGGACCGTTGATGTTGTTAAAAAACAAAGTAAGAGAAACAAGTTTCTTCTGTTCAAACACCCACTTTGGAACAAAAGAATTTGAAGAAGGATAAGAAATATGATAAAGATCAAGAGTGAGGAGAGATGCGAAGTTAAGAAAGGATAATTGATTATAGTGAGGGAGGATACATCTTGACAAATGTAAGTGCATTAAAGAAGGAAGAGTCGAATGGGATAGGTTTGCTCCTCCCAAATTAAGGTATTCAAGCTTTGAAAGACTTGATAGCCAATCAACATTTTCTGTAAATAGAAATAGAGTTCTGAGTTCAAGGTAGAGCAAATTGGAAAGATTCCCAATTTGAGAGGGAATTGTCCCATTGGCAACATACCTTAGGCCTAGATAGGCCAAATTGGAAAGATTCCCAATCTGAGGAGGAATGTTGCCCATGAATCCAGAATAAGAGAGGTCCAAGTGAATTAAAGTGGTCATTCTCCCAACAAAATAAGGAATTGGCATACCTCCTCCAAGCAATTCATTCCTACTCAGGTCAAGATAGAGCAAATTTGAGAGATTTCCAAAATGAGGAGGAATGTTCCCCGTGAATCCAGCACGAGAAAGGTTGAGATAAGTTAAGGAAGTGATTGTTGCAATGAAGGAAGGAATTGGAGTGCTTTCAAAAATATTGCCGCTGAAATCCAAGTAATCCAAATGCTTCAAATCAACCAAACAAGGATTTATCTCTCCACCGAATGCTCGTCTAGTATACTCTTCGTAAACTTTTTCGTAAACTTCATAACCATGGAAAGTAGGAAATGGAGTGTTGAGGTGAAGCTCTGCAGTGTGGGATGTAATGTTGTTGCAGACAACACCATCCCACTGGCAGCAATTGGAATTGGCAGTAGCATTCCAAGAAGAAAGTCTGTTTGAAGGATCTTTGAGATGATGCTTCAACTTCAACAGTGTCTCTCTCTCACTTCCAATGCACTTTATCTCTCTGCAAACACCAAGAGAAAGCCAACAAAGATGAACAAACACAACCATTAAAATGGAGGAATTCATCATCACAAAAGCTCTCAATAAACAAGTGTTTTTTTTTTATTAGAAAGAAGTGGTTATGGGCTATGCACACTAAATAGCCTATATATATAGTATTGCACTTCCTTTTCATATTTACGCTATCTATCTAACATTTTTAATTTTCTATACTAAATTTATAAAATCAAATTCACGTTTCAAAATCAGTATATCATATTTTATCTTCTTAATTGAGCAAGAGCAACGTGATTTTAGGTGCTAAAAACGAATTAGAGTGTTCACCTCAAAAGTCTTTGTCTTTTGTCTGCATTTCGTTTACTTAATATTCCAAGATTAATTACAGGACACAAATAACAACATTAGAGATTAACGTTCTTCTTCCACACTTTCTTTTTTTCTAATATGTCCATTAACTGAGATAAATTCATTGATTATCTATTTTTAATTAAGTGTGAAGTTAAAATTTTCAATTTTTACACAAAAATTAATATCAATTACTCAAGATGTTTGACACGTTTCCCCTCTTCATCAGTCACTCATGGTTGGATTAAGTTCAACACGCGTTATTTTATCATTCTCACTATTTGCATTTTGAGAAATCAATTCATTATCCCATCTAAATTAAAAATACTTAAAAATAAAAAACCTAACTTATAGCTGAAAGTTGTTACAACTACAAGAAAATCATGAAATAGATTTAGATATTTTAAAAATTAAAAAAAATGATTTTTAAATTAGTTTTTATGGTTAAATAGTTTTTAAATTGGTGTCTAATTAGTTACCAAAGTTTTAACTACCAATTATTTAGATTCTAAATTTGATAGCAAAAACTTTGGTTGCTAATTAGATACTAATTTAGAAACCATTTAACAATAATAGAAACTAATTTAGAAACCAAAATTTTTTTTAGTCTCTAAAATAATTTTTAATTTAGTCACTATAACAACTAATTATTTTTTGTCTCTAAAATTGGTTTCTATTTCATGATTTTCTTGTAATGATATATAACTAATTAAATTATTAGGGTTTGATAAATATAAGTTTATGAAACTAAACAACAAAATTAAACAATAAACAAGTTTTTATTGATAAAATATATTTTGAGTGTATTTTAAAACTTATTAATGTTTAAACGAAAAAAGAGGAATAAATATAAAACTGAGGAAAATGAGATTTTAAGAAACGGGATTTCTAATAGCGTCTAGAAAACACTATGACTTACCAAAAATCTAATAACACGGTCACACAAGCATTTTTTATTTAAGAAAAAAACACTATAAACTAGTTGAAATCACGTATAAAACATCATCTATGTTTTGTTTTTCTTTTTAAAAAAAAAAAAGATGAGTGAATTAGTTTACATGGACTTCTAACGCCTAATCCATTTTATGGGTTAAAAAAATTAGATTAGTCCAAAGACTTTATATTGCTTAACTTTCTAGTCATGCCCATTTTATGGGTTAGGAAATTAGGTGAATGGGGACAAAATTAAATGAAAAGACTTTAAATAAAGATCTTTAAAGTTCTACCCATTATATGGGGTTAGAAAATTACATTACACAAAAATAATGAAAATAAAACTATTTCAAGATTGAGTTATTGATGTTGCTAATGCAATCTATTATATGAATTAATTAAATGTATGAAAACAAATAAAAATAAGGATAATATATTTAAACAAATAGTTAAATTTTGTTTAACCAATTTTTTTACAATTAACTAATTGCTAAATAATTTTAATGTTTTTTTTATAATTAACTAACTACTTAAATCATTTTCAGGTCAGGAAAGTTAACTTTAGGTTTTTAAAAGCATCTTAGGTTAAAAGATCTGGATGTGGAGAGGATTTGATCTCAAACTTCAATTTCTCTTGTAAAAATGTTGTGTGATTATATGTTATATGAATTTTTAGAAATATTAGATTTTGATAGTTTAGTATTCAAGTGTTATTTTTTTTTATGTTAAATAGGTTTTTGAATGTTGTAAATTGTGTTATGAATGATGGAAGGTATATGAAATTGAGATATATGTGTAATTGATTTGAGAAATCTTAAATAATGTATGAGTGATTAATATGCATTATGTGTGAATGATATGTATTGTATGTGAATAATGAAGGCTTGTATGATGTCATACATCTGGGATAATGTATGACATGTTATGTAATGGTATATTAAGTATGAAAAACCTATATTTTAACAAGGATCATCTAGCTTCACTGATGATCTAAGTCACGTAGACTAAGATACCAAGTAATGAGAAGTGTTTGTTGGGTCTATTAGTGTCTAAGTTCAAGAGGGGAGGGGTGAATTGAACATATAAAATTTTCGCAAATACAAACAGCTTTCAGTATATCAGAGGAAAAAGAACAGATTGTTTCTAAACGAAACAGATTGATTCTTCAGAACAATCTAACACAATTTGAACTTGTTCAGATTAAAATTGCAATCAACAGAGAGGTATAACAGAATCAGATTGGTTAAATTTTACTAGTTTGAAGAATACAGATTATGCCAAGAAAATAATCAAGTTCATTCAACACAAGGTTTTAAAGGAAATGAATCTTTGTTAGGATTTAATGAATAAGACTATTTGTCCTTAAATCAGTGAAAACCTCATATACAAATACTGTGTTAGTGATTAGAGAACTTTAACAAATAAGGAAGAACAGTTTTTATTAAACCCAGAATTAACAGATTTGATTTCAAATGAACAGATTTCGTTCTTGACAGAATTAAGCAAAAAACCATAAACGAGTGCAGGGATAAGAAGAAAAGTACAGGCAAGCTTTTATACTGGTTCACTCATAAAGAGCTACATCCAGTTTCACCTTACTCCAAGGTGGAATCCACTAAAACAGTATCAATCACTTACAAACACAACAATTCTTGAACACTACAAGAACAATACAACCAATGCTGAAAAACCCTATTTCAGCACACCTTGCACTCCAAGAAACCCTATCAAGGAGTGACTAACACTTACACCTTTACAAACCAGAATAAAGGAAAGATAACACCTGAAAAGAAGATGCAAGAACTCAAAACCAGTAGTTCAATTTGCTGCAGAACTGCACCAGCACCTTCACCAAGATCAAAGTTTTCCTAGAACAAGCACACTTGAAAATCCCTTTGGAAAACCTTTCAAACACTCTTTTCAATCCTTCTTCTCACATAGAAAGTGTTTAACCTCTGTCAAAAACGTGATTGCTCAGCATTCTTTCATGTGAGAGAAGCTTTTCTTTATATAGAAAACAGTTTCTAACTTCTTTTCAAAAAACAGTTGAAAAGCTGTTATGAAAACAACAGATTCAGTTTTAAACTAAACAGATTTATTTTAGGAAAACTGCCAACTCAGCTAACTGAAATAACTGACTGAGTTGTACCTTTGGTGCCCTAACCAACTTTCGAAAATCCTTTCAGCACACCAAAAATAAACCTATTCTTTTACAGAGAAACAGATTTATTTTTGTACAGTATCCTGATTTTTGGAGAGAACTCTAAAAAGCTTTTGGAAAAACTTTTAACCACTTCAAGTGCTTGATCTATGCTTGGTTAGGCATCTAGGATAGGTCATGTAGCAAAAGGCAACCTTGAATACACACAACCCTAGAGTACAAGATCATCTAAGACACATTGCAACCTACAAAGCAGACTAGCTAACATCTACATCAAACACACTAAGACTAGGTAGAGATGACCTTCATCCATCTTCAACAACCTATATTTTAACAGGGATCATCTAGCTTCACTGATGATCTAAGTCGCGTGGACTAAGATACCAAGTAGTGAGAAGGGTTAACATATTTAGTTTTTATGTTTTTAAGTTATTGGACTTTGTTTGTTTGGCCCAACTTTCCTTTTCTGTTTCAGCTAGGTCTTAGTCTTTTTCTTATATATACACCATGTATTTTACTCTTTAATACACAAGTAAATAAGAATTTCTTTTCTCTGCTTTTCTCTCTTTTATGCTTAAGTCATGGTCACTTTTTCATTTGCAATTAGGGTTCATCAGAACCTCCCTTTCTCCATTGCGATTACGTGCGCTCCATTTGATGCACCACATCAGACAAGGAATATTCATCTTCATTGACTGTAATAAGAAGTTAAAGAGGGAGTCCCTACACACTGTAACTTACATAGACGCACAATATTGGATTTTTGGACTTATCCTGATTCTAAAGGAATGAATATATTAGTCTCTAGTAGGGGTATACTTAATGAGTCTTTTGGAAGACTATAGATCTATATGCAATCACTATGATTGAAATGAAATCAAAAGTAATAGGAATTAAAAGGAAAATGTATAAGTTGTTAGTATTAATGAAAATGAAAATGATTGTGATTGATAATTTGATTCATATGATTGTTGATGATGATATTTGAATGTAGTTTGATAGTGGTGATTAATATTGAATATTATATGATTATGATTGATAAAAAAGGTAAAAATAGAATATATATATATATAGGAATGATTAATCTGATTGACTTTTTTACTTATATTTTCGTATGTTAAAATTTTATTTTTGATAGCTTATTTTTACATATGTTGTTTATATAAACCATCAATAACTATACTATGTACACTAGTAAATGTATGTGTAAGTACATGAGAGAAAAAAAAGTGATGAACATAATTTTATTTTATTCTTTTGTAAAATATTTGTATAGTTTAAGGTGTTGCATAAACTAAAATTATTATGTTAATTAATAATTACCTGAAAGGGTACTTCTAATAGCATTAAAAAGTACTATAAATTACCAAAATCTAATAACATGGTCACACAAGCATTTTGCTTTCAAGTAAAAACTATAAACTTGTTGAAATCACGTGTAAAACATCATCTATGTTTTTTTTTTAATAATAAGATGAGTGAATTAGTTTATATGGACTTTTAAGGCGTAATCCATTTTATTGGTTAGAAAAATGAGATTAGTCCAAAGACTTCATATTGCTTAACTTTCTAGTCATGCCCATTTTATGGGTTGGGAAATTAGGTGAATAGGAAAATAAATTAAATCAAAAGACTTTAAATAATTGATCTTTAAAGTTTTACCCATTAATATGGGTTAGAAAATTACATTACACTAAAATAACGAAAATAAAACTATTTCAAAGCTCTTAGATCATCCTAATTTAATCCATCAAATGAAATAATTAAATGTATGAAACAAATAAAAAAGATAACATATTTAAATTTTATTTAATTAATTTTTTACAACTAATTAATTCTTTATCCCTTAACTCTCAAATACGTCTTTTAAAAACAAAAGTATGATGAAGTTACGAGCTTCAAAGTAGACAATAGCTCGAGTGCAGTAATTGACCGTAATGATGTTATCTTGACAGACTTGAGGTTGGAACATTTACGTTGTCTGTAAAAATGGAAAAGCAGTTCTAAAGACGAACTCTCGTTTCCTTAATCTTCGACTGGAGGTTTGTTTTGGTAATCCAATAGTCTTACATCACTTAGGAGTTGAAACTAAGATCAATTTAAATACAATTTCTTATTTAAATCCCCGAAACAACTTATAAAGACAAAAGCCGATTCAAAAACTCAACTCTATTTATTATATTTATTTATCATTTGACAAAGTCGTGAATTAACAAAAATTTCTTTCATAACTTTCTAAAATGTAAGAAAAAAATCACTCTACAATTTTTCTACAATTTTAATGAGGGACAAAATTCAATTTTATAAAAAAAATATAAACTAAAAATATATTTAACCATTTAGTTAATGATAAGATGGATGAATTAGTTTACCTAAACTATCTAAACCTTAATCCATTTTTTATGAGTTCGAAAAAATGAAACTAGTCCAAAAGACTTTATATTAATTGTTGATCTTTCAGCCATGCCCATTTCATACGTTATTATAAAATTAGGTAAATGAAATAGAAAGACTTTAAATAATTGATATTTAAAGTTCTATCCATTAGTAAAAGAAAATTATTAAATATAAATCAATTTAAAAAATTAAAAATAACTAATTATTATATTAAATAAATTAAATATTAAATCAGTTTCTATTGATAAATAATTTTTAAATTTGTATCTAATTAATACTTTAATTATTTAGATTCTTATGAGTTTATTAAATAAGAATTTTTTAAAATAAATAGTTTCAAAATAATAATTTAATGTACATATGAGCCTACTTATTTTCTAAGAACGTAGTATAGAGAGTTTTACCTTATCATTCATACATTCCATGTATACATACAACAATAATTTAATATATTTAATGATACAAGACTATTACATATTAAATACGTAGTATTCTCATTATTCATGGCAGCACGGGACGACGAATTTTTTTTTGAAATTATAGAAAAATAGAAAGAAATGGTCATATTAAGGTCTGAAATCATTTACGTGTAAAGAGTGTTTTAGTATTTTACAACATTCCTTCTAACACGGTACCTTTAATTAAATATACATAAATGAGTGTGATTTTTGAAATGTTTACTTTTTTTCCATAAATAAAAATAAATAGAACAAAAACGCATGTGAAAATAAAATAAAAATTAATTTTATTTATTTATTTATGATAAAAATGGTCTTACTCTTACGTATTTCCATTTACAATAAAAAAAAAATCATAAACTAAATAATTCTAAAGGTCAAAGAAATTTATTTGGTGTTGATATTCTTAATAAAAAAATTATATTTCAAAGTTTTACGTTTTTTACGACTCACTATATTTAGAATATAAGATGGTGTGGCCGACTATAATTAATACTCTTTACAAATCAGACAATAATACAAATAAAGATAGTACACTTATATTATTAACCATTTGCGTGAATTTATAGGAGAAAACATATTTTTTTTTCAAAAAAAAATATAAGATTATATATATAATCGTACAAATACTCAAACAACCATACTGAGTATCAGATGACGCTTGTAATCATACATATATCTAAATTTTATTTGAGCGTAGCGTTAAAACTATACTTTTATTTATATTTTAATTTTCACAAAAAAATTATAGTGATTGAACATATAAAAAATAAGTGGCAAATAGAAGAAAGATTGTGCCAAACGAACTGGCCCAAATCCTTTTTAACTACATTTTTCTTCCTGCACCCCCTACATTTTTCTTCCTGCACACCCACAATTTTGTAAATTCCGAAACTGACCCCACAATTTCGGGATCTGGGAGTGTGCTACGGATTCATCAATCTGAAAGTGAATTATGTTGCATTCTAGATGAGGGGGTGTTCCGGAAGCAAGGTTTGCATAAATTATTGATTTCTGAATTGCTGAATCCGAAAGCCTAATTTCTATTACGGATTGGTGGATCCAGAATGATTTTTTTAAATTATGGATTTCTGAATCTGGAATGCATATTTTGAATTATGGATTGACGGATCTAGAATGGTTTTTTCAATTATGCATGTTTTGCATCTTTTTATTTTGGATTAACACTACTGGAAGCATCAATCCGAAAGATTACCGGATGCGCCAATCCAAAAATTTACCAGAAAAGTCAATCCGAAAATTTACCAGATTTCACAATCCAAAATACAAAAAAAAATGTACAGTTTATATAAGAACAGTTTTGTCTTTGCGCAACCTTGTGGGTGCAGGAAGAAAAATGTAGGGGTGCAGGAAGAAACTGCCTAAAAAATGATGAATATATATATATATATATATATATATATATATATATATATATATATATATATATATATATATATATATATAAAAGGAGAAAGAGTGACACATAGTAAAAATATTGGACCAGTGGAATGTATCCAGGTTTTTCAGAAACGCATATATAAAAAGAAGACAAATTCTCTCTCCATTTCCATATTTCCTCCATACACTTCATATTAATTATAAAAAGTTGATTTTAATTTTTTTTAAAATTTTAAATAATCATATATGAAATATAATTTTATTTTTTAAATATAATAAAAAATGAGATATTTGTTTGGTGCCCCGCGTACACAGTGAAGATGAGATATTTGAAGGGAATATTTGTAGAGGGTGGTGAGTGAAATTTGAGAGAATGGGTGGTGTGAAATGTTAGAGTATTATGATTCATGAAGGGAGAGGTTATGAGAAAAAACCATCTTTTCTCTTTTCATTTTTATTTTTCTTTTTTAATTTATCATTTTTTTTAAAAACGAAAATGGGCTGGGTTCAAAGTTTGTCATGTTTTCTCTATTCTTTTTAAACAAAATTAAACTGGGCGGGGCCTAACATTTTTTTCGTATTCTCTCTTTTCTTCTTCTTTTTTCTTTTATAAAAAAATGAAAATACAAATAAATGATAAAAAATCAAAAATAAAAATTTGGTATTTTAAATTTCATAATACAAAGAAGACAATTTTAAAGATTTATATATATCTGTTATTATTTTTATTTTCAAAACTTTACTTTTAGTTATTTTTATTGATAACCAATTTTATTTACCCAGATAAAAAAATTCAGTGTTGACACTATCGTGACAAAAATTATAAGATTTTGTTTTCTCTTTTTCTATATTTCATTCAAATTATATAGCCTTTAAAATACACATTACAAAATTGTAACTATTGTAAGGAAGAATTCTACCTAATAAAAAGTAAAAAGTGTAAGATAGACACCACAAAAGATTGTAAGATATGCCCTATAGCCACCTCTTAATTACTGGGTTACAAGTAGTCAGTTAATTTATTAAATTCAATAAATTATTCTTTTAATTATTACTTCCTTAAACTTATATACTTATATTAGTTTAAAGCCTTGATATCTAGTAACTTTTCAAACTTAAAAAATGTTTGCAAATGATTTCATGTTCACTCTTACAAGTTAGATCAATAGTTTTTTCTTTGTAAAGATCTTTTAAGAGAAAAAACTTTACATTTATATGTTTGCTTCTTCCATGTAGGACTTAATGTTTTAACAAATTAGTTGTTGAGTTATTCTAAAAAAAAAAAAAGTAGTAGTCTTTATTTGCATGAATTGGAGTTTTTCAAAAACTTTCATCGACCATATGGCTTTACAAGTACAAGTTGTAGCTGCAACAAACTTAACTTATGTACTGTATAAAGTAACAATGGGTTGCTTTTCAAAAGACCATGAAATAAAGCTTGTTCCAAGCATAAAGACAAAATCGGAGGTGTTTTTTTCTATCATCTAGATCACATGCATAATCACTATTTGTAAATCCAAACAAATCAAATGTTTTTGTCTTTTTTGTAGTATACTCCAAAGTTATGGGTTACTTATAAATAGCGCAAAGTTCTTTTTACAATCAACAAATGTAATTCAATTGGATTTTCCTTGTACTTGCTAATCAAACTCACAAAATACATGATGTGTGACCTAGTTACAGTACGATACATCAAGTTGCTAACAATTTATTTAAAATATATGCTATCAACCTTCTTTTCATTGCATCTTTGTGTAGCTTTGTGCCACATTCAACTTCAACAAATACATGATTGCAATCTTTCATTTGAAACCCGTTCAAAATTTCTCCTACATATTTCTTTTGCGATAGAAAATATCTCATATTCTTGTTAAATCACTTCTATATACAAAATATAATGCATCAAACCCATATCAAACACTTCAAATTCATTCATCATCGACTTCTTGAATTCACTAATCATAGCAGTACAATTTCCAATCAATATAATATCGTCAACATATAAGCAAACTCTAAGTTCTTTTTCCTTTGTCTCCCACCTTAACAAACAATTTATGCTCGTAAGGACATTTCACAAATCCAATATTTAGAAAATAAGTCTCAATGTGATTCTAACAAGCCCTCGTGGCTTACTTTAGCCCATAAAGAGCTTTCTTTGATATATAAACCTTATTTTCATGTCAAATTTTAACATATCTAAGGAGTTGATTAATAAATACCTATTCTTTTAGATATGCATGCAGGAATGTTGATTTGGCCTTTAACTAGAAGATTGTGCAGGAATTTTGTGTTGCTAATGTAACCACCAAAGAGATTGAGTCATGTATTTCAATGGGAGAAAAAACTTCCGTATAATCAAATTTGTATCGCTTATTTCCTCTTCATTAACTCCCTTTACCATAAAATTCTCCATCCATGCAAGTCTCCTCCTATTTTGTTGAAGACACTCATTTGTTGGTTCAGTTGATTGTTGCTCACTTTGAAGTTTCCTTGTTAGTTGTTGTCCCCCTTCATCAAAATTATTATCACCATCAAGATCAACCTGTAAGTGTTGTTCAACTTTTTCTACATTCCAAATAATTGATCATCATTAAACACCACATCATGACTAATAACAATTTTTTTTGGTGATATTATTGTACAATTTACACAATTGGTCACTAACACCAAGAAAAATATATTTTTCTCCTTTGTCGTCAAGTTTATTTCTCTTCTCATTTGGAATATGGGCATAGGCAATACTTCCAAAAATTCTAAAATAATCTACGGTTGGTCTCCTTCCATTCCAAGACTCCTCAGGTGTAATCTTTTAAACAAAACAAGTTGGACTTCTGTTTAAAATATGAACATTGCAATTTACAGCTTCTAGCCAAAATTTCTTTGGAACTTGTCCTTGTCCTAGCAAACTTTTCACCATGTTGAGAATTGTTCTATTTTTCCTCTCTGATACATCATTTTTGTTATGGTGTATAAGTAGTCGTAAGTTCTTTTCCAGTGCCATGTTCTTTACAAAAAAACATCAAACTTATTCAAGAAATATTCTCAACCATGATCTGTTCGGAGAGTTTTAATGGCCTTTCCTAATTCTTCTTTAACTCTTGCTTTGAAAATTTTAAATGCATAAAAGACGTATGACTTTTCCTGTAAAAAAATATACCCTTATTTTCCTAGAAAAAGCATCAGTAAAAGTAATTAAATACTTATTACCTTCATCGGATAAAGTTTTATTAGGCCACATAAGTCCGAATGCACCGACTCCAAAATATTCTTTGCTCTCCATGATTTTTTTGCTAGGAAATTGAGATCAATGTTGTTTATTAACAACACATTCTTCAAAAACTTGATAAGGAACAAAAATTTGTGGAAGATCTATTACCATTTCTTTATATTTGAAGAACTTTAATCCTTTAAAAATCAAATGCCCATAACAATAATGACAAAGCCAAAAAGGATCTTTACCTTTGACTATTGAATGCTTTCAATCTTTAGAAGGAAAAATTGGTTTGAACTCATTTTTACAACAACAATAATACCTCGAATAGGATCATAAATTTCACAAGAACATTTGCTAATGATGATAATGTAGCCCTTTTCTTGTAATTGTTCAACACTTCACAAATTATTTTCTTGTAATTGTCCAACACTTAACAAATTATTTTTCAAATAAAAAACATGTAACTCATTAGAAATTGTTTCAACAAAATAACTCTTAATTTTTATTTTAATATCACATTTTTCCATCATTTTCACCATAGAGTAATCCTCAAAACTCATAGTAGATTGAAAATCTTCATTTAGAAATGAAAAAGAAGATTTATTCCAACTCATATAGTTGTTGCAACTTGTATCCACTTACCATAAATCTGATTCAACTTTTTTAATGTGTTGGATAACCATTAGCAATGTCTCCTCTTCTACTTTCATCTTTGCTAGATTTGACTTCTTTGTTTTTTCCTTGTCACAAAGAAACCTAATATAACATTTAGAAACATATGACCTTTAAAACTAAGTTGGATCAACACAACTTAGTTTGGCAAGACCCCAAATCGATGTAGGCATGATGTCTTGGCCCAACACTAACATAACTAGACTTGGCCAAAAATTGACTCGGTCTATCTTGATCCCACCTAGGCTTGGCTAGGTTGAACTTGACTCGATATGGGCCTAACCCAAGTAGACTAAACATGGTCTCACCTTAATCAAACTTGAATTGGGCCTAGTCTAACTTGGCTTGACATGGGTCCAGATCGATTTATCTCTACCTGAACCTAAGCCAACTTGGCTCAATCTGGGCCTAGGGTTGATTCGGCTGAACCTTGACCCAAGCTAAGTACAGTTGACCTGGGTAGAAGCCGACTCAACATGACCTAGTTTGGGTCGACTCATATCGACCTATGTCCAGGCTAACTTGGCTTGACTTAGGCTAGTGCTAACACCACTTTAATTGATAAAATAGTTGTAATTCAACCTTTAAATTAGGAAGTTGAATCTTTTTACATATTTTTGGATAATGAGATGAATAAGAATGATTTATTCCCTATTTTTTTGTTATTTTCAAGAATTTAAAGAGATTAAGCTAAATGATATATTATGAATAAATATGTCACTTAGCCTAAGCCCAATTAGGTTAAATAGAAGGTGTGAGGCATAACCCTAGACATTATTGAGATTATTGGGAGGAACCAAAGGAAGGACGCCCTAAAGGAGGCAGTCATCAAAGAGAAACACTTTGGATCTTCTTTTCTTGTTGTCCATGCTTGTAATAGTCACCAGGAGTGGCTAATTCTTTTCTTTGGAATTGTGAATAATCTTTCAAACTCTTATGTATTGAGGTGATATTTATCTATAATATTTCAATTCTTGATTGATGATTGGTATTATCATTTTATTCTCAAAGCTTGAATTATTCATGATTTTGATCATTAGATTTGACTGGAAAGCATTTTGAAGCATCTAACCTAAATGATAATGCTCAACATATTTAAATGCTAGGAATAATTTGAAATGTTAATTGTTTTATAACATCTGTTCGTAATGATAAGGAGTTTTTATAAATATGCGAGGAATCGATATTTAGGAAATTCTCTTAATAATTTTGTATGTGAGGAATCGATATGTATTATTTTTATATGTGTATCAATATCAACCAAGACTGAATATTCTAATATTTTGAAAAATACATAAGAGTGAGAAGGAAGAACCCTCAATCTCAATTTTCCCAATTGACTCATACACATCTTTTACTTTGCTTTTTTTAATTTCTTACAAATTAACCATACAAACAACCTTTTCCAACAAACTTTTACATATTGTCTTATATTTAGTGAATATTATACTTGAGAATTCAATTGTTCCTTGTGGGTTAGATATCCGTCCTTAGGGACAAATTTATTACTTCTGACACGGTACACTTGCCGTAAAATAGTCATCACCGACTTGACTCGACTTAATCCCTACCCGATTTAGCTTGACTTGGTCTAGGCTAACTCATCTTGATTTGGATTCGGCTTAACCTGACTTGATTGGGCTAGGCTTGATTTTGTCTTGATCGAACTGAGATCGACCTATGCCTATCCCAACTTGGTTGAACGTATGTCAAACCCGACTAGGATGAACATGGACCTATCCTGACTCTACTGAATGTGGGCTTGCCCCAACTTGGCTAAATTTGGACTCAGGTCAACTCGACTCGATTTTGGTCTGAGTTGATTCAGCTTGACTTGGCTAGGGCCAACTCAACTCAACTTGAGTACGGGTTAACTTGGCTTGACTCTGACCTAGCCGATTCGGCCCGACCTTACATGAGTCTAACCCGATATCACCTTAGTTAGGTTTAGCCTGAGCTAACATTTCATAATTTGAAATGATCTAGACTTAATTGTTGATTTTTAAAATTCAAAAAATTATTCCATTTATATCCAATTAAATGGATTTGACTTATAATCCAAAAATTTGGATTTGAATTTCATGTAAATGGATTTAAATAGACTTAAAGCAATATAAATTTGGATAATTATAGATTGATTGGATATGAGAATTTGAATTTTTTTCTTACCCTTAATTAATGAGAAACTATTTCCTTCTGCTAGTTGGTGTTCGTTATGTTTCTTTGCTAAGTAGAAGAAGATTGGTCATGTTTAATTTTTAAACATTAGTCAACTGATGACTAGGGTAAAGTATAATTCTATGCTACTCTTGTTTTTAGTTTAGTACACCTAAAACCAAACTTCAATCAACTAACTGTAAATTTGACATTATTCTGCTATGAAAGTTCCACTTTCATGCTATTAACAAGGCTATGATATTGACAGACATGTGTCTGCAATAACTTGAAATTTATGATTAATTTGTTTCCTGTGTTTTTCTTACTTTTTCATTCTTTTTCCTAAATCATTTACAACGGTTACTTAGGTCAATGATTGAATCATCTGGCTCTGTGTCATGTCATGACAAATTGTGAAGGAATAAACTAAACGAGAGACATGCTACTATTTTGCTATGTGTTCTGTTTCTCAAAATAAGTGGTGATCAAGAAGAATGTGTCGATTGTGTGTAGTTCTGAACTCCTGCTTCCTTGCAGGCAAAGAAAAATGAGTTTCCTGATGAGAATTCTCATATAGCATATAAATCAGTGTAACAGTTCCAGGGAAAAAGAACATTGAAGACCACAAGATTTTGACTCATTGATTTGAAGCAAATGTACATGAGTATGCTTAAACAGCACCGCAAAAGTCACAATGAAATACACTTTTTTCTTATCTTACTGAATTTATTTGTGTTGGGTAGGAGCACAATACAAACAATTAGAAGTATAAATTTACATTGATCAATTTTGTCTTCTTTTATGTATGTTTAATTACAAATTACTTTTCCTTTTTGAGCAGCTTGTAAACTCCTTCCTGGTACTTACATAGCATGATTGGTTAGGCTGAAATTGCTACATAAATCATTCCCAGGAATACAATGAAGGAAATCATCTCCATCCACTTGATTTGATGTCTTCAGCTGTGAATTGTACACATCAGTGGTTGAACTCTGAATGAGACTATTATGATACTCTTCACCAAAGTTCCCTTCTAATAAATGCATAATAGCTTCTTGGAAAGATGAATTTTGATCAAATACATTTCCCAATACCAAAGAGTCATCAGAATTCACTGAGCCTGCACCATTTACTTGATCCTCTAAAAGCCACTCAGAAAATAAGAGTTTTGGTAGGGAACTCTGACAAGCCTCCTGGGAAAAGTCATAGCTGTGTGAGAAAAAGTTATCAGAGTGTGTTGCTGTTTTTTCCATGTTTTGTAGCAATGCATAACTTGGATCTTGAATTGCAAGTTTCTGTGGAGAGAGTGAATTGTCCACTGAGTCTGAACTTGAACTAGCATGCTGAATTTGTTTATCAGATTCTGTTTCCTTAGCTTTCATCACTTTCTTCTTCAAATATGAATGCCAGTAGTTCTTTATCTCATTGTCAGTCCTTCCTGGCAAATGTTGTGCTATCTGAGACCATCTGACCAAGACAATTTAACTTGTTTTCAGCAATTTTTATCAATAAAATAAAAATATTTTAGGAAAGAAATAGGAAAATGCAAAGAGTGATTAATCTATAAGGCTTTGTTTTCAAGAGTGAAAGCAAATAAATAAAGATGTCAAACATGGTTCATGAAGAGATGTCTCCTCACTATTTTATTCCTCCTCACTCGAATTAGAAAAAACAGTGTTGACTTTGTTTTATAAAATTGGGAAATGAAGTTGTGATACATAAATTAAAGTTATAAAGTTTATAGTAGGAAAAAATGAAAAAGAAAAGTTATTTTTTTTTAAATTGAGCTTATTTATAAATTCAAATTTGAATTTTTAAGATCACAGTGTCCTTTAAACTATATTAAAAGTAGATATATATCTTTATTCATACCCTTCACAATTATAAAGAATAATTCCATATCAAAACAAACATGAGGAAAGAATACACAAGCATATTTGCGTGTAAAAATTTAATAAACTCTTAATAATGTATGATGAGAAGACTAAAAAATTCATATTGGGAAAATTAAATTTAAATTAATTGAAGAGAAAAAAACTAGAAATTTTGTCTTTCTATGTACAAATTCTCTTCTCTCCCTCTTTTAAAAATGGAACTTGCTAGCCATGCCAGTTCATGGTTTGACCATCCAATCATATTTTTTTCCTTTTGGTAGCATTTTAAGTAGGACCCCAATTGCTTCTACAAAATAAAAAATTTAAATTTGACCCAATTGCTTCTGCAAAACTAAAATAAAAAATAAATATAAATAGCTAGCTGGCTCATCCAATTACATTCTTTAACTTGATGCCTCCAAAAAAGTTAGAAGAAAAACAAATGTTTTCCTTGACTTGTCAATTTGCACTAATTATTAGGTAGCTAAGTTAGTGTCGTTATACTGACTAAAATATTACAAAATTTACTTATTTTACTAAGTAAATTTGAAATAAGTATAATTTGAAATAAGTATAATTTTAAAAAAAAATGTTCATCTTGCTTACTTGTTGCCTAACATGTGGTGAAGGGTTCTGATTGTATCTTCTTCATGTTTGCTGAAATCCCCTCTCTTCAGTCCAGGCCTCAGGTAGTTAATCCACCTTAGTCGGCAACTTTTTCCATTTCTTTGTAAACCTAGAAATTTAAGTGTAGTTGGTAACTCAACATCAAATAAAATAAATACAATTTTCACCCTTTATATATATTGCAAAAATAAAGCATATATTAAAAGTTTTATGTTAAGAATCAAAACCCTTTTTGTATCTTCTGCACTTTAACTTTGATTTTAAGTAATGTGTAATGTTGACTCAAAATGGTTTTCTAATTATAAAACATAGAAGTTTGCAAATCAGAAGCATGAAAAAGAACTTTTAACCACATTTCAACTATTCTAAATTGAATATAATTGGACAAAGTTCTCAGAACTGCTTCTGCTAAAGAATGTCTGAATGAACTCTTAACTGTTGATTCATTTCACTAGACTTGTTAAATTTATTACTGTCACACACAATGAAGCATGTCAACATTTCAACTTGGTTATCTAAGTCAAACAAGTTCAAGTAAGAGAAACCAATGAATGCTCCTTAATTTGAAAGGTACAGTAGAAATTCATGGATATGCTACTGATATGAGGGATAAAGGATCATAGGGAATAAAAAGGTCTCACCTGCCTTAATGGGGACAGAGCTCCAGCATCCATGGCCATGCTTAAGGATATGGCTTCTGAGCTTATTATCTTCTTCAGGTGACCATAACCCTTTTCTGTATTTTGGTTTTGCCTTTTCTAGTGGCTGGTTTTCCATTTTGCCTTTTTCTTCTCAGAATTTGAGTTCAATGGTAAGATTGGTTTCCTTAGAGTAGGTATGAACTAAAGAGAGAAGAAACAAGCATAGAGAAGGGAGAGAATGTTTGGCATTGAAATAGTGCAAAAGCAGACTGATATATAATGGAATAGATTGGTGTGATTGTGCAGTATATATTCATAATTTTATGGCAAAAATAAAGAGTTGAAACTTTGAATCATAATAAACAAATAAATATATGTAAACCAAGCATATGAAAACCCTTCAAAATGATAACTTAAAAAAATATATTCTATTGCATGAAACCATTTCTATTTCTACTTCAATGGAAGTACCAAGTTGGAAATTGTTGGCTTAGTTTTCTACCATA
The DNA here is from genome assembly GCF_000499845.2 of Phaseolus vulgaris. Classification (NCBI taxonomy): domain Eukaryota; kingdom Viridiplantae; phylum Streptophyta; class Magnoliopsida; order Fabales; family Fabaceae; genus Phaseolus; species Phaseolus vulgaris. The sequence continues at coordinate 40,057,209 of NC_023756.2, read as the reverse complement.
GGCATCACTGTTTTGTCTATTTTCTTGGCCTCAATCATTCACCAAAATAAGTATACACTACAGTTCAAAACCCCAAATGCAACATGATTATTTTATTGTGAATGACCCTTTTTAAACATTTTTATTTGCATACTTTTAAAAAAAATCATTGTTCCAGTCATTTAATTAAACCTTCACCTGGTATTTTAATATCTATTTTTTTCTTACCTAATTAAGCAAAAGCCCTTGTTAAAGATAGAGAAGAATCTTCAAACTTCATCTACAACTTAAATTTATCTAGTTGATGCAAATTTTGTCTCCTTTAAACCTCAACAATTTCGAAGCTTAATTAACACATTCTCTATGATTGCAGCAGCAATTAGCATAATATTGTATAATAGAAAAATAGTTGTATAGATTTGTTTAAATAAACTTTTCTATAAACACTTATAATTAACAAAGAAAATAATTTGTATATATAAAAAAAATTAAGGAAATTAATATTTAATTTTTTTCTAAAATGAATTTATATATATACAATCTAACTTTTGAAAACAAAATTACTTCAATTTTTTTTCTTGTAAGTGTTTGTTAAACCGTTTAAATAAACCCCGTTTTCAATTTGTTTTTATTTTCTTAAAGTCTTATGAAAAAAGATTAAAGAGCTTGCAGGATGCATTTATAATTCATGTCTCACCATTTAGTTTCATCACACTAAAGCTAAAAAACAAATAGTTTTGTTTTCAAGTAAATAAAATCAATTATCTGAATTATCCAAACACAACATTAATCAACTGCACCAATTTGTAATATCTTTGAAGTTGAACATGGTTCAAAATTCAAATCATTCAAAGAATGACAGAGAATCTTGTTTTTTGCTTATGCATTGCCCTTGTTAACAACAACTTTTTACTGGTGTCGGTAGTAGAATTGGATAATATATCTTCCTTAGTTTGGAAGACATGACAAATGAAGAGAAATAGAAATTAGGTTAATACAGTAGATGGAATATGATTAATAAAAGGACTAGAAATGAACATCTAGCTGTAGAAGATGATGGCACAGAGAAAGAGACAAGAGTATTTGGTATAAAGAAAATTCCTCCATTCTTTATACAAACATCAAAATCAAAACATTGTTACAAAGTTAATGCTGCTAAGAAAACCAGTGTTTCTCATTCATCATTGGATGATGTATGCAGCTGAAGACATAAATACCAGCTCCAACCATTAAGTTATTGTTCAAGAATAATTTTATGTAGCTAGTGATTGTCATCATGTATGGGAGAAATTTTGACTTGCTAGTTACAATGGTTATTGCATCAACCATGGAATACATGATGAGAAATTAAGTAGAATTTGGATAATTAGTTAAAAATTTAACAAAGGTTAACATAGTTTGGTGAATATGTTATTAACAAAAGAAAACAAATTTTTATTTATTAAAAAAACTGTTAAAAAAATCTAAAACCAGGACTTATGTTTTGTTTTTAAATTATTAATTATGTATTGGGTGATTTAATATATGAGTTTACTCTTTTTTTTATATTTTATCTATGTAAACATTTTCATGCTATTAATTATTAAAATCACCACGAATATTAATTTTCAAAAATAAGTATTACAAAAATTAATAATTGTTTATTTTACAATCATTTCACTCATACCAAGGTGAAAAAAACTCCCATACATTTTAATTAATTTCTTAATTTATTTTGAATAAAAAAATTACATTTCATGTCCTCAATTCAAGTTTAAGGCCACATGATTCCCGTGGTCAAAAACCAATATACAATTATGCCAAACTTTTGGATGAGATGTTGCAACTATGACAACTATATCTCTCTACCTTTTATTTTTCAACATCATAATACACATTTTGTTCATGTTGCTTGCAAAAGTCTATTTGATGAGATAAAGTTGAACTGCTTCCACTATTTTTGTCCAAAAACTTAAATATTTTATTAGTAACTCCCGGATGTACTAGTCGTACTCATTGTTTTCCTTCATTATTTGGATATGCATAATGTGCATTTTCTACATCTTTTTCAAGATTGGTACGTACCATTATTATTGCTGATAAAAAAAAAAAAGTACCATTATTGATTTAAGATATTTGCAGGAATCCCTCTATGCCTACTGTTTCACTGATGTTTTGGGCTTGATTTTTAAACCCTTCTAGATTTATTTCTTAGACTGATATTTGTTAGAAATAAGTATAGGTTGAAGTTTCATAAATAAAAAAATTGTGTTGCATATAAATAAATAAAAAATTAAACATAAAATCTTAAGATTTTGAATTGAAAGTAATGTTATCATTTATATGATTTAAGATGTTTAAACCTATAGGTTTGAAACATGTTATTCTTAAGTGCTGGAGGAATTTGGGTAGGTATTATAGGTGAAATTTAGAACTATAGGAATAGAGTTATTTTTAAGAATGGGCGAGTTGATCTAGTTGTGGTTTTTACTGTGGTACAAAGGAAGACTTGGTCTTGGATTACAGTAAAGGAAAAATTAATTGATTTCTCTTACTCAGATTGATGTTGTATGAGTTATTTGAGAGATTGATGTTTGGTAATTCATGTTTAACGTTTTGTCCAGGTTTTGATGTTGGGGTGTGTTTTGTGCAGATTTTCTTGGCTTATGTTCCTTCCTGACAAGGTCGGTTTGATGATTTTGGTCTTGGGTTATGGTAAAGAAAATTTGGTTGATTTATCTTATTCGGATTGGTGTTGGAACCTTTATGTTGTATGAGATTTGAGAGATTGAGGTTTGGTGATTCATGTTTAACGATTTGTCCAGATTTGAAAGTTGTGGTGTGCTTTATACAGGTTTTTTTGGCTTTTGTATCCTCCTCACATGGTCGGTTTGATGGTTTTAGCACTTGGATGTTTGGCGTACTTTTGTTTGCTAGCAAATATCTTGTTGAGTTGTTGGACTGTTGAGTTTTGTTTTGAGAATGTGATTCCTTTAGAGGGTTGATGTAATTGTATTTTGTTTTGCTCTTGTATCTTGATCTAGTATGTTAATAGGGCTGATGTGGTGTAATGTTTGTTGGATCCCCAACTGGTTGGGTGCTAGGAAGCTTGATTTGGAATTTTTGTATAAGGGTTATGACACCTCTGAAATGTCTCATTATATTTTATTTTTTCTTTACTGATAAAAAAAAATGATCTTTTATATGATTTACTTATGACTCAGTAATATTAAAAAAAATTCAATCTATTCCCTAGAAAAATTCCAACAATGATATCGGAACTTATAACTTGTTTTAGTGATCGACGGTTGAAGGTAGTGTCATGATCCCTTATATGATTTACTTGTGACTTAGTGGTATTATTTCTTAGATCATAGATAGCATGTGTTTTTATATTTGTATTTCATGAGTATACCCTCATATTCATCTTCTATCTTTTAGAAATACACTAATTCAAGAAAAATTATATTCAGGATGTAGGATAAAATATCAATCAAAATCTTAATTTTAATAGTAATTCAATACCAAGTTTTAGTTTGTACAAACCCAACATTTTTTTTTATTATATGATCAATATGTTGTGCTTTATAATTTCCAAAACTAATTCTGTCTCTTTGTTCATATGTTTCTTAAACAAGTTATTGTCAACTGGTAGATTTTTTTTTCATTTCCTAAAATAATAAGGCAGATGAGTTTTATGGTAAGTGAGTTAAGACGCAAGAGTTAAGAAATTTGCTTTAAGTCAAATATTGATCATGATTGTTTATGTTTTATAAGGCATTCTATTTTATATTTTAAGAAATTCATTCGAATATATCAATTATGATTTCACTAATGTAGAAAAACACATTTTTACAAGGTTTAAAATGAACTTTTATCTCATTTCCAGAACCAAATACAAGGAACATAGAAAATTTAGACTTTTTCTATAATGGTTGCACAATTTCTAAATCAGCTCTAAAAAACCAGTCTTAAGAAATGCTAATATATGTCATCACATTATTTTTTATAATGGGTGAAATTTTAATTATTATAGAATGAATATTAAAATGTAATCGCACTATTTTTTTTTACAATTTAAATTACACCTATCATAAAAAATAATATTTCATATATATAATAAACAAAATCTTATATAAAAAGTTATTTTATATAATAATTAATATTATATTCATTATAAAAAAAACACGTTTAACCTTAACCGTCATATAAAATACATTAAATCTTAAAAACAATAGTTACATAAAAAAAATATTACCCATTGAATATTTAATCAATACTTCTAATCACATAACTCACCTTTGTATTAAAACATGTAAACATTCATTTTAAAATTACATTAAATAATAATTTAACATGATTTTATATAACTTACGTGATTTATTGGTTCATCGGTGGTGTTGAGTCAATTGTTCATGCACAAAGATATTTATTTATTTTTTGTTTTTTTAAATAAAACTACACCATAAAAAAAGATACCAGGTAATAAAATCGTATAATTGAACTTTTTTTTCTAGAGTAATAGAATATGGTCACGAGTGAAATAAAGAAAGAAAAACATAAGTTTGAGTGATTTTATGATTAATTAATTGTGGGATTCATGAATTGAACATGATAAAATGTATATGGACGAACATTCTTAATAAAAATATAATGGAGATTAGTTGGCACATGTAAGCCTAATTAAATCAATAAAATTTCCCTAATTGATCTTATTTTATCCTATTTTTTAAAAATGGAATCAGGTATATCTTCAAATTGGGGCATTTTAAAGTGTTAGATGAAGACTTTTAATTTTTCTAAGTCCACGTAATTATTAGTAAAGACTTTGGTAGTGTTGAATATAAAAAATCCTTCAACTTCAATTAAATTACTTTCCTTATCTCACTGTCGGAATTAAAATTCTGACCACTTTTTTATAAAAATATGATTGGCTTTTATTAATTTAACTTTCTCTAAAATAATAATTTTATGATTAATCACCACGAGAAGGTTTATTTTTTATTAATAAATTAATATTTTCAATAATCTTTTGTGTCTAAAGATATTTTCATTACATATGAACAAAAATGATTAGTCATCAACTTTTAAAATATTACAATATAAACCTAAAATAAATAAATAAATAAATGAATAAGTAGGCACGTGTATGGATAACTTAATCAACATATTGGACTCTAATATAGTACATGGTGGAAGTTTCTAAATGAAATCATATGGCAAAAAATTTATTATATATTGAATAAAAAACTTATTATATATTGAATAAAAAATTATTATATATTGAATAAAAAATAATCTCCAATAGGCATTTAGGTTGGTGAAGGAACATGAGAATCTCATCAAAGACAAACACGCAAGCCAACCAGCTGTCAACTTTATATTTGGATCCTCTCCTTTTAATATGTATATACTGAAATTTAGATTAATGTTGGTTTTATTTTTTTAAATTTTAAAAATAAATTAGCCCTTCAAATAAAAAAATGTTTTTAGCCTCTAAATTTGAGTAATTAAAAATAATTTAAAATCCTAAATTTTAGGTTAAACCCTAAATTTTAAATTTAAAACCAAAATTCTCTAAAAACTAATTTTAATCTCTTAAATTTAGAATTTTAAAACTAAAATCATGAACTAAAATTCTCTAAATACTAATTTTAATTCATCAACATATTAAAAATTTAAAATAAATAAAAATATTCACATGCAGTAAACACAATAAGATGAGACATATATAAATAAAACGCCTCATAAACCATTACTTTAAAATTTTGGATGAAAATTAATGTCTTCATTAGTTATATAATTTTCATAATAAATTTTAAATTATACATATATATATATATATATATATATATATATATATCACTACAAGAAAATCATTAAATAAAAACCAATTTTAAAGACAAAAAATAATTAGTTGCTATATTGACTAAATTAGATACTATTTTAAAGATATTGATGAATAGTTTTTAATTTGATATCTAATTAGTTATCAAGGTTTTTGCTACCAAATTTAAAATATAAATAATTGGTATTAAAAACTTTGTAACTAATTAGATACCAATTTATAAAATATTTATCAATAATAGAAATTAATTTAGAAACCAATAATTATTTTAGTCTCTTAAATAGTATTTAAGTTAATCAATATAATAACTAATTATTTTTAATCTCTAAAATTGATTTCTATTTCATAATTTTTTTACTAGTGTATATATATTATTGTTTTTATTATTTCATAAATAATTTTAAAACCCATAGAAAATTGATCCTCACAAAACGTTTTCATGTAAAAAAAATAACATACATAGCATATAAATTTTATTAATTCAGATAATATATATATATATATATATATATTACCCAATATAGTCATTATAATTCATACATAAACAAATACATGTAAGGATAAACTATCAAAATAAAATTCCAACATAAAAATATAATTAAAAAAACTAATTTCATTAATTCATAATTAATTCAATTTTAATGAAAGAAATTAAATTAATTATAAATTATTATTCAAATTGGTTCTTTTAATTATATTTTTATATATTAGAACTTTAGTTTAATTTAATAGCTTATATTTGCATATGTTTGTATATAAATTTTGATAATTGTATTATGTATAGGAATAAATAAAAAATAAAATATATATATATATATATATAAATATATAAATACAAGACCAACATTTATAGAGAAATATAAAAATAAAGATTTTTTTATTTCATTTTTTCATAAATAAGTGTATTTATATATATATTATGTGAATTAATAAAATTTATATATGATGTGATATTTATTTTTGGGTTTTACTTAAAAGTGTTTTATTAGTAGTAATTTTCTGAGAATTTTGAAATTACTTATAAAATAATAATAACAATAATATATAATAAAATTTAATAGTTATTATGAAACTTATATAACTAATGAGTACATTAATTTTCTTCCAAAATTTTAAGATAATGGTTTGAGTCTTTTTATTTATTTATTTATATATATATATATATATATATATATATCATCTTATTATGTTTACTACATGATATATATATCATCTTATTATGTTTACTACATGTGAACCATTTTATCTGTTTTTCCACCATCCTAACACCTTCCTCATTTGTTTCTATTATCAAGTTAGGTGACAAAAATATAATATTTTTTTTCTTCTTATTACACTATTTTCTAGTCTCATCCCTTCTATAATGTAAAATCATAATTTTATCTTGCACTAAAATGTAAAAAATTCCATTAATATTGGTAAAGAACTCAGATTCACTATGCAATTGCTTGATAATCATAATATTTACCCTTTGTTGGATTGCAAGAAAAATATTAAAGACAATGAAAAAAAAGAAAAGAAAAAAATGGAATAAGTAAAAATTATTTATTTGTTTGAGGTAAAAAATAAAGAAAAAAAAGTTCATTTTAAAGAAGTAATAAATAGATAAATTAAAATTTACTAATTATATAATTAAAAATTTACCCGTATATTTATTATGAAAAGACACGAGAGAGGGCTAATTTTGGAAAATCTTAGTTTAACGGTAATCCATGCAATCGACTTCGACTAATAAGATAATGTTTCTATGTTATTATATTTAAGAAAGATGTTATTACTTAGAAATACAAATATAAAAATAAAATATATAAAAATATTGTTTGACATTATTAAGCAACGCTAAAATAAAATAAATGGATTTTATGTTGTAAATATAAGTAATTATTATACATTTGACAGTTGCATAGTCTAACTTTTTCTTAATCTTTAAGTTTTTTAAGTTGAGAAATTATTCCACAAGCATTTCTAAATGAATAAATAAAATTCATAATTCTATATATAAGTTATTTTGTTGAAGTTATTTTTTATATGTTTCTAATTTTTTTTAATTCAAGTATAAAGTACTTTTAATTTGTCAATTTTTTTATTTATTTTTAAGAGAATTTTGAGAGAAGTTTATCTAAATAAATTAAATTAAAACTAAAAATATTCATGAATGTTTTGAAAAAACTATAAACTTGGATAGAAATATGTTGAACTTGTATTGTAATAGCTAGAAGTGTTTCTGAAATATTACATTCAACATCATTTATATTTATATATATATATATATATATATCACATTGAGATTGTCAACTCGTGTGACTATTTATATGGATGGTCCGACAGCTAATGACACGATAGGCCCAACACAAACATTCGCTAGGATATACTCGAAATGATTCTGATACCATATTACAAAGTGGACTTTAAGTCTAACTCAACCCCATAAAATCGACTTAATGAGGTAAGGTTTACACACACTTATATACTATAAAATACTCTAATCTCTAGTCTATGTGGATCTCCAACAAAACAATAATTTAGTTTATAACATAATTTATCTTTTAATATTAATATTTATGTTATTCATATTTTACGATTCTATGCGATTCGTAAAATACGAAAAGAAAAAAGAAATTAAGCATTTTTTCTTTGAGACAAAAAGAAAAGAAAGCGTGCAAAATTAAAAAAAAATACACTAACTTTGTTGAACACATATAGAGATGTAATTATATTCACTACATAATTAAATATGTTGCAAAAAAATAAAATAAAAACTGTTTGAATGAATAATAAATAATAACAAGAATTCTATTTATTTTTCTTCTAATTCTTTCTATTCTATTTTTTTATAAATAAATTATTTTAATTATTTTCATTTATTCATCTTTTTTTTCGCTCTCTTTCAATCAAAGATCCAGTACCTTAACAATTAAAAAATACAATGATTAATTTTAGGAAAATTATGTTTGAACAAGTATAAATTTGTAGTACTAAGGAATTATACGGATGGACCGACACTTTAATGGTATAAATTAAACTGAAATAAATAAAAGTATAGAATCAAATATAAAAAAGTATAAAAAGATTATTTTAATTTTTTAAATGAATTATCCTAATAATTGTTATGAGAATGTCAATGAAGATGAAATAGACAGGAAGAAGTGTGATCTTGCAATGCAACCACTGAGATTATGAAAATAAGCAACAAATTAATGATAAGCAATTAATTATTATGTCATTGACTGAAACGGCGTCGGTGACAGTAAGGGAAATAGTGTTGAAAATATAGAAAAGTGCGAAAAAACACATTTAAAATTAACAGTTAAAATTTATTAATTTCATAGCTCATTATATTATACCGTTGATTTAAATGATGATATAAAAGAATGTCAAAGGATAAAAAAAAGGGTAAGAAAAGACATTTAAAACTATAAGCTAAAATTTTAATAATTTAGTAGTTTGATATGTGTATTATGAACTAATCTTAATTAAATTTTAATTATTTTATAAATTTAAATATTTTTAATTACATTTTATTTATATTATTTAAAATATTTTTTATTTTTATTCAAAATATTTTTATTTGATTTTGTTTTGGATATGATTTACATGCGATTTCTGTTTTATTGTGTTTACTTTATTGATTAATTTATTCTTTTAGTTTTTTTAATTTACCAGTCAACTCGTTCTCCAATTTAAAAAAAGAAAAAAGTTAATCTGCAATTTGAAAATAGAAAAAGAAAACTAATAAATTATATCATTCTATTAATAACAAAAATTAACTTGTACTATGTATTACCGGATGGCCGAAAGGGCGACCAGACGACAAAACCGACTAGACGACAAGATGTAAAGTTAAACACGTAATTAGGTATAAACAAGCCAACTTAGGTGATAAGCACGGTTAAGGCACAATTGGGCATTCGTTTGGACCCTAAAGCAGACCCAAGCCATAGCCCATCTAAAGCAGTATAAATAGCAGAAGAGACACAACACCCAAGGTTCTTCTCAATCTTCTGGTACCTAACTCTCGGTCTGACTTGATCGTCGGAGTGTCTTCACAGGTACTCCTCCCATTGTGTCCAGGCCAAAGGAGATCCAACCGAAAGAAGACTAACCGAAAGATCGAAAAGACGAGAAGATCACAACCAGAGGAAGTGTTTTGCAGGGTTTAGGTCTTGCAGGAAGATTTTGGCGCCCACCGTGGGGCCAAAAGAAAACCCCACGAAATATCCACATGGTAACTACGAGGAACATGATATGCAACGATAGGAATGCGCAAGAGGAAACCAGTCACCCAGATCCTATGGCATTAATCTTGAAGATGCAGAAGGAGATGGAGTTGTTGAAAAAGAAAAGCAAAGAAGAAATTAGAGGAATAAAGCGAAGGAGTGAGGAGGAGATGAAAACTTTGAGAAAGGAGAATGCCCCGATGAAACAAAAGCTCGCCGAGAAGCCGAATATCCTGGAGGCCGTGGATGATATCCCCCTGGGGGACAACGCGAATACGAATATACATGAGGTTGAGAGTTCATATCAAGAAAATATCAGACCGGCCTCAACTAACGCGTTAGGCACGACTCCCTGAAGAAATCCCTTTGCCAAAACCATCCTTGAAGTTCCTTTGCCGGAAACTTGGAACAATCCCACGTTGGATAAATATGATGGAACCACAGACCCAAATGAACATGTGAACGCGCACCTAACCCAGGTTGGCTTGCACACAACAGAAGATACGCTATGGTGCTGAATATTTCCCACCTCTATTAAGGGGACAACCTTAAGCTGGTTCACCCGATTACCGGCTCAGTCCATAGATTGTTTTGACACACTTGCAACTAAGTTCGGAGCTTAGTTCACTACCAGCCGACCACACCACCTCACTTCGATTGCCTTGGTGAATATCCGACAAGAGAAGTCAGAGTCCTTAAGAGCCTTTATGGACAGATTTAGCAAGATGGCTTTGGACATATGGAAGCTAAGTCCTGAAGTGGCGATGCACCACATGGTAACTACGCTAAAACCGGGACTGTTTTCAGATAGTTTATGCATGCAGTCGACCACGACATTGGATGAGGTGCGCCAAACAACCACCAAATACATGCAGCTGGAGGAATTGAAAGAATTCCGAAATAAGGCTCAGGCACCTGATGAACCCGAGAGGAGGGGTGATAGGAGCAGACCAACACAATTCGGGAAGCTTAGAGATTTTCCCAAAGGACCGCGTTTCACCCGTTACACCCCCTGACGGTCGAAAGGTCGAGAGTCATGAAAGAAGCCCTCAATGCCGAGAGGGAGACCTGGTTTGGAGGATGAAAGGAGAAGCTCGCAAAGTCCCAACAGAAGGAAAGTTCAATGCAAGTTGGGAAGGACCCTTAATCTTCAAAATGGCGCATACCGCCTAGCAGTTGAATGACCGGGAAGTTCCTAGGACGTAGAACGCCAGTCATTTGAAAATGTATTTTAGCTGATATGTATTAAGGGTGTACTCTTTCCTACCTTCAATCTTTTTTCCCAAGGGTTTTTGAGTGAAAAAGGTTTTAACGAGGCACCACATTTAATGAAATCAGACTTATCAGCTACGTATGAATTCCTTCGAAAGAAAACCTCTCGGCCAAGAAAGAATTCACCCAAGTGAATCACTGCCAAGAGTACAAAAGAAAAATCTCTCAACCAAGAGAGTTCGTAAGAAAACCTCTCGGCCAAGGAAGAATTCACCCAAGTGAATTCTTGCCGAGAGTACAAAAGAAAAACCTCTCGGCCAAGAGAGTTTGAAAGAAAACCTTTCGGCCAAGGAAGAATTCACCCAAGTGAATCCCTGCCGAGAATATGAAAGAAAACCTCTCGGCCAAGAGAGTTCGAAAGAAAACCTCTCGGCCAAGGAAGAATTCATCCAAGTGAATCCTTGCCGAGAGTACAAAAGAAAAACCTCTCGGCCTCTAGGCCAAGAGAGTTCGAAAGAAAAACTTTCGGCCAAGGAAGAATTCACCAGAGTGAATCCCTGCCGAGAGTACGAAAGAAAAACCTCTCGCCCAAGGGAGTTGGAAAGAAAACCTCTCGGCCAAGGAAGAATTCACCCTAGTGAATCCCTGCCGAGAGTACGAAAGAAAACCTCTCGGCCAAGGAAGAATTCACCCAAGTGAATCCCTGTCGAGAGTACGAAAGAAAATTCTTTCGGCCTCTCGGCCAAGAGAGTTCGAAAGAAAACCTCTTTGCCAAAGACTACATCTAGTGTACGTCTTTCACCACACTCGACATCCAGCAACAGAGCAATCACGAACACACTCAGCATGCGAACACTCACGACAATTCGACTCTACGTTATGTTTAAACCAACTCACTCGAGCCTGGGGGGCATATGTACTACCGGATGACCGAAAGGCCAACCAGACGACAAAGCCGACTAGACGACAAGATGCAAAGCTAAACACGTAATTAGGTATAAACAAGCCAACTTAGGTGATAAGCACGATTAAGACACAATTGGACCTTCGTTTGGACCCTAAAGCAGGCCCATAACAGCCATAGCCCATCTAGAGCAGTATAAATAGTAGAAGAGACACAACACCCAAGGTAACTATTCACTCCCCACTCTTTTGGTACCTAGCTCTCGGTCTGACTTGATCGTCGAAGTGTATTCGCAGGTATTCCCCATATCGTGTTCAGGCCAAAGGAGATTCAGCCGAAAGAAGACTAACCGAAAGGCCGAAAAGACGAGAAGATCACAACCAGAAGAAGTGTTCTGCAGGGTTTAGGTCTTGCAGGAACATAACTAATTAAGTATTTAAATTAAAAATATATTTCATGTATTTAATAAAATATTTTTTTTAATAAAGATTCAATTAAAAATAGCTAAATAAAATATTTAAAATTTAATTAAACTTTTTAACTAATTAGCTCATGAGTATACCATAAAATAGAAGAGATTAAGTTATACAATGTTTATTATGTGTCATATATTTATTTGAGAAATGTGTTACTATACATACAAATTTGCCATGCTTAGAGAAAGCATGAGATTATAATAGTTAAATATACTAAACCTGCTTTAGTTTTTCTTAAGTACCAAGGTGGTAGAAAAGATCAAAGTCAAAAGCTAATTTATGGATTAAACATATATATATATATATATATATATATATCTCGATCATATTTATAAGCAATGTTCAAATCACTTTTTAAGATTGCCTCGTGTCATTTTCTTAAACACGTACTAATAGTACAACTTTTTCTAATCTAAAAAAATGTCTTCTGTTACAAAAATTGGAACTTCATAGTTATTCATGATCTAAGTCAATGAATGTTTATCGGAATTTATATCTTAATCACAATTTAATGTCTAGTGATAGTTCTTTAATAAGCTAATCTAAATAACCTTATATTCTTGTGTTACAAAACCTTTTAGCATCACATTAAGATTATAATCTAGAAATACTTACATCAAAATTAAATTAACTCCAATAATAGATGTAAATTTCTTATTATAAATCAAATCATAGAACACACATTTAATGTTATTATTTAATGTTATTATGTATAGAAGAGACTTATGTGGTCTCAAAAAAATTATAAACTAATTGGAAGATATTGTTGTAGTGTGTTTGATGATTTATTTTTTTTAAATTATTATTTACGACAGAGATTTAAAATGGGGAAAACAATTATTTGAAATTGAAGAAAAGAGTTTAAATCTTGGTTAAGACATTTGATTAATCATAATTGTATTATAGTTTGATGAAACTAAAGAAAATTAATAAACATTTTGTACACGAATTAAAACATCTCTTAAATATTTTATTTTAATGTTATTATTCTTTAGCAATAAAGAAAATAGAACAAACATTTAAGAATAGATACATAATATTCAACAAAAATCAAACTCTTACCATGATTAACATTTTCAAATATTAATGTATATGCTTAATTTTTGAGATTATTTAAGAAGACATTGATTTTGAAATCAAAAGAAAGATGTTCTTTAGGTTTCAAATGGCTTAAAGAGATATCCATATCAAACCAACTATGGAAAAACCCTAATAAAATCCTTGCATGGGATTCCCTTCTTATATTAATTTATTAATTAGTTTCTTTGCGAGATGAATGATGAGCTCCATGGAACAGCTAGCATTTGAACAAAAACTTTTTGTGGCTTACGCATGGATATTTAGTCATCTTCTATTAACTATTATCTTTCCATTAACACCAACACAAGTCTTCATTTTGGAAACTTCCAATTAATGTCAACAGTTAGCACCAATGTTATGAACTTATACACATCATGATCAAGAATATTTGACCTAGAATTTGTTTTTGTTTCACTGTGAATTTTATATATGCCAAACTCCTACATTACACAAATAATGAAATTTTATTTTTTTAAGGGGTATATTCTGTGGTTTAATGTATATAACAACTTGATTACTACCGGCCATTAATGATAAACTTGTTTTGTTTTCATTTTTGTGTGTGTAAGTACTTTTTTTTATTGAGAGTATTTCTTTTATTATATACAAGAGAAGTAAACTCCGAACTATTTATAAAAAAACAAAAGATAAAAGATTTTTTTTTTCTTCTAATGATTTTTAAATAAGTTTATACAAACATGTTAAAAGTATGATAAGTAATTATTTTATTAAAACAATTTTTTTTTCCGAAGAAAGTACCCATAAATTTTCTCAACTCACTTCAAATGACTTCATCGTTTACTTTTTAATTTAGTATTTCCCACCTTCTAGGGTCTAGCATCTTTTTAGCATTATCATCTAATAATTGTCTTAATATACTTAATTCACACATGTTGTTGTATAAATAAATTTAAAAATTAATCAATTCCCCAAATTCAGTTTTTGAATTAAAAAATTAATCAATTCAATAATCTTCACAATTTTCATTATTACTACCTCCATTTATATATATATATATATATATTTTGCCTTCCTTTTATTTTAAATATAAATAAATGTTTTACCTATTTTTATGTTATTTATTGATATTTTTTTTTCTAACATATATACTAATTTTCACTATAAAAAATAATTAAATAAAAACTAATTTTAGAGATTTAAAATAATTACTTGTTATAGTAAATAAATTAGATACTAACAAAATTATTGATTTTTAAATTAGTTTTTATTATTGATAAATATATTCTAAATTGGTATCTAATTAGCTACCAAGGTTTTAACTACCAATTATTAAGATTCTAAATTTGGTTTTAACTACCAATTATTAAGATTCTAAATTTGGTTTTAACTACCAATTATTAAGATTCTAAATTTGGTATCAAAAACCTTGGTAGCTAATTAATACCAATTTAAAAACTATTTATCAATAATAAAAATATTTTTTTTAGTATCTAAAATGGTCTCTAATTTAGTTACTGTAGTAACTAATATTTTTTGTCTTTAAAATTAATTTTTATTTAATAATTTTTTTTAGTATTTAATGGATATTTAACTTTTGGTTACACTATCATAATATTTACTTTCCGGGAAGAATATTAAAATATTAGTAAAAATTAATAAAATTAAAATTATTTTTTAATAGGTATAAAAATTAATTTTTTAATAGTATTATTACATTAAGAACTTGAGTCAAATTAAACTTATTCTATTTCTTTTTAAGTATCAGATTTTCTTTGAGGAGTTTTCGTTTACATTTATTTATCATTTACAAAGTTTAAGATTATAATAATTATCTCCAAATATACTTATGTAGGGTGGAAAGAAAAGAGTAATAATCACTGAATGTAATATTATTATAAGCACCATTAGAGAAGTCAACCCTCTCTTAAACATTCAACTATATAACAACCTCAATTAACTTATTAATAATATAATTATTAAATAAAGATATCGTTGATGCTGTAATATTATATATATATATATATATATATATATATATATATATATTACATTTTGGGTAAAGTTACAGTGTTGGGCTATGCAATTTGGGCCTCATCTTGTTTTGACGGGATTAAAATTAAAAAATCAAACCCACTCAAAAAGGCCTATCTGCACCCCGTAAATTTAAACCACACCCCTGAAGGATATATGAAAAGATGATATTACGCAAACTTTATATTTATATTAAATCCTACCTTTCCTTCTTTCCTCACTTTTTTTTTTCTATGTTGCACCCCCGCTGCACCTGTTGATTTTGAGTGTGAAAGTCATGTCAAAATTTCATTAACCATCACTTTCAATCACTACGTTACACTACCATAAGAGATAGGTGTTTATGTTGTTTTTGATTTTGTATCCATTTTTTTATCTGAAAACACATTCTAAAATATCAATCGAAGTATATAAAAACATTTTAAATTGTATATTTCAATATGTATTTCTGGATATAGAAACACATTCCAAAATTCACAATTTAGAATATATAAATATATTTTACATTTTTTATTTTTAATATATTTTTGGATCCAAAAATATGTTCTCGAATGCACATTCCAGAATGTATAAATTATTTTTAAAAAATTAATGATTTTATCATGTGACTCCTATTGTTGGCAAATATATGGCTAGGATCAAAGGTAGATCATCACAAGTAGAAGCTAAACAAATATTGATGGCGTCAATCCGTAGAAGGGATAAGAAATAAGTTGTTGTTGCTATTTATGTGGATGTGTTGCCACCAACTATTGCAGACTAGTGCAAAAAAGACTTTCTATTACGGTACTACAAGACTTTTTATGGCGATTATGATGATGATATAGATTCAGACATTATAAAAACTTTGTACTTTCTATGTCGGTTGAAAATCTGACATAGTAAGTTGACTTATTATGACTGTTATCTATAAATCGTCATAAAATGTACAAAATACCTGTCATAATATGTTTAAACAAAATTTTTTATGATTGATATTTCTACAATTGTCATAAAAAATACGACTTATTATGATGTTTATCATTAGAACCGTCATATTAAGTGGTTTTCTATGACAAATATTCCTACACCCGTCATAGTAAATAAAGTTTTTTATGTCATCTATTGCAATAACCATCATAGTAAGTTTGTTGTTATTAGAAAAATGATTGTTTTATCAATTTTACTGCATTCATTAATAACAATCATCTGCATATAAATTTAAGAGAAACTCATTCATTGATCAATTTTTTCCATTCATTAATAATAATCACTTGCATATCAATGTTATTCAGACAATTGCATACAATCTCCAGATAACCCATTCATTGATCAATTTTATTCCATTCATTAATAACAATCACCTACACATTAATGTTATCTAAATTGCATACCATTTACAGAAAAACTCATTC
Source organism: Phaseolus vulgaris (assembly GCF_000499845.2). Lineage (NCBI taxonomy): Eukaryota > Viridiplantae > Streptophyta > Magnoliopsida > Fabales > Fabaceae > Phaseolus > Phaseolus vulgaris. The sequence goes on along the minus strand of NC_023756.2, from coordinate 40,040,128 downwards.
ATCGATCACATTTTTCTCATTCATTAATAACAATCATTTGCATATCAATGTTATCCAAACAAACTCATTCATTGATTAATTTTCTTCCATCCATTAATAACAATCACCTACGTATCAATGTTATTTAGACAATTGCATATAATTTACAGACAAACTCATTCATTTATCAAATTTTTTCCATCCATTAATAACAATCACATACATATCAATGTTATACAAACAATTGTATACAATTTCCAAAAAAACTTAATCATTAATCAATTTTACTCGATTCATTAATAACAACCACCTGCATATCAATGTTATCCAGACAATTTTATACAACTTACAAAAAAACTCATTCATTGATCAAAATTTTCCCATTCATTAAAAAAATCACCTGCATATCAATGTTATTCAAACAATTGCATACAATTTGTAGACAAACTTAATCATTGATCAATTTTACTCTATACATTGATAACAATCACCTATATATCAATGTTATCCAGATAATTGCATACAATTTACAGACAAACTCATTCATTGATTAATAAACTAACGGGATTTACATTTGATAAAAAACACTTAAAAAGAATGAAGGCCAGTGCATTCTAATGTCTTTTATATTTTTATCTTTGAATGGAGATGGATCATTGAATAATTACAAAAAATAATTGAATTAATCAATTAAAAGTGAAATTCACAACTAAATAATTAAGGTATTTGAGTAAATTTTTATTACCTCTCTCCGTGAGTCAGTAATGTTTGCATATATGATGGTGTGCATGTGCTTCATTACATAATATCCACACTCATAGTTTTCCGATTGATGTGAACACTACAAATTAAAACACAAATATAAGATATTTTATATCATTATTAAATAGTGGGGGGACAAATAAGTTACATTAGGTGCAATTAGTTGTATCTTTTTCCTAGCTACATGTGGAAGGCCTTGCAATCTTGAATAAGCCTCCAATGCCCTATAAAAAGGTAGACATTCGTTAATTCATATTAATCATTAAGTAGGAAATATAATATAATGAAAACTTACGCGTCTAGTAAATGTTTGATGACCAAAGTGTAAGTTTTCTTATGCAATGAACACACTTCTTTGCCTGCATTTTGAAATGTCTCTATTAAGTATGTTTGCACTTCACTCGCTTTATTTCTTACACTCTAAAGGGCAACTGGGTCAAGAAATCCATAAATATAAGCATTTTTCTTCTCGATGCAGAGGTGATGTAAATACCTTAAACATTGAAAAAATAATGTTAGAGTAAAATATGAAAATATTAAACTATTTTAAAGGTTAATGAACATATACTTACAATAATCAAAGTTGTAGAATCGATATAGACAGTTGATTAGTACTAGTAACAATCTCACAAATATCCTTGTGACATTTAAAAAAAAGGACACTACTGGTCTTGCCTACAACGTCAGGAAGCATATCTAATTGGACAATTTGCTTTCCAATTGTCATTACCATTGCACCAAGTCATTAAAGAGAAGACATTTGTTGTTCTAGAGGGTTGACAACTTTTGAATATTTAGACTCATCCTAAATTTAAATAAAATTAGTATATAAATATAACTCGTGTAAAGATATTAAAAATGATAAAAACAACCTTTAATACAATCGGCTTTGCCAATCTAGTTGGCCAAACGATAAAATTCCCTGGCGCCTGTCCTACTATTTGAACCTCCTTAGTGGGCACATGAACTTGAGCAAAAGAATCTCGAACATCTATAACCACCATTCATATCTTATCATCCTTAATCGTCCGATGATGGATGGTGGATCATAACTTATAGATTTTACCTAAGACCACATAAATTTATGAAAATAAACAAAATATAATTGGAATAAAATTTACCTAAGGCCACCAAATGTTGGGGAGGATCATCAACATACAATTCACAGTCAACAGAGATATCAACACCACCATCCCCTGATTCTTCAACAGTATGACAACTTCCCTTTGTGTTGAAAATAATATAGGAAACCTCTTGAGGTGAAAGGGCAATAGGAGGTTGAATGGACACTCCCATGAATAGTAACTTTGCTCGCATTTCTGACAACAATTCATCCCTCGAATAGGTCCTTCTTAAACTCATCTTTGAGAAGCTTCTTTGTGGCCTCACTAAGTTGTGATAAAGTAACATGTCGAGCTGGAGTACCAAAGAATTGCCTCATCCAGTACCACGAACACGTCCTAGATGCTTGGACAACAAATGGCAACCGCTAAAATATCTTCACGTCCTTATGTAGCGAATGTTCCCTAATATCTTTGCTCGACCAAGTCATCTTGTAAAACAAACATTTTAATGCAAATTTCAACACCAAAATCAATGTTTATCAAAATATCAAAAATAATTTATGTCATGAGTTACTTACAATCTACTCAACTATGATCAATGTTTCTTTGGATGTGTAATCTCCTGATAATTTTTTGCGAGCTCTCTTCCACTTTTCGTGGCAGAGAGGTGGAGATATCAAACTCAAACTTGACTCGTCACTGGGAGCTGAGGCAGAGGCCTCAAAAATCATAATTCACTCCAACCTATCATATCCACCACAAGACAATTTGTGGGGGTGGACATTATTTTTCTGAATGTCCTGTGCAACTTTTCTCCTTGCCTATTATATACATTAAACATATAAAGAATTAATAAAAATATATGTAAAAATACAATTTAATAAAAATACACCTGAAATGTAAAATTTAATTTACCTGAAAGGCAGGGTCTAATCGTCTCCAGAAAGTTTGTCATGTCTCCTCATCAAGAAACTGGTATATCTCACAAGGGTTCTTGTTACTCAACTGACCATAAATATATCGACTAGTAAGGTCGCTCTTAGAACCCTTCCATCGGTGCCCAACATACTATTATTTAAGACATCATATGTGAGCTGCATAATAAATACCAATTATAAATATGTTTTTTTTAGTTTGCTTATAATTGAATTAGTTTGATAAGATTTTCATACCATGATAGTATGTCATATCTATGTCTTCACTGTAACATGGTCCCAATCATCAATAAGAATACTAACCTTACTTCTACCAAGCAAGGCCACATAACTAGTGAATTTTGTGTATGCCTTTTCAAAACTTTTCTCATATTCATATCGAACTCGTTGGGCAATCTTTCATAGCACTACGACTAACAGTCAAGTCCCTTAGCCTAATCGCACATCTACCCTTTTTGTGGATAGGTAGTTAACTTTGAAATCCATCTTGTGAGAGAGGGGTTGCATCATTTGGATTAATCATATCTCTGTTCAAACAAATATTAAATGTAAATGAAATAGACTAAAACGAAGAAAAAAAGACAAATATTGCATTATACAAAATAAACATAAGTAAACACACAAAATTTGCATTATAAAGAATAAACATAAATAAATTGTTTACATTGTTAAGTTGGAACATTCTCCCACAACCCTTCATGATGGTCATCACGTGTGGCATGAACATCATCAACTTCATTATCAACATCCAAGGTTGGCATATTTGTGGAGAAAGATGGAGTCTCACCGATATCAAGTGTTAAATCATCATATTCATTAGTACCATGTGTGACTCTTCCTTGCAGAACCATTGACCATTTTTTGTTAGTAGGATCAGTGACATAAAACACTTGTTTCACTTGAGATGCCATGATGAATGGCTCTTTAGTGTAATTGAACTTTTCTAGATCAACCAAGCAAAAACCTAAATCATCGGTACTAACGCCATAATTACATTCAATCCACTTACATTTAAAAACAGGTACTCTGAAACTTGTATAATCAATCACCCAAATGTCTTAAATTACACCAAAGTAATACATTGAAGGCATAACATGATGTTTATCCTTTGAACTAGAGAAATGTATTGACTCAACCACCACCATTACTCCACTATTTTGCATAGTGCCTTTTTCATCTTCAAATTTTGTATAAAATGAATAATTGTTTATATCATAGTCATTCCAACATATGACATCAAAGTTTGACTCACATGCTAACCGATATCAAGTGTTAAATCATCATTATCATTAGTACCATGTGTGACTCTTCCTTGCAGAACCATTGACCATTTTTTGTTAGTAGGATCAGTGACATAAAACACTTGTTTCACTTGAGATGCCATGATGAATGACTCTTTAGTGTAATTGAACTTTTCTAGATCAACCAAGCAAAAACCTAAATCATCGGTACTAACGCCATAATTACATTCAATCCACTTGCATTTAAAAACAGGTACTCTGAAACTTGTATAATCAATCACCCAAATGTCTTAAATTACACCAAAGTAATACATTGAAGGCATAACATGATGTTTATCCTTTGAACTAGAGAAATGTATTGACTCAACCACCACCATTACTCCACTATTTTGCATAGTGCCTTTTTCATTTTCAAATTTTGTATAAAATGAATAATTGTTTATATCATAGTCATTCCAACATATGACATCAAAGTTTGACTCACATGCTAACCATTTCAATGTATCTAAAGTTGTGTTGTCACTTTGAACTTTTTCTTTGAACTACTTCAAAAAAAACCTCTTGTTATGCTCATTAATCATCCACTTTTCAGACATTCATGGATAATTTTTCTTCACAATATCTTTGTGAGCAATTAAGTAGGGTATGACTATGTCAGTGTTATTCAATATAAAAATGTGCTTGAATAACTTCATCTTGGATCAATGTGTCATCACTTTTGCACTTCAAGTACCTTTTCCAACAATTATTCAATGCTGATAAGACTTAGGTAACCCTACAACTTCAATTTCAGACGAGTATTCTGTACAAAACTCATTAGCTTCCTCTACAATATATCTTTGAACAGTTGATGCTTCAAGACGATATTGGTTCTTCACATACCCTTTTAATATTTTCATGTATCACTCTATTGGGTACATCCATTTTAATAACACTAGACCACAAAGTCTAATTTCTCTTACTAAATGTACAATCAAGTGGACCATGATATCAAAACAGGATGGAGGAAAGTACATCTCCTGTGATTGATTATGTGATAGAGTATGTCATGCAGAGATTAACAAGGATTGTATGATATTGGGTTACATTGTAATTTATCTACCATTCTTTAGAAAATTTGTAATAAATTATTTGATGGTTGGAAAGGGAACATTTTGCATTAATACTATGTTAGAGTTGTAAGTTTTAGAAGTTAGTTAAGTAATTATATGGCAATTAATCTCTTTCAAACTTAAAGATTATTGCAAAAATAAAAATTCTTTGAAAATAAAAGGACTATTGCAAAATTTGGACCATTTATGAAACTTTTCTTACATGTTTTTTTTAAAAAAAAAATTACAAGAATATTTTCTCTAAAATTTATAATATTTCACTAGATATTTATAAAAAAATGTCTCAAAATATAAAAAAAACTATCACAGTTTTGGAAGAACCTAGTAAGAAAATGATGTTGTCCCAAATATAAAACATTTTGGAAAACTGCTTTTGTTGAGAAATGTACTCCTAAAATCATCAGTGGAAAAAATTGAAATTGAAATTTCAATGCAGATTGGTATTAATATCATACACAACAAAACACTAGAGAGAAGATGCAAACTCAATGTCATAGTTGTAATCTTCATAGTTGTTTCACTTTCATTGCAAATGTGTGCACTAATACATACAAATTTAACTAATGAAGTCTATTATTGCAAAGATAATATATATTAAAACTAAATTCTATTTTATACAGAAATCCACCTTAATGTGACCTGTATTTTCAAATAAATTGTGAAGAAATCTGATTTTCAAATCAAGATGAAAGGAAAGATAAGCATATAGTAAACAACATGATTTTTTTTAATGGAAGAAGTTAAAAGAAGCCAACAACTAAAATAAGAATTAAAAAATAACAGAGAACACTAAAAGATTAAGTTCAAAATTTGAAAATTTCAATACAACAACAAAGCACATTCACAGTTTCAAAAAATTGCAAACACATTTGTAATACAAGCAAAACGTATCAAACCTTAAACCAATTAATTTCACCGCACAAGTTGCAAGGAGAAGGAGAAGGAGCTAATATAAACGCACCATGAATATTGCACGAAGGAGAAGAATTATTTAGGGATTCAAAAAAAAATGGGGAAAAATGGGAAATTCTAGTTTCAAAACCAAACAAATTTTGGAAAAAATGGGAAATGCATCAAATTTGCATTTATAAGTTTCGATTGGCATACCTCAATAGTGGAATGAGAAGCTTCAACGTGGAAGGGTTTGAAATTTTCGTTGTTTGAGAGGAGAAAGTGAAGATAGTGGAAGAAGAAGCTTCAGCCCGCGGAAGGGTTACCCTAGGGTTCAAAAAATTGTTGAGGAAGAAGAAGCTTCAGAGTGCGTGAAAGGGTTACATAGGGTTAAATTTATTGATTGTTTTAGGTTAAAACACTTATTATGTCAGTTGAAATAAAAAATGACATAATAAAATTTTATTATGACGATTCTACCCTGAATAGATAGAGCAAATACTTACTATGTTAGTTTTAATTTTAACTGTCATGATAAACTTCATGATTATTACGAAAATGTCACCGCACCACTTTTTATGAAAGGTACACTACACCCGTCATAGTAAGTCATCATTGTTTTTTTCTTTTTTCACTAGTGAGAACATGGTGAACAAGTAGGACTTATAGGGGACCTGCTTATACGTCCTTGTTAGTGAGTTACACTGATCACATGACTTGTAGACTATGGGAGGGTGAGGATCAATGTGAATTGAAGCTGGTCACACACAAACATAAGTAAGTTTGGGATCTCTCATTCCCAAGTTGAGGTTGCAGTGCTTAACACCGAGTTGTTGTCACTATGTGACATTAACTATGAGATTGCTGATAAATGTCTCATTTCAGCCTTTGGGAAAAGTGGTACCGCCACACCAATATTTCCCACCTCCTTGTTGCTGAGATGACCACCACTTTGGATTATGTGTATGCATTGTTGCATATCCCTATTGTTGAGCAATGTTGTTTGTATGTGACATTGAATTTCACACCAGTGTCATTATTGTTGGTTGAGCTCTTTGGGTGGAGTTTAGTGATATTGTGACAAAGTTAAGGCAGTGTCATGTGCTCACGTCAGACTAAGTTGGTTGTGCGAGGTGTATGAGGAGTCCAACGTCCACCACAAATGGGAGTATGCATGCCACACTTATTTGTTGCATCTGGTGGGATGCACACTATTTACTAATAAAAGTATGACATTTGTTAGCAATGTCATATTTGTCGTTATTCGACAATTTGAGGATGTGTGGTAGGTACCCTGATGGAAAAAACACACGCGGAAGCAACACACACAATCACGAATCAACTGCAGAAAAATAAACAACACAAGATTTAACGTGGTTCGGTCGCCAACTGCAACCTACATCCACACGGGCAACTATTTGGTTTTCATTATGTCCTGTTGCACACCAATTACAAGTACAATGATCTCTTTAAATAGAGATTATAAAAGGGACACAATGATTAAGCCAACTCACTAAACATGGTGTCTAGTCAGCTCAACCCAATTGGTCATGGCTTCATACCCAACAATCTCCCACTTGAAGCCACAAAACAATGTTCACTTGCGCTTCAACTGTGTACAATGATTAAGCCCACTCATTAAACATGGTGTTTAGTAAGCCCAACCCAATTGGTCTTGACTTCATACCCAACAATTTCCCACTTGAAGTCACGGAACAATGTTCACTTACGCTTCAACTGTGTACATGTACTTCTGTAATCTGTTCACGGAACTCAATGTTCCACCTCTAGTTGTCACCAGCCTTCTTAATCATTTTGAAGACTTCGTTAAAACTCCCATGAGTTTCAACACGTCAGTCACTGACCCATTCTCTGTTCCTACTGGCTCCCACTTACAGGAATTGTCGGATCCTGGAATAGCCTGAGAACAAACATACTCCATACTTAACAAGAAATTTTAACATCTGGAATACTGGTTCTCCTAACCCACTTTCGTTTAGGAACCTCAGCTGAAGCACGACCCGTGCTCCCACTGCCACAAGTACCTCTGACTGGTCTACCTGAACCTTTCCATGCTCGTTCATCCTGAATCTGATCTGTGGCTATGGGTTTCTCTCTTGTAAAGACAACCCTCTTTTTCCCACGAGATTATGTGAACCAGACTTTATTTATCTTCTGAACTGGGATGGTCACTTCCTCAGACGATAATTAGACCATATACAATGAACCTCTCTTCCGTGGGCCATGACAAGATTTTCCTTAATGACCTTCCACTGATGATTTTCAAACTTCACTTCATGTCCCTGTTCGTCCAACTGCCTAACAGAAATCAAACTTTTCGTCAAGCTTAGAACAACTCTGACATCCTTCAAAGTCCCAAAACCAACTGGTGTCTTCAACACTATGTCACTCATGCCTGTAACATCAAGAGTTATGTTGTCCACTAGTCTTACCTTTCCAAAGTCTCCAATAACTAGATTCTGCAATGCTTCAGAATCCATGACCCAGGAATCCACACTGTTATCCGCGCAACAGACTAAAAGGTCCTCATCCGCAAAGTCTTCTGCAATGTTGACTTATTATCATTTGGGCATTGATTCCTGAAATGTCCCACCTCCTAGCAGTTCCAACATGTTACACTTGAGCAATCCTGAGTCTTTGACTGACTCCTTCTTTGTTCTTGCTCCCACTATCTTTGATATTTTTCTTACCTCTGATGACATATAGCGATTCACTAGATAATTTCCCAGAACTCCTTCTTTGAACATCCTCGCCAAGAATGAGATCATGAATCTTCTAAAAAAAGTGAATCCATCGGATTTCGCTGAACTGATAACTGGTGTAACCGTTCCAGACCAACTGTTAGGAAAAGACGATAGCAGTAGTAAAGTTTGAACTTCATCATCGAACTTAATGACCACTGACATAAGTCTGGCTAAGATCGAATTCATTTTATCGATGTGCTCAGTAACTGAACTGTCTTAACTTTGTGCCGCAGGGAAAAATAGGCACACCTCACGTCTAGCACCGCACCGTCACTGCTGCATCAGCAAAAAAATGCACGTGCCACCCTGCATCTTCCGTCACTGTCATCGCACTGCACCTCCGTGTCGTCTCACTCACCGCAAACACCTGCACTTGTTCGCCGTGAAACGCGATCCGCCGTCGCACTGCTTGAACACGACTCTACTACAAGCAAGCCACCTACACAACGTTATGAAGCGCCACCACTCCTGTCGCGATCCACATCACTGCACGTTGCACCGCCTATTACGTGCGCTTGCCGCGAGTCGCAGATTTGGGCTGTTGCGAATCTTGGGTCGCCGCTGCAGCCCCTGCGAAACCCTAACTTTGGGACGTTGTTGTTGCCTTTGCAAATCCCTAGCTTTGGGATGCTATTGCAGCCCCTGCGAAACCCTAGCTTTTGGACACTGCTGTCGCCTCTGCAAATCTCTAGCTTTGGGACTCTATTGCAGCCCCTGCGAAACCCTAGCTTTGGGATGCTGTTGCCACCTCTATGAAACCCTAGCTTCGGGCTACTGCAGCCCCTACAAAACCCTAGCTTTGGGATGCTACTGCAACCCCTACGAAACCTAGTGTTGGGACGTCGCTGCAACCACAATTTTCACGTCTCGATTAATTTATGCTAATCGGATCTCTAGTGTGTAAACAAACCAAGCTCTGATGCCACTTGATGGAAAAAACACACGCAGGAGTAACACACACAATCACGAATCAACTGTAGAAAAATAAACAACACAAGATTTAACGTGGTTCGGTTGCCAATTGCAACCTACATCCACACGGGCAACTATTATGTTTTCATTATGTCCTATTGCACACCAAATACAAGTACAATGATCTCTTTAAATAGATATTATAAAAGGCACGCAATGATTAAGCCAACTCATTAAACATGGTGTCTAGTCAGCTCAACCCAATTGGTCATGGCTTCATACCCAACAATCTCCCAGTTGAAGCCACAGAACAATGTTCACTTGCGCTTCAACTGTGTACAATGATTAAGCCCACTCACTAAATATGGTGTCTAGTCAGCCAAACCCAATTGGTCTTGACTTCATACCCAACATACACATGGGTAGTTGTCACACTCACCCATATGTATGACCAGCCGATGAGGGATGCTTGCTTTGTGCAAACAAAGTAGTTAGAATGTTGTGTCACACTATTACATGTAAATAATACATAATTTAAACAACTTAGATTTATTTTTAATTAAATATATGCATAATGTTGAGTTCATGATAAATTAAGTATGTATATACAAACACTTATCAGGGATGAAAATGGGGAAATGAAGTCCATATATATGGAACTCCTCCCTCAAGTGTCTTATTATGTCATTGAACACCATATATGTATAATTGACATTGTGCACATCAAGATAAATGGTCTATATTATATAAAAAATTAACAATTATATTGTACAAAAATTTAATCATTAATATATAAGATCTTCTTGTAATCTAAAAGAATGTGTTATTTGTTTACTTTAAATATTATTACAATTAAAAGAAAAGCTTTGTATTAAAAAAATAGTTTTATTTATAATACACTTTTTAAAATTAATTGCAAAACAATATTAAAAAGATTTAAAAGTATAAAAATAATGTATCCAAAGAGGAAAATGAGATTTTGAGACTATTTTGGAAGTATCTTTTTAAATTATGGAGGTGCAATTTGAAATGACCCCAAAAGACATCCACCCAAATCCGTTTACTTTCCCTTCCATACTGAAAATCTATGCGAACCCACTCCAAACCCATCTTTCTGTTCTAATTCTTGGAAGGGACTCTTCAAGGCTTTAACCATAAAACTGGGTTACCTTTGTCAATAATTCATCTTTCATATTACTAATAAAATATATATTATGTTTATCTTTTACATAAATTTATTGAAACCATAGCTTTTTTTTAAAAATTTATATCACATGATATTTGATATTCCGTATAAAAGTAATATTAATGTTTTGAAACCTTTATCCTTGCTTACAACATAGAAATGGCTGGAAAAATAAAAAACAAAAAGTAATTTTTTCTAATCAGATACTCTTTTCACATTATTTTTAATATTTCTTCCCCCACTGAAAGCCTAAAAAACAATCTAAACCATCATTAAATTTTCTAAGATAACCAATGAATAATGCAATTAAAGCAGAAACTATTGGTGTGCCCTGAAGGGCAAGATTGTAGAAAGTTTGTGATCAATCAAAATCATCCATTTGAGTAAGTCTGTGTCAAGATTCATTGGTGATGATGCAACAAAACTTAGCATCATAAAGAGATTTGACTGATTCATATCTTTGATCATTGCAAGTACAATATCAGCAGTTATAGCCTGAATTCACAACAAATGGCCCCTCTTCCATTTCATCACTTTTCAACACAGCTTTTGAGTCATTAGCTAGGACCCATTTCTTCACCTAAAATGAATGGAACGTTTTGTAGAACAAAAAAAAAATTGTTTAATTAAAAAAATATTTAATTAAAAAAAATTAAAAAAAAATATTTTTAACAATATAAACATATTATAATGGTTGGAACAACTCCTATTAAGAAAAAAACTGAAATTTAAATCTAAATTAATCTTATAAAATTAATCTATAATGTGAAATTTGTACTAACTTATATATTATGAAATATTTTTATTTCAAATACCTCTTTCATGATCGAGATCTGCTAATTTGTTCGAGACCTGCTAATTTGTATGTGAGATTGTATAGTATAGTGATCCAATAGGGATCTAATAATAAATGACTTTATTAGTCCAATAAATTTAATTAGGATAAACTCTAAATAACTCTATACCATATTAAAAAAATAAATTTTTCTAAATCAATCTTATAAAATTGATTTATAAAATAAAATTTATATCTATTATATATTATAAAATGTTTTTTATATTTAGTTAATGGTAAATCTCAATTAATTGATGACATAATTATTTTTTAATGAAAAGACAGATCATTCTACTCCCATTATTTGAATTGTGAATGAATTCATTTGTAATTTTCTTTTGTAACAGTAGAAACTGGTACTACAAATTTTAAATTTTTCATCATTGCATGCATGATTAGGCATTCTAACAACCTAATAATAATGTGGCCCAAAGTGTGGAGGGTGGTACAGTACCTTAATTAATGCTTATGGCCCCCCTAGAGGAGTGTCATTCATTGCCCTAAGGGATTATTTAAATAAATAAAAAACTATTAAACTTTCATCATATTTTTAAATTTCAGTTAATATTACAGTTTTTTTTTTGACAAATATTAAATTTTATCAATTCAATCAATGAGATATAAGATATTACACCAAACTATAATTTTGTTTTCTTTTAATTTCTTATCCATGATTTGGATTCCCTGTTTTTTCTGTAACTTTAGATTTATGTTGGATAAATTTATCATTTTTTGATCAAATCTCGAATTTTATATGTTTGGTTTTAATTTTTATATTGAATTAATTATAATATTTTTTATGAGTGAAGATGATAGGCTTATGATTTAATTTGTTTAAAATAAAATAAATAAACATATGTAAAATTGAGGATTGTACTAAAATTACAATTTTTATAAAATAAGATTAATAGCACAGATCTAGAATTAAAGAGGGCAAACACTGTAAGTTAGTCAGAATATTATTTTCTATGTCAAATTTTATGTACTCTGTTAAAATTTACTAATAGAAGCTAGATTTTTAATATTTAAAAAAAAAATATTCTAAATGTTTAAGTTTGGAAAAATATCTAAAAAAAAATGAAGTGGTTAAAGAAAACAACAAGGGCAAAAATACTTTTCATTAGATATTTCAATTACTTTGTTATTTTCTTTATTTTAAAATATTATGCAGCCCTCTTCAAGTACTTTGTTATTTTGGTTTAATTTTATGATATTTAAGTTTCTTTTTCATTTCTCAGTGCTACTTAAAGTTGGTTTTAGTTTTTATTATTTAGTTTTGATACTTTATAAAGCAAATATTTTAAGTGAATTCTCCAAAAATGATGATAAATTTAAAACCTCATTTCATCAGAAGTCTCGAAGATGATAGTTTAAATATTCCAAAACCAATAACCATCAATGACACATAAAAGTCATAAGAGATTAAAACAAAAAATATCCTATGTTTGTTCATAGCTACTCAATGCTGCTAAGAGATATTTTTACAATAATATAAATTAAATGTGTATACTTTTATCTTAAACAAAAGAGATCATTTTTCCTCTGTGAAAAAGTATAATTTTTTAGGATAAAAATGTCATAATAACACAAATTTACTATGACTCAATAAAAACTAATTTCAAGTTTCAAATCATTAAAAAACAAACTAGTACAATTGGATGGAGAAGGGTTCTTTAAATTTAAGTTCTACTACATCTGTCACTGTATATACACGCTCTTTAAAAAAATATTTTACTTTCTATAAAATTTATTTTAAATAATATTTTGCATTTAATTATTTTTATAAAATATTCTTAACTATTTTATAAATATTTAGTCAATAAACAATAAATATTATAAATTATCAAGATAAATTCATTCTAGTTATCAGAGTAAAAGAAAATCAGCATCACACATTAATTAACTAAAAAGAAAAAATTGAAGAGTTCCAATAATTTTAAAAAATACTATAAAAAATGGTGAAAATTTAATACCACTATCAAGTTAATTAATTTTTATTAAGTGTACATTAGTTTACAAAATCATATATAAATATTCATTGGTACAACAAATTAATTATTATCTTAACATTGTTTGTTCATTAATCCCATGCAGATTCCTCTTCCCTAATAGAAAAAGAATTTGAAAACCATTTTTGTTTGCTCACAAGAACACACTTCTGTGTGAAATGATGAATTACAAGCCATTTTGGACTTTGGTGCCATTCAGCTAAGATCAAAAGACCCACAACCAATAGGAGGAATTTCTTGATGACCCAAAATTTCTTGGTTTCTGTTCATAAGCAGAAACAAAAAAAGCATCGATATTATCATCATAGTCACAAGTCACAAGAGCCACTTGCATAAGCATAATAACAAAGCAAAAAGGTAAATAAAATAATAAGGTACTGAATTTTAAAAAATTAAATAATTTGCACTACCAATTACCATTTTCCCATTTCTTCATTCCCCAGTTCTCCATATTAGAGTAAAAAGAGAACAAAAAACTATGTTTTTCACCATTGGCCAATTTTCTGGACACCCTTTTATTAAAAGTTCAAAACTTTTCCATCTGAGCAATTGAAGATTGATCCATGTTTGAAAAGTATTATGAACAACAGATTTGAGAAGAAAGCCACATGATCAAAAATGAAAAAGACTCTATGGACAATTTTTGCAGCATACAGTTGCTTCTGAATATGGGAAAATATGCAAAACAAAGTTAAAAATAAGTAGAATTAGAAAAGGAAAAAACCAGATGATAATTGAGTAGTGTCTTCTATTTTTTCTCCTCCTTCTTCTCTTCTTTCTTCTCTTCCTTCTTTTCCTCTTTCTTCTCTTCCTTCTTCTCTTCCTTTTTTTCTTCCTTTTTCTCCTCTTTCTTTTCTTCTTTCTTCTCTTCTTTTGCAGGTCCAACTGATAGTATATCCACTTTTCCTACTTTCTTCAGCTTCTTCACTATTTTCACTGTGTCCATTTGACCAACCACTGTCAACTTCTGCTCCTTCACATCAGCGACAATTGAATCAACCCCTATGGATCAAACCACAAAAAACCAAACAGATCAAAATGAATTCAAGGTACAAAATTTGGCTTTGGTTTTCACAAACCACCCACCATAGATATCTGCAGCTGCTTCAATAGCCTTTTGCTTGGTTTTGTCATCAGTCATAGTCAAAACCTTTAACACAACCTTCTGTTGTGGATCCAAAGAGGGGCAACATGCATAAGAAGAAAGAGAAAGCAAATGGTAAAGAATAAAGATAGTAATAACATAACTTTCTTAGTCATTTCAATGGATCATAGATATGTAAGTACATAAATGTAGCATAAGGAATCCAAGGAAAGTAAAAGGTTTATGCAGAGATGATGAAATGAAAAATGGTACCTGAGCCATTTGAAGAGGTGTGAAAGGAAGAGTGAGAGAAGAAGAAGGGGTTTGAGAAAATTGAGAAGCATGTACTATATAAGGGTAAAGGTGTGAGGTTCTGGAGTTGTTTCTTTTTATTTGTGCGTGTGACTGTGGAAGTCACATCCAACAGATGGACCCTCCAAATGCACATTTCTTGCCGCATATATGGTGCAATTCGACAGCACACAGGACAAATTTTTGAGTGTTTTAGGCATGGTGATCACATTCTGTGCCATTTGGTTTTTTCTAACTATTTTTCTTTCTTGCTTTCTTTCTCACCTTGGTATCTTTCCCTATCAACCTTGGGAAAATGAAATTTGCATCATTGCACATTAGAATGTGTAAATGCAAAGAGGATTGGAATTTGGTGAGGGAGAGAGGAACAAAAGTTGTTGAAAATCAAGTTTAATTGCTATGTTGGCCTTTTCACTGGTCACTTGTTCTAGAGCCATTATACACTAATACAAAATTATTAAATAAAAATTAATTTATAAATTTTATTAATAATAAAAACTACTTTTCATATTAATAAATCTTTTAATTTTTAACATAAATTAATATAAAAATTAATTATTTTTTATTTCTAAAATTATTTTTTATTTAATAGTTTCATATCACTATTTTCAATTCGTTCATTTAATAATAGGTAATTTAATAATAGGTGGAAGATTTATTAAATAGTAATGTGACTCTAATTTATTTGTTTTATTTTATTCTGGTAAAAAGAATTAATAAAAAAAATATATAAAAGGCATATGTAAAATTTTAAAAAGTGACCGAACTTGTGGGTTCTTTAAGATTCGAGATTAAAATTACATTAACAAACAAAAAACAAAAATTGTGGGTTAGGGATTAATAAAAGATAAAATTGAAACTTTAGGTATAGAATTAATGTATATATTCAATGGATTGTGTTATTAATATTATTTTAACTTGTTGGACACTAGAATTTCTTACACAGGATACATTATCTTTTATTTTGATTGTTTCTTGGTGAAGAATAATATTCCATAAAGAATAGTAAAATAAGGGTCAAATGCAATGCACAATGTGATAAAGTATTTGTAGACTTTGTCGTTTCTTTTTTCTTTTTATTGTAGCACCAATGTTTGAATGTTAGTTTAGATCTTTGGTACAAGATCTAGCTCAGAAATTGATTACATTTTAAATCAAAAACAAAATACAAGATTAGTAAGTAGGTGATGTCTGATAGACGACAAATATTGACATTGAAACACATGCATGGTGTAAGAAAACACAATTATTTTTTTACTAATGGCAATGGAGTACCGACAGAGAATTCCCCATGAAGACAAAACATCCATTGTTGTGCACAAAATTATGATGAAGAAAAGCATTGTGAGTTGGTATAAGACATAGGGATGGGTTACATACACAATATTCTTCCTAGATTGTCTGCTCCTGTGTCATATGCTTTTTACTAGGCTGTTTCTTCTTCCTTCATCTTACCTCAAACTTGTGAAAACGAAAGATGTGTTGCTATGATCACTCCACTACACTTAATCAAACATATCCAAAACAAATTAACTAGGATATGCTGGATGCTGACTTGGTAAGTGATTGATGTCTTTCACGGTTAAAAAATTAATTTAATCCTAATTTTTAAATAAAACCTTGAGATTTTTCTTCTTTTTTATTTCTATTATTTGCCGCTACCTATTCTTGTTCAAGAGGCCCCTCTCAGTTATTTACACCACTGCAAACTTTTTGGTTGTTGGTGGTGATTTATTGTAGTATCATTTCCCCCCTCCTTTCTTTGTTAAACTTTTTATTTTTCTTATCAAAGGTATCATATATGGGAGATCATCTAAAACTTACGTTGAAAAAAAAACTTCTACTCTGTAAGTTCAAACTAGTTTCTAAAGAAAGCTTGACTATTACAATTAAATAAGATGTCAAACTCTATAATATAAAATTATGTTTAGCCTCAACTCCTAAATTAACAATATTATATTTACTAGTGCAAATAACACATTTTTCAACAACATATTAGGTCGGTTAATTGAGAACCAATGTAAACAAAAATGCGGTGATATTTTTGTAAGTATTTGACACATATGCACCGGTTGGAAAGATCAACTGGTGTACTATGTTTTTTCAGACTAAAAAAAAAAATTAACAAAAAATGTAATTTGCATGACATATTACACCGGTTGGAAAAATAAAAAAAAAGTAAAAAAAATATAAGTGTGAAGCTAGACATATTACACTGGTTGGTCCTTCCAACCGGTGTAATATGAATTTCAAATTTAAAAAAATAAGAAGCAATGACGACATATGATGATTATTGTAGATTACCTGTCATAAAAAATGGTGCAATGACATTTTTGTAGTAAACATTAAATTTATTATATCGGTTATAACCATCATAATAAACTACTTAATCAGTGCAGATGGTTAGTCTTCTTTCACATTTTCAAAGTTGCAAAGACGGATCTTCCCCAACTCGAAACTTTTTTCTCTCTACTCTAACTACAAACCCTAATCGTGTTCAGATTTTATGACTCCAAACTTTCTTCTCCATTCTCCAATTACAAATCTCCTCTTCGAACCCTAATCGTGGACTTATTATGTTCTGGTCATTAGTCCCAGCTCCTCGCGTCTATGCCATCTCCAAGGCTCTATTCGTCCGTCGCATGTGTTCTTACTCCTTCCTTGTCCTTAACTCCCTCGCGCCCCCCATTTTTCGTGGCAAACTCTCCTTCAATGAGGTTGTGGCGTTCGTGCTTGATAATGCCACTAAGGAAAAGAGAAGCGACGGAGGGAAGATCTTGCCAGATTTGGAGTACTACCCTTTCGAAAGTGTTGTTGATGAGTTGGGCATTGTGATTTTTGCACGATGGTAAGAGGTGTACGTGAGAGTGAGTTCGTGTGTTTCATGGCCTCAACTCGACGCCTCTATGGTGTCGTTGATTAAGGGTTTGCTTCAACATGCGTGTTGCAGTGATTTAAGTGATGAAAAGGTTTTGAAATTTGGGAGGAGTAAGGATAAGGTTTTTCATTTTGAGTTGTTTATATGATTTGTGGTGTATTATCTTCAGCAGAACGTGATATTGAGAAGTAGTACTACATTCATGTATCTAGTTACAATGTATTGTCTCGTCTTTAAAGCTTTGATGAGTTGAAATCGAGGTATCTTTTGTGAGAATATTACAGTTTTTTGACCATGATGAGGTTATTTTTTTTTTGTTTTTACCAAAATGGGGTTCGTTTAAAAAAAATTACAAATTTAGGCAAATCGTACTAATTTGACACAACTTCATATGCACAAATCGTTCCAATTTGACACGACTCTTCCATGTCATACTAAAGTTGTGCCAACTTGACACGACTTCTGCCCTGTCATACTGAAATCGTGTCAACTTGGCACGACTTCTGTCACGTCATAATTTTTTTTTAAAATTTTATTGTTTATATATTGGGTAGTAAGTTATGTAATGTTAAAAATTAATTTGATACATAATTTTCTAAGAGTGTTAGTTTTAAGGAACAAAAAATTGGATATATAATTATTTTTAAATTATTTAATTATTTCAAAATAATTACAAATTATTTATATTATTTGACTTATTTAAAATTTATATAATTATTTTTAAATTATTTAATTATTTCGAAATAATTACAGTACTTATACCTTTTAATATTTTAATATAAATGACATTAAAAAAAATAAACAGGTTTAAAAAATGGATTATTTGAATTGTGATAAAAAAAATTATTACTTCAAAAAAAAATGAATAATTGTGATACACAATTATCCAATTTTTTGTTCCTTAAAACTAACACTCTTAGAAAATTATGTATCAAATTAATTTTTAACATTACATAACTTACTACCCAATATATAAACAATAAAATTAAAAAAAAAAAAAAATTATGACGTGGCAAAAGTCGTGCCAAGTTGGCACGACTTCAGTATGACAGGACAAAAGTCGTGTCAAGTTAGCACGACTTCATTATGACATGGCAGAGTCGTGTCAAATTGGGACGATTTGTGCATATAAATTTGTAATTTTTTTTAAACGGACCCCATTTTGGTAAAAACAAAAAAAAATAACCCCATCATGGTCAAAAACCCGAATATTACATTATCTCATTTATGAGGAATATCATTGTGTTTGCTTCTCATTCTGACATTTTGTTTAAAAGAAAGGGATGATTTAGAATCATAATGAATTGTTTGTAAATAACTGTCCATCGTATTTTTTTGTACAATTTGAAAGAGCTTGAATTCAAAGAACCAATGCATATTCAAAGACAAGCTAGCTATACCAGTAAATTTTTCTGGACTTTAGTAAACTGTTACTGAAGTTCGATCATGATTCATATGTAGTTTTTATTATCCTTGGGATAAGTATTAAATGGTATTGTTTTAACTGTTGCATTTCTTCAATTATTTGGGATAGGGTCATGAATGCTTTGCATTTTTATTAAATATTATTGTTGGTACAACTTTCAGTTCTCTTTGCAGAATATTCTTTTCATCTGTTTAGAATAGAGAATTAATCCAAATAGTAATAGGAGGTTAACACTACATTAGGTACAAAGGAAAAACGTAATGTCAAGAGGCATTTCTTCTCTGCAGCATAGCCATACACCTCAAGTTCACACATTAACCAAATATATGTTCACAATTATAATAGCAATCAAACAATAGATTTCAAAGACAAAATTATCTTAAAATGATATCGTGCAAGTCGGCGGCTGTTGCAGCGACAAACAATTGAAATCATTGGAAGGAGGCGTCTTTCAAGCCGACGATGATGGCAAACAGAACAAACAACGAAAATGGTTTCGCAAGAAGAGTGAAGGGGACAATTAGGTTTTCTTTGAAGGAGTGTTAGGTTTTCCGGTGAGAGGGTTTATGGAGACCGAGTGAGAGAGTGCGAGAGTGAGAGGGCGCAAGAGTGAGGGTTTCGCGAGAAGAGTGAAAGGTAAAGGTGTGCGGGAGTGTTTGTGGTGAGAGTGAAGGGTTTCACGAGAAGAGTGAAGAGTGAAGGGTTTGAGGGTTTCTGGAGAGTGAAGAGGGTATGGGGATAGTTAGAGGTTTTGTGAGCGAAGAGAGTTCCAATTCAATTTTAGTTTCCAAAGAGTCAAATTGATGAGGTTTTTGGAAAAAAAAAATTGGGAATGAGGAATGGTATGGAGGGCAGAAAAACACGGGAGAGTGTATATTTCGAAGGAGAATTGTTGTAGTTCAAAATGACACGTTATGAAGGGTAATTGTGACGGTTATTAAGATATCGTATTATACGAACACTTATGGGGTTATTAATAACCACCATATTAAAACCGTCACTACATACATGTTCTTTTTGTAGTGTGCCTTGACCAATGATGTGATTAATCATAAGAAATCTGAACACGTGTATTTTCTAAAGGGTCTTAATTATGTTTATGTTATTGTGGAAACTCAAATTGTACTTATGGATCCTTTACCCTATATGAATGAAGTTTAGTTTTCTCTCTTGTTATTCAACAAGAAAGGTAGTTGACAGGGAATGCTTTGATAGGGAAAAAAAACCATTGTTAATACTGTTGAAAGACAAGGCAATTGAAAGTAATTTAGCAATGGGAGTCGGCTACTAAAGGGACGTGGAATAGGTCGAAATCAGAATCAAGGAAAACAATGTAACTATTATCATAAGATGTATCATACAAAAAATGAATGCAATGTTAAGCATAATTTTCCTCCATAGTACAAGAATAAGAGTAAACATGTGATCAACATTGTTGTTGCACATGACAAAATTGATTTATTAATACTAAAACTGCCAATAGTGAAAATCAACAAATTACGAGTTAAGAAGGTAGTCAATTTACACAAGACCAAGTCCATCAAATTCTAAAAATTATTCAAGAAACGAAAATTAACTTCATACATAAAGGTGAACAGTTTCATTGGTGAGTCTTTTACCAAAGGAACTGAGAGAGAGGTGAGAAAACTAAAAAATTGTGGATTGTTGATATCAAAATTATTGAATGTTTCATGAAAGTTCACAACTTTATTTTGAATTTAAATCAAACTGTTTTGTAAAATTGAGTTTCGAAAACTATTTTTCTTCAATGTACTTCCCGTGTTGTTAACCCAAATCATTTACTTATATAGAAATTATTAGAATAGTAGAAATTTGATTTTCGGCCGTGTGATTGGGTCCTTGTCAATATTAAATTGGTCTTCCAGTAGAGACAACTAAACTAAGGCTAACTTCCATGTAATGGTTTAAATCATTTAAATTTTTATTTATTTAGAATTTTTAATAATTATGAAGTTTTTAATTTTTGTAGTGTTCAAAAAAAATATTGATGATGTAAAGAATAAAGTTTATGTAGTGACGTGGATGTTTAAATGAAATAGGGGATGCAATAAGTAAAAAATAAAGACAATTACGTTCACGTTAAATGAAATTGCAATTTATGAATTACGATGTTTATATGTATGCATTAAATGAAATTACGATGTATGTATTACGATGTATGAATGAGGATGTATGAATTATTGTTTTATATTTAGCTTGAACATTATTGTATCCTATTCGTCTAGGATTTATAAAAAGAAGATTCTTATCTCAATGGAACGTGACAAAGCTGCATCCAATAACACAACACAATTCGATCATAAGTATGATCCAGAGCAGGATGATCAACATGTTCCTTAAAGTGTATCCTATATTGTAAGTTTAACTATTTGACATTTTTATTATATATTAAGTATTTTAATTATTTCATTTATTTATTTATATTGTTTATATTTTTTTACATGTTTATCACATCACTATGGGATTCATTTTGGTAGTTTTAGTTACATTTGTAAAGTACAATTTTAATTGTAATATTTTTTTTAAGTATTCATATCATTTTGAATTGATCAAAGATTTTGTTTAACTATTTGTATTACTTTTGTACATTGGATGTGTTTGTGGATGTATTGTGAATGATAGTAATTTGTCTGAATGTGATTTGGTTGATATTTATTCTGTACAGGTATCCTGACTATTTATAGGTAAATTGGCTAGAAAAAAAATTAAATTGTATTTTTTAATTTCTTCCCTTTATGCGTCGGCCATGACCCACGCTAGTTTTTTTTAAATTTGCGCCCGCTTTTGCGTGGGCCTAGCCCACGCAACATCTGATATAATTTTGCATGGGCCTAGCCGACGCATAAGCGAAATTTAAATTATGCGTCGGTTTGGCCCACGCATAAGCCACCGCATATGCGTCTGTTTTACGTCCACCCAGATTTTGCGTGTTGCGTCCGTTTTGCGTGGGCTTGGCCCACGCAAGATGCGTCCACCTTTCTAGCCCACGCTACTTGCCTTTTGCTTCCAGGCTTTTTTCGTCGGATATGGAGCGGACGATAATCCGACGCATAAGCGTCCATTTTTTAACTTTTGCATCCGTTGGCCCATGCAAAATGACTGTTTTCTTGTAGTGATAGGAGCTATTAATGTTACTTATACTACATCTCATTTCATAAGGTTTTGGAAAATCAAACCTATACTTGTGAAACTGCTTAATGTACTCATGTTATAGCCAATTATGATGGAATTGTGGAACCTTTTTATTCTTACTATATATAACATTCTTTTCATACCAGAATTCAATTTATTATTTTATTTGTATAACGCATTGTTGAGTCCCATAACGACAAACTAATTTTTTCTTTTGAGAATTTCTAGATATAGGACATTGTTTCATGGATGATGATTGGTTTGGCTAGACTATATAAATGGTTTGTATTTTCTGAAGGTACCAGAGTATGAGTATTTGATCAACATGGTTGAGTCAAAAAGTGAAGAATATGAAATCTTAAATTATAATAAAGACATTTGACACTGAAGACTAGGACATCCTTTTGAAGACTAGGACATCCTTTTGATAAGATTATGAGATAGACCAATGATAATTTTTCTTATGTTCATTTTGAAGAAAACAAGCCTTGCGATATTTTCCATTATGCTAAACAACATAAGATCTCTTTTTTTTATCAAAGCAATACTCGTGTTGTTCATATTTTTTTATATGATTCATGTAGACATATGGGGTCATTTTAGCATTACTTCTGTTCATGGTCACAATTTCTTTTTAACTGTTGTAGATTATCATAATTGATATACTTGGGTAACATGAAAGTTTTTTATAAAAAAATAGATATACTTGGATGTTTCTAATGATAATGAAGGCTGAAACCAGTGATGTTCTACTTATATTGATTACTCTAATTCATAATCAATTTAATAATAGGATGAAAATTATAAAATATGATAATGTAGTAAATTTGCTTGCAAAATTATGTATGATAATCTTTGTACTATTCATATAAAGCCACTTGCATAGAAACTCTTGAACAAAATTTTCTTGTGGAGATAAAACACCAACACATTTAGAATGTTACACATAGTTTATTTTTTCAATCCAATATTCTTGTTGTTTTTTGTTCTTGTGATGTAATACACCCTGTTCATTTGCTAAATATAATACCCTCTATTAGTTAGGTAAGAATACTCATTATAATTTAGTCTACTGTCAATTACTTGAACTGCGTAATTTAAGAGTTTTTGGTTCCTTGTGTTTTACTTTTCAATATACATAGAGACAAATTGAAGCTTGATCCTAGAGTTAGAAAATTTTGTTTATAGGTTATAAAATAATACAAAAGGATATGTTATTTTTTATATTAAAACTAGAATTTATTTTTTTTTGTCTATACAGTGTTAAGTTCTTTGAGCATGTGTTTCTTTGTATAAAAAAATGTGATTACGATTAAGAAGGTGTTCTATAAAGAGATAATTTTAATTATGGTAAGATATTTTTCTCGTACTCTCTCATGGTAAGATAATTTTAATTATGGTAAGATATTTTTCTTGTACTCTCTCATGGTAAGATATTCCTTTCGTACTCTTATCTCTCACATTAATTTCATTTAATTACTCTTTATTTAGGAAGGCATATTGTTTAAATCTTTTCAAATATTTTTTAGTTTCACTACAAGAAAATCATCAAATTGCAACTAATTTTAGAGAACAAAATAATTAGTTACTATTGATTAAATTAGAAACTATTTTAGAAACTAAAAAAATTATTGGTATCTCAAGTAGTTTCTATTACTAATAAAAATTTATAAAGTAGTTTTTAAATTGGTCTCAATTAGTCTTTTAGAGACTAATTTAGAATCTAAAATATTAGTAGATAAAACCTTGGTAGTTAATTTAGATACCAATTTATAAATTTTTATTAATAATAGAAACCACTTTAGACACTAATAATTTTTAATCTCTAAAATAGTATATAATTTAATTAATGTAGTGGCTAATTATTTTTTGTCTCTAAATTTAGTTGCTATTTAATAAATTTCTTATAATGTTTATAGAAAGTCCTGCTAAATACTAAAAAGAATATAATATTGTATGAATTTAATCAAAATATACTAACATTATAAATATTTTTTTATATTATCATCTATTATTATATATGATAAAATTCTTAAACGTCGAGAGTATATATTTACTTTAAAAATACATGTAAAATAACTTTAAATTGATTATAACTATAAAATTCTAATGCATTGCATTAAAAAAAATGAAAGCCATTACATTCTCAAAAAAGAGATTCTTATCTTTTCTGCAAAACCCATTCCATTCATCTTATGAAACACCCACAATTTAGCCACTGGTGATGCAAGGACAATGGAGGGTCAAGTGGTTGAATAATTATGGCAGATTCAAATTCAATGGTTGAAAGTAGAAATTACATTTAGTGGGTCAGTTGGGTTGGCCAAATATTGGCAAGCACATTATCTTCAAAATGTTTCTTTTCCAAATGAAGAATCTCAACATTCAAAGGTGCTAAGTGACTTACACAAAACTCTCTTATGGCCTGCATTAAATAGTAGAGTACATTGCCAATTTGTACACACCATAATTCAATGATCGTCCTTCAACATCTCCACTTACTTTCTCATACTCAACTCTATTTGGAGAGTATTTTCCATTATATATGTTTACAACATGGTTACAACGTAAATTCAAAACATGCAATTAGATTTAATATAATGTTTTATTAAATTTTAAGGTAAGTTTTTTCATGTGTATTTAATATTTAATAATTTGATGTTTTTGTATGTGTTTGGAAGTTTTCGGTCTTCTCGTAATTGTTCTTTGTGTTAGAGTCGTGTGAGTCTTGATTCTCGATCT
The DNA here is from genome assembly GCF_000499845.2 of Phaseolus vulgaris. Lineage (NCBI taxonomy): Eukaryota > Viridiplantae > Streptophyta > Magnoliopsida > Fabales > Fabaceae > Phaseolus > Phaseolus vulgaris. The sequence continues at coordinate 40,014,842 of NC_023756.2, read as the reverse complement.
CGGGTTTTGCAAAATGTATTTTGATGTTTAAGTTAGTATCAGAAGAACATGGTGGTTTGAGATAATAAATGTGGTTGAATGCATACATTTTATCTTGGTTGTAGTGTATATTTATAGTGTTATAGTGGACTTCCAATACTAAGCCTGAATTTGTTGAGACATCAAAATGTATTTTGATGTTTAAGTTAGTATCAGAACATGGTGGTTTGAGATAATAAATGTGGTTGAATGCGTACATTTTATCTTGGTTGTAGTGTATATTTATAGTGTTATAGTGGACATCCAATACTAAGCCTGAATTTATGTGAGTCATTGGACTAATCTCGATGTTGGAGTTAACGTTTTTGCACCATAATTATGTTAATAAAGTCATACAAAGAAATGTTCTTTGATTCCCTAAAAACTAGGTTTGACCATGTTATTGGTGGAATATTCGATCATAAATACCAACAAAACATTTCAAATATAATTGTTGTGCTCAATATTTTTAGTCTTTTATACATTTATACTAAGCCTGAATTTATGTGAGTCATTGGACTAATCTCGATGTTGGAGTTAACGTTTTTGCACCATAATTATGTTAATAAAGTCATACAAAGAAATGTTCTTTGATTCCCTAAAAACTAGGTTTGACCATGTTATTGGTGGAATATTCGATCATAAATACCAACAAAACATTTCAAATATAATTGTTGTGCTCAATATTTTTAGTCTTTTATACATTTATACCACTTAGAAGTATAATAAATTTATTGATTTTATATCTCATGTGATTTTTAATTAACTGATTATATACAACTTTTTATGCATGAAAATTTACATTTATGCATTTGACACCTTCTTACTCTTTTATACAGCAATCAAAATCACATATCTAAAGATTGGATATGAATCTCGCTTCTTTGCCCTTTTTACTTAAAATGTCAAATATTTCAACTAAATTAATCTTTTAAATATCTCATGGAAAATCTTGATACATTAAATTAGGAGCGTTTTAATATAAATCGAATATTTTAAACCTTATAGTATTGTGAAGAAGAATTTCGTTTCCTAACATGTGCCACTAAGAAACTCAAACTCAATTTTCTTGAATATCATTAAGTTTGATTCAAACCTAAGTCATAATTATATTTAACTGTTTTTTTAATATTTAATGTTTTTTGTTTACATAAATAATTTATTTATATTTTATATAATTTTCATTGTGTAAAGGATGATGTTCAAACTTGAGTGCACAATGATACCAATTTTTCTAGTGGTTCTACTTTTTAATAAAAAAAATAAGAATGTTAAAGTATTAATATATTAGAGTATATTAATAAATAAAGTGGGAATCACAGCAAACTCATTAATACAATGGAAATTGTGGAAGATCATATTTATTTCTACAAATTTTTTTAATCAGCAAAATTTATTCCTACAAATAAGTATGGTAATAGGACTTAGCTTTTCTTTTATAGGTCCATTTTGTATTTGGTCTGTCCCGCATAGAATATGAAGGTTGATTTTACTAGCTCGTTGCGTATAAGAGTTGGTCTACAAGTCTGCAGGCTAGTCCGCATAAGAAATATTTTTTCTAAAAATTAATAAAAAATAGTTTTTGAATATTTTTTTTTGAATAAAAGTAATTCTTTTTTATTTAGATACATTAGGTAAATGATCTCACAATATTATTCTCATGACACAAGCATAATAAGATGTGAATAAAAATTTTGCAATGTGAAATATGAGGCTGCATGAAGAAAATATAGAGGTGGAGAAAATAATTTCCAGATTCTTATGTTATGCGAGGCATGCAGGCAGTCTGTTCCATACTTAATACGTGCAGACTGCAAGTTATATGGGACGAGCCTAAACGGACTAGCAGTTTGGAATAGGTAGTCCGTCCCGTTTTTCCATCCCTACACAAACTTGATAAGTAAATACAAAGAGGAATATTTTCAAAAGAAATTCTGATTTTTTTATTCCAAAACTAAATAGATCATTAATAGATCTATTACTATTCTCAACCAAGTTAATAATGCTCCTACTAAGAACCACGACTTGAGAAAAAAAAATCACAAGGCTTTCCATCGATTGAAGTAAATTCCAAAATTTATATCATTAAAAACAAATATAATAAACTTTAGTTAGTAACTAATCTTGGTAAATATTTAAATACTAATTTATAAATTTTATTAATAATAGAAACTAATTTAGATATCAATAATTGTTTTAATCTTTAATTAAAAAGTAACTAATTATATTTTATCTTTAAAATTAGTTTTTATTTAGTGAATTATTTACTACATAAATCATAAGTTCTTTTTTATTATAATTATTATTCCATCATTTAAAGAAATTATTTTTAAGTATATTAATAAAAATAAACAATAAACCAATATCTATTTCTACTCATGATTTTTTACATGAACCAATTTATTTTTCTGTCAGCCTTTGAATTTTAAAAACATATGTTATGCTTCCAAACATAATAAGTATCAAGAAGAAAAAGGAATATATATTTAATATATATATATATATATAAAATACATGAAATTTATTGTTTGACTACATTTGAACCCAGCAAGGAATGATTTAGTTACTTATGTAAAATAACCAAGACTGTTAAGGAAAATTGAGAAGAGAAAGACGCTTAATGGTTCATCCCCCACCTCCAAAAATTGTTTCATCCTCAAGCTTTTTACTCTTTGGAGGTGTTTTTGGTTGATTTCCCTTTAATTTAAAAAGGACACTATTATTTTTATTTTTTTTATCAGCAAGACACTATTGATATTATTCTAGTCTTTTTAGAACACTGAGAGGTAAACAATAAACACTCACCTAATTAATATTTCAAAAATGTTAAAGTGTGTATATGTGCAAGAAGGTGTTTTCACTACATTTTCTTTTTCATTTACAAATTTCGAACTTGATTAAGAAAATTAAGTATTTCTTATACGGATTGTTTATTGTATTTAGAAGACATTTTGGAGAGGTATGTTCTGTTTCTATTTTTTTTTATACAAACTCTCCACTTATCAAATGAAGTAATTCATTTTTCAAAGTTTTTTTATTCAAATTTAATTAATGAACATGTTTTTACTCTCTCCCTTGGCATACTTCTTCACATTAACTTTTTGTATGGCCACTCTGTTATATGTAAATTATACACAACATCACAAAAAAGAAATTGACCAAGAAACTCATTGGATATTAAAAGGAGGCACAAGACAATACACTCAAGAAAATTGGCAAAAAAAATCAACCAATAGTAAACAAACTCTAATTTCCTAGGAGAAAATGTCTCATTCAGTTTCTTCTTCTTCAACTTCTTTTTCTCTTCAAAGAGAAACTAACCTGAAGTGAGGAAAAAGGTATGCATAAAACTGGTCTAAGTCAATTACATTATAGTGCAAGCATGAGGGTTATCATCACTGAAGAGAGAAGCAAAGGCTTCATCAGATGCCACAGCAACTGAATACACTGCAGGGGTGTGGAAGAAAGTGTGAACTCCATTGGTTGCTTCACTTTTGTGTGCATCATAGTAATGGTTAACAATGTAACTAGGGTACTTGTAAAATGAGGAAAAATGAGCATGCCCTGGAAATGGCCATGGTTCTGCCACTTTCCCTGTACGTTTGATTGCCTTCAGAACCTTCTTTTCCTCCAAGCCATAACCCCTCACTGTTATTTTTTGTGATTCCATTTCAACTTCTACCTCATCTACTCCTGCAAATCACACATTCAAACTTCAAATATCATAACATAATACATTCTGATATGCTACTAACTAAATCTTGATTTGAGTTCTTACACTTACATAACTCATCTTTGAAAACAATAAAAAGTAGTAAGTATAACTATGTTCCAAGTTAAAAAAGCTAAATTTCTAAGCATGGTGGTTAAAGAAACATGACTAACTCAATTATACATATGGTGAATGATGACCCAACTCAGATTAAGTAAAAGTCACTTTGTATACTTTGTAGTACTTTTTGCTTGCTTTTGGGTATGCTTATTTCCATGCTGAATGAGAGCTCATCATATCATGTTTCTCTTGAGTTCACTTTTTCATGAAGAAAGAAATGTGATTCACTTTTTTTTGCTACCAAAAAAACCAGAAAGTTGTACACTTTAAGACATCTTTTATCCATGTAATAGAATACACATTATAAAAAGTAATGAAACAAGAACTAAAGATGTATAGTTGTATATAACTAACATTAATCAAGTTTTTAATTTTTTGAAAGCCTATAGAGCTGTTTTTGTTTTCACCTGTAATGACAATTAATGTTGTTTGGTTAAGGTGTGACAGAGGAGCCACCTAATTTGTTAGATTGGAAAACATGTCTGAAGAAATATGGAGCCCAACTGGCAACAGGAAGGTCTGCATGGACCCCAGAATGGTATGGTGTACCAAATTCTTGACTTGTGGTTCTACACTTGCAAAGCAAGTGAGGAATGCATGTGGGGACTTTGGAAATTAAAGCCCAAATAAAATGCAAAGATAAGCAACACATTACACAACTGTTACCCTTCAATGGCCCATGTCTACCAGCTCAATCCAGAGCCTCCAGAAAATGAAAGGGGGCCCCAAAAAGAAAAAACAGAAGAAAAAAAACACAGAATTTCTTATGCAAAAATGTACCTTTGAGTTTGAAGAGAGCTTTCTTTAGTTTTGAAGCACATCCTTCACAGTCAAGATTTGGAACTCTCACCTCTATCATATTCTGCAAAGAAAAATGCTTGTTAGTACTTTCTAAAAGAAAAATATTTGTCAAGATAATATTTAAAGCTATGCACAAATATCAGATGAAAAAGTGCTGTCATGAAATTCCAATGCAATAATGAAGAAAAAAACAAATGTTATTTTGAGAGTAAAAGTATTTCTGAACTGTATACAATCCAATCATTCATTAGATATACATGTTCAAAGTCGTTATAGCATGAATGATTCTGCAGTGTCACATTGTACCAATCTCAGTCTTAGCTTCTATTCAGAGGCAGAAACAAGTGGTATGAACTAAACCATTCTGTGGTTGTTGTGTGTACTCTAAGAGATATAATATGAGAAAGAAGGGACTTACAGACATTGCTTGTGTAGCTTAAACTGAAACAAGTGAGCCTTCTTGTATGGAAATGAAAGGCTCTATGCAAGAAAAGGAGGAGAGTAGTGTGTTGTGTTGTGGTTTTTGAGGCACCCTTGGCCTTAGGATTTAACTTGGAAGAAAGTGATGATGGTGGTGTTAATTGGCTAAGAAAAACTATGTGAAGGGTCTGTTTTAAAGAGTTATGGTGAAAAAGGATGATTGGGTTTTGAAACCCGAAAAGGGTGCAGAGTATAGTATATTCACGCGTGGGGTGAGGGAAAACAAAAGCGTGGATTCCTCTCTCTTAGGCTCCCCAATTTTGAGGCACACAGTCTCAGCCTGTCTCCATTGACTTGCCACCACCTATGGACCACTCTTGGCAACAAAATTTGAACATCTGAGAGTGGAATGATGGAAATGGTAGACACCACTCATGGATTCCTCACCTTTTCTCTTTTCTTTGTTGGACATGTACACACCATCATGCCACCTACCTGCATATGTTGCAGTGCTGTAGGACCTTCCTTCTAAACTAACCAACCTGCATGCTGGCTAACATCTAATTAACATCCACATACACTATAATAATGTCCCTTCTTTGCAAATAATCATACTTTTTATTTCTCTTTACACTTTTTATGTATAGATAAAAGAGTTATCAAATGTAAAATTGAGCAAATAAACATTCATTACAGTGCTTAAATGTTTAAATGTTTTGCTACATTTGATTCTCTCTCCAAGTAAAATGTTATTAATATTTACAAATAAAGATTCATTAGAGGCTAAAATATCATGTCATTTTGAAGGGATTGTTAAATTTGGATGTGTTACTCATTATTAAACTTCTTTCCTCGTACTTATATAACTTTTTCAAAAAAAAATTATCAAATAGAAACTAATTTTAGATAAAAAAAATAATTAGTTGTTATAGTTACTAAATTAGAGACATTTTTAGAGACTAACATTTTGTTTGGTTTCTAAATTAGTTTCTATTATTGTTAAATAGTTTCTAAATTGGTATCTAATTAGCTATCAAGATTTGTGTTACTAAATTTAAAATCTAAATAATTGGTAGTTAAAACATTATTAGTTAATTATATACCAATTTAAAAACTATTTAACAATAATAAAAATTAATTTAGAAAAAAAATTTAGTTTCTAAAATAATATTTAATTTTGTTATTATAGTAACTAATTATTTTTTTTTATCTAAAATTGATTTTTATTTAATGAATTTTTTGTAGTGTTTTTTTTTCTTAAGAAAGAGATAAATTTACATCAACTTTTTTTAAAAAATTTTAATTCTAAAGTTTTAATTGTTAGATTAAAGTTTCTAACTATTATATATATGTAAAATAGATTTGCAAAATTTTTAATCGACTCGATCCTTTTTTAAATGATATAAAAATATGATAAAATTAACTCCACTTATAGAAGATTAAAACGACTAATTAACAAAATTCACTTATAAAGTATTATAAAAATTTAAACGGCAAACAATTCATTTCACTATAGTTAGTTAACTAGTTACTAACTAAATAAAATTTTAGTGGTGTAAAAAGAGTAGTTTTCAAAGTTGAAAACCTTTGATGTTGATGTACACACAAAAAGAGTAATAAAAACTTTTGAAATGAGCAAAGATTCGTTTGATTGGTTTTTTTTATTCATTTTTTTAGTGATATGGATTATAACTCAATATTATTTTGAATAATGAAAGTATAATATTTTCATAAAGAATTATAATGTAACTCGTGCATGTATGGAAACATCTTTTTCTTTATATATTTTTTTTCTGTTTAACATCTTTCATCATTCATGTATATGTTTTAAGGGATGTAAAAGATGATATGTATGATCAACTTTTCTTTTTTGAATCTTAAAGTACCTAAAAGATATTGGAGTTGCAGGTTGGTGCATGTAACATCAAAAACTATATTATTTCACATAACGGTTTGAAATGCTTATAACTTTATTTTAAAATGTTTAAATTATTTTATTACTAAAGTCAAATAAAACTTCTAAGATAATTTTGAAATATCATTTTCTAACTTCAATTTTTTTAAAAAATATCCTAAAATAATTAATATTTGCTATTTGTTTGACCATAAACATCGCAATCGTAGCAGAAAAGGCGTATAACGATCTTCTGCAGTAAAGCTGATGTCATAATATTCCTCACAAGAGCTTCTTTGCACAAAAGCTATCATAAACTTACAATATATATATATATATATATATATATATATATATTATATATATATATATATAAACTCAAACTTAATTTAAATTCTTAATTGATATAAATTTTAGAAAAAATCTTTTTTTCAAAATATTTTTTTTAAAAGATAAAGATATAAACATTTCATCATATACAAGTGAATGCTAATCTTATTTTATAAGTCAGTTTTATAAAATTAAGTCATCTATTATCGGGTTTTACAAATATATAATCTTACATACAAATTGATAACATCTACGTGAAAAAGTGAGAAGATGCGTTAATATAAAGATATTTCATAATTACTTTATAAGTTTATAAGCAAACTTAGGCCTAAATTTTTAATATATTTTAATAAAAGAATGTAAATGCATTACAAAGTATCTAACTTGACTATCACTAACTATGTTAAACCTTATTGATAAAGGAAGAATGCTTTGTAGTTATCCTTTTGTGTTCACAGAAAAATTTCTCTGTAAAACCATGCACTTGCATGTGAGGAAAGGAGGCAAGTACAGATAAATATGAGAGATGTTGAAACCAATTTATGAACATAAAGAAGTCTTGAAACCAGAGAACAGTGTGTGTATTGAATGAAGGACTTGACATATTTTAAAGCAAACACACTTTACAGCATAAAGTTGTGAAGTATCTTGCACAAGCTCAGCTAGTTACTCTCATACCAAGAATAGTACCTGAGCCAACTTCCCAAAATCTACTTTCCCACTGAACATTGAAGCAACAACTCAAAAGTGTTTTCTTAGCTCTTAACAAAAGCATAATGGCTTAGCATGATCTATACATCTCATTCTTCATATATTATACATACCTTTTCTTTTATCCACATCTCAAACATGTTTTGATGCAACACTTATAAGGTTTTAATTAGTTATGACCCCTATCCAAGCTTTTTTAGAGGTGTGAAATTGCTCAAATGTGTATACAATGCTTACAAAACACATAGTTTAGAGATTTTTTTTAAATTTTTAAATGGAAACCATATCTTTCTCTTGATCTCTTAAAGTAATTATATTAGATTCTTTAAAAACCAATATTTACTATTTAGTTTTTAAGTTTAAATTTAACACATCATTGGTGTAAAATTGAGATAAAAAATAATGTAAAAAACATTCTCACATCTTCTCAATTAAATTCTTTGTTTTTTAAATGTGATTATTTAATTTTTGTTTCTGAAATTTCAATTATATCTGTTGGATCCTCATATTTAAATGTAGATATTAAAAAGAAAAAAAATCGTTTTAATGGTTTGTTGATAAATAGTTATTTTATGATATTTGTGACTAAAAAAGATGTTTTTCTTTTCAACTTGGTAAATGGGAGAAAACATAGAGAATAAAAATTACATAATCTCACTAAAAATACAATTAATATACATTAAAATTTGTCTTTCATGTAATTCCATAAAGATTAATAATGTTATACTTTTTTAACAACTTTTTCTTAGTTTAATCTTTTCAAGAAAAAACTATTGAATAATGTTCTAATATTTTTGCACAATCTTCTAGACTATTTCTTTTCTGGTTTTCAACACATATATGATTCATTCAAAGAATTCTCCTTCAAAACTAAATCAAACATGAAATGTTCACTTCTCTAAACTAGAATTTGAAACTCAGTTTACAATATTATTGAAAACTAGTATCTTTCCCTAGACACAATCTTCATGACAATATGTAGAGTATATCCTCAAATAAAAGAGTTTATTAGCTTATTAAAATATTTTTTTTGGTGAAACAATTAAAAGAAGATGTAGTAGAGTGATGGACCTCGTTTCATTGGAGGGATCACTCAAGCTTAAACTCATGTTGGGTTTTGGCCCAAAAAAGTAGGCTGATTCTCCTCCACGGAATCAATTTGAATTGGCACCGAATCATGTTTTGCAAAAATACCAAAATACCCTAAGTTTGTAAAAATATCAAAATGTTCTTAATGAAATTGAAATTAGGTTAAGAGAGAGATTTGCACCCAATCACAGCACCCACTCGTTTTCGCGCAGCTGCCGCCACCGCCACTTAGTTTCTGGATATAGAAATCCATAAGTCAAAAAATATACTTCCGCATGCCCACATCTGGAACACAATTAACTATTCCAGATATGTACATCCAGAATTCAAAATCCAATTCCGGATATGTACATCCAGAATACAAAACCCAATTTTGGATAATGATATCCGTAACGCATTTCTCTACTACGAACATAGGCGTCCGGGAGCTTCAACTGCACATGTTAATTACTTACGTATGTTTATATCCGGAGTGTTTAACAATGACTTTCGGACGCTTGCATCCGTAAGGTTAAAATCAGGCTTCCAAATATTGGTATCCGTGACCACCTCAGCTCGAACAAAATGCAAAAAATTAGCTTAAATGTCTTCTTACCTCACAACAATGTTAACCGGCGGACCTTACAATGCAAACGGCCCGTCCATCACCACACTAAAACCATCTCCTCTGCATCTCAAACCACCACCAAAGAGGAAAAGCAAGTTTCTCTGCACCCTACACCGTTTTTCAAAATAAAGAAGACAAGGACATAATGGAATTTTAAAAAATTCGTTGGGTGCAGAAAGCAATTGATTGGGTGCAGGAAGTCACAGCCCAAAAAGTATAATCAAAAGCCCAATAAGAGCTACCTCATCAACATTTCTTGGACCACAAAGGGTTATTTCAAATTACCAATCACTCTTTTATTAAAAAAAAACAGTATTTCATTGGATAAGGATTTTCCTTCAGTTCTTGGTGGAACAACCTTGGAAGGTGTAACAATGGCTTCCTCAGTTACTTCCTCTTTTCGTATCAGGTAAAGATTCTTACTCTCTCTTTCTCTTCTTTGCTTCACTTATGCTACCTCCCTTTCTCAATTCCCTCTGTTTTGGAGCACTTTTAGTTTTACATTGCAATGCTCAATTTCGGTTATATGGTTATCAAGTATTACATTTCACTGAAGAAAAAAAATCACCCTTTACGGGATTTTGCTCCTTTATCGTAGAAGCATACAAAGTTTTAAACTTTGAGAAACACCACTGTTCTGAACTCTCACTGTTTCACCATGTGAATGTAGTTTTCTTCCACTTGAATGGCTGAGTGCCTCAAGTCTCAATTGGGTCTAAAGAATTATGTGATGGCTCAAGTAATTGTGGGTCTTTAGTAGAATCTGGTTCGAAGATGATTTACTCGTGGACAATGATAATAATGTTGTGAATCTGAACTTGGAATTCAATGAAGTGGGTGTTGCTTTGAGGACATTTGATGAAATGTCTGTTAGTGGTATTGTAAGTATGTGACGAATAATGATTATGAGTGTGCTATATTACATTGCTAGCGACATGTGCAGACTTGGAGAAGTTTAATGAGTATGCTTACAGGGAGTTCTTGATGAAATCATTAGTTGGGAATGTAATTGTATTCATGATTTTACTGTTAACAGAAATAATTTTGAGAGATTATTGTTTGTGCCCACTTCATTGATTGCTTTTGTACGAACATGTTGATGTGAAGCATGCGTCCTGTTCAAGTTGGATGTTGCACTTTACTGTGCATTTTGCCGTTCACTACAAGGCTATGAAGTGGAAATTAACTTCTAATTTTAGGGAAATGTCGAATTAAATTGGCCTTGTGTCTATTTACAGCACTCTTGTTTTTCTCTATTTTTCTTGTAATTTGTTCATGTGATTGATATAATTCTTGGGTGATGAAAAGGTTCTTTAGAACAGTAAATGTTATATAGTATTGAGAAATCTCACTAGTTGTTTGCTGTCTTATTTCAGCAATTTGAAGACTGTTTTTGTGGGTGAGACAAATAAGCTCAGAGTTTCTAGTGTTCCTGGTGCTCAAGCTGGTTTCGTTAGAAAGACTGTAGAATGTAAGGAATCACGAATCGGGAAGCAACGAATTACTGTGCCAACCAATGTTACAGTCAAATTGGAAGGACAGGGTATACAAGTGAAAGGTCCTTTGGGAGAACTTGCATTAACTTATCCTCGAGAAGTGTTGGTTGAGAAGGAAGAGGCAGGGACTTTAAGGGTTAGAAAGGCAGTTGAAACCAGAAGAGCCAATCAAATGCATGGGCTTTTTAGGTACTTCATTTTACTGACCTCTTTTCTAAATTAGGATTTGGGAGTATTAAATTGCCATTTTGTCTTAATATATGCTAATTACTTTGCACCTTTGTCTCATTATTTCAAAACTATTTTCTAAACACACTGAGATGAAAATGGGGAAAAAAAGCTTTGATTTGATTATAGAATATAGGATATGTTGCTGCCACCATTGCATAATGCACCAATGTTTGTGGCATGATCATAGTAGTAAATTTATAACCTACTGTTCATTTGTTCGTGTTTCTTTGTAATAGCCATGGCAATAAATTATTTGAGCTAAATGTTGGTAGTTAGTATTGTGTTAATTGCTTGAAAGATAAGACTGGAAAGTAGTGATACAGAATGGGGCTTACTTGTCAATTAGGCAATGCTTTTTTTAATCATGATAATTTAGTGGTTCATTCATGGTGATTATATTATTTGGGGATTTTGTGGTCTTGAATATATCTTTGATAACTTATTTGTTTTTTCATGAAACCATTATTTGATTCTAATTAGAATGTTGTAGTGCAAGGGCAAGCATTGATGCACGATAAAGATGTTGGCTGGCCTTGTGACCTGAATCCCATAGATTCAAATTCTGGAATGAACTCTGAACTTGATACAACTTAAAAGGAATATTCTGATTACAATATTCAATGTTAATGAACTCAGAGAATATTCTGGTTATTGGAACCCTGATAGTTCTTATTCTTGCACCTTTACTACTCCCTTCTACAACAAGCAGTAACTAATAATGTTCGGGATAAGTTTCCATTAAGTTCACATTGAAAACTTCCATTTTGATGGTTCCCATGCTCTTCCCACAACTCCCCTCCCCTTTCTCGCCACGTTTGTAATTCAATGAAAAGCTTGGGTTATTTGCAGCTTTTCATAGCTGGCTTGAGAAACACTGATCTCACTCTCACTGCAATTAACTTTTACAATTAGCCCTTGATTGGTTATTTCTTAGTATTGAACTTGAGATATAGTAGTGTCCCAAAGGATTTTAGTTAGACTCGTACCTGGATTTGTGAATAGTCTTCAAAACATTCAAATCTGTGCAATACATTTTGCAGATACGTACCTTTTGTTTGTTGTCTTGGCTTGGCATAATGCTATTAATGATGTTAGTTCCTCTGTATTGATCATTCCATTGTAAGTATGAAAGTTTTTCTTGTATGAGTAGAATCACCGTTTTAGCTTGGGTAGCTTAAATTTGAATCCTAGTTATATTTCATTTGTTCATATATATTCATACTTGACTCATAAATGTTATAGGACGCTTACAAACAACCTGGTTGTTGGAGTATCTGAAGGTTTTGAAAAGAAGCTTCAACTTGTTGGTGTCGGTTATCGTGCTATGGTAGAAGGAAACGCAGTGGTGCTGAATCTTGGATTTTCTCACCCTGTTAAGATGGAAATCCCTGGTGGCCTCAAAGTGAAGGTGGAAGAAAACACAAGAATCACAGTTAGTGGGTTTGACAAATCTGAGGTTGGCCAGTTTGCTGCTTCTATTAGGAAATGGAGACCCCCAGAACCATACAAAGGAAAGGGTGTCAAATATGCTGATGAAATTGTAAGGAGAAAGGAAGGAAAAGCAGGGAAGAAGAAGTAATGGGGAGTTTTCAATTTTCCTTTTTCATTTCTCTCCTGTTATTTTCCTTTTTCATTTCTCTCCTGTTATTTTCCTTCATTTGTTAGTAATGAAAATGTTATACATACCAAGAGAAATTCATATTCTGAGATAAGCTTGAGTCCTTTATGCTTAGCTATCATGAACTGTGATAATAGCTGTTGATGGATAATCTATCATGATAATCAGATTTTTCTTTTATCTTGAGATAAATCTCAACAATAGCACTCAGCATTGTGTTTTTTTATTTGATCTTTGTTTATGTTTTCATTTTCAAATAATTTTATTTCTATATTGTCTTTAACCTTTTTGTTCATCAAATTTCAAATGAATTTAAGAAGATAAAAGATAATAAATTATTCAGTGAAAATAGTACATTTAGATCAAATTAATCATTTTATCAGTTTATCACACTAAGCCCTTTAATTTAGTGACATGTGACAAACTGGGTGAGATATAAAATTACGTCAGCCATTAATATTGATAATGCAAAATCAGCTTTAAAAAATACCATTATGAGATAACAATTTTAAAGAACTAGTGAATCTTTTTAATACGAGAGACCAAACAAAAAAAAAACATAGATGAGAGTTAAAGTATATTTTATTCGAAATTAATATTCTTATTAACGATATGAATATTATTTAAAGATGGATAGTTTAATAAATATGTATTTCAATAAATATATTTACTCATGAAATATATTAAAAAACATATTTAAGGTGACTAAATATCAATAACATTTACAGCATGAACTGATATGAAATATTAGTTTTGAAGCCGTGAATAGTTTTAAATTCACCCCAAAAAAATAATCATCCGTTATATATTTCTATGATTATTATTACCATTATTACAATTAAAATTAAAAAAATTATATAATAATAATTTTTAAATTGTTTAAAATTACATGAAATGAATAATAATATTGTGAAAATTTGTATTTTATAAATAAATAAATAATATTAAAAAAAATTAAAACTAATTTTTTTTTCACAATAGACAAAGTTACCCAAAATTAAGTTGGATTAAAAATAGGTTGTGTAATAAATGTAAAATATTTAGTACTTTTTAAATAATGTTAAAATTAAAAATACTTTTGTTGTTTTTAAAAAATTGAAATTATGTTCGTGAAGTAGTGTTTATAATTGATACAATTATAAATAAATAGGGTAGCGTTTAAAAAATATTTATTAAATGATAAATAAGTACAATTTATACATGATTATAAAATAGAAATGTAGGAAAAGTTATCATCTATGCGAAGCTGTGCCACATGGTGGTCTTCTTCGTTGTCTTCGTGATCGTTGTTGTGGTTGTTGTTCAGATGGAAGGGTGTGAGTGGTGGAGGTGGAATGTCATCGTTAGTGCCTTTGATTTCATTATCATCATTCTGATTTCTGAACACTTGTGAAGGCATTGTTGGTAGATAACATTGCATGGATGACATTGGATTGTAGGCAGATGGGGGGTCATGGTAGAGGTTGCAAAGGGATTTGATGGACCAACAAAAAATTGTTGTTGAGATGGAGATGTTGAGTAGCTGAAAGGTGGTTGATGAAATGACGATTGGAATGACATGTGAGGTTGATCCCTATATCCGAACAACTGAGTCGGTTAAACACCTGACGGACGAAAAGATTGTTGTTGAAACGATTCAACTTGAGAAGAAGAACGGACATGATGCTGATAGTGAGGATGTGTAGTCTCATGTGGCATATCATACTGTTTTGAAAACATGTGTTAATTTTGGATGAGTGAATGGAGAATAATAAATAATTTTGTAATTGAACTTACATCATCATCGGATGATGACCCTATAGGCAAGATGTAGTAGACAGTATGGTTGATGTACCATTGCATGTATGTTGACTTGTCATGCAAATGACCATTTCTATTAAATTGATTTCCCTGAATTAGACGATTATGACGGTTATTCCACATAGCTATCTATCTAGCAGTCAATCCGAACATAGCATTAATCACGACTTCAATGAACACATGTCTTTCATGTCAAAGGAGGCGAAATTGAATGCCATAAAACAATACTACATAGACAACGATTACAAATTTGTTGTCGTTAGACAAATATGTGGCTCGGTGCATACATCATGATGGAGGGTGACAATGGAGATTACGTGCATCTTTTAGTAAAATCCGAAGTCAATGGGAGATAAATAAAATTGATGCACAACATAGTTGTTTGTCAACAAATCTTTCGGCATACCATGTTAATTTGGACTCAACCCATATTGCGTCCATGGTGCTGACTTCAGTAAAAGCAAACCCTTCGGTCCCAATTAAAAGCTTAATTGCAGAAATAAAAAATCTGTATGGCTATACCATCACATATAGAAAAGCTTGGTTGGGAAAACAGAAAGCTCTTGCTTTGGTGTTTGCGATTGTTGAAGGCGAGACTCGGGAGGCTTTAATTTGGTTCTTCGAATTATTGCGACAATATGTGACACCTCTGCCAAATTTGTGCATGATGACTGATAGAAGAACCAGTATAATTTCAGCATTACAATCTGAAGAAGTTAGATGGGAAGGAGACAACCTCGTTTCTGTGTATTGCATACACCATATCGCATCGAATTTCAACAGAAAATTAAAAAATGCTGAGCTCAAATGACAGTTGATTAACATGGGTAATAACATTGTTTACCTTCTCTCATAGATAATTACGACATTTTACCATTTAACTAATTTCATTTACTTCTTTATGACAACTTATGAGATGAAACAACCCACAGTACAGGCAAAGCTATCAGTTATGTGATATGAGTTCAAGCAAGCATTTTTCTAGATAGATAGCACAAATTTAATGGAAAGCATTAACTTCGTGCTTATGAGAGCTCATTCCTTACCTTCTGCTTTGGTTAAGGAAACTTTCGAAAAAATAAAAACATGGTTTGTTGAGCGAGCCTTCAAAATAGACACCATGTTACGTGCAAGTCATTATTATCCAGAAGATATCACAACCTTATTTAGAAAAAATCAACAAGATTCGACTATGTGTTTTGTGGAAAGGTTTAATGTAGAAAATTCTTAATTTGATGTCCAAGAATTAGCCATCCCCCAACATGGTTGACGAGCTTCGTTATATACAGTTAGATTAAATGATTGGTGGTGTGCCAAGCTATTTGACTTCCTTATCGTCACGTTATTGCCCTTTGTTCCTCTTGTCATTTACAAATGACGACATTCATTGATCCGGTTTACAGCCTCCACACGATTAGAAAGACATATCAAGTTGAATTCCATCTCGTTCGAAATGAGGATTATTGGTCTACTTATACTGGGCCAAATTTCATACCTGACCCCCACATGCGATGTAAAAACTCGGGACGATCAATTACAACTCGTTTACATAATGAAATGGATCAACCAATTCAAAACAAGCCAAAAAAATGTTCTTACTGTCGCAATGAAGGTCACAACAGAGGAAATTGTCCATCTAGACAGTAGAATCATCCTTTGTAAAGTTGTTCTCATCAAATATTTTAATATCATCTTCTTTTAATGACTTCTATTCAATATTTTAATTTATTTTTTAATACATTTATTTTACATAAATACATGTATATTATTACTTTTTACATATTATATAATTTATACTTTCATATATTATATAATCTAAATATTTATACATAAATCATATCACCTTTTTATAAGTGTATTTTTAACTTTAACAATATTTAAAAAATAGTAAATATTTTTAATTTATCACACAATTCATTTTTAACTCAATTTATTTAAAATTATTACAAAAAAAAGTAATTTTAAACTTCAACTTTATGGTTTAGGGTTATTAATTGTCATTTCTTTTGAAAAAAAAAAAATCAATTGAACTTGCAAACCGAATTGACAATTTTAATTAAGAGAGAAATAGTCAATCCATGTCCAATTTTATGATTAATTAATTGATCTTGCTTACAACATTGTCAATTTTGACCAATGCTTTGCATTTGATAAAATTAAAAAAAAACTGCACCATTTTGATAAAATTACCGTAATATGAAGAATTAAGTCATGGTGGCTCATTGAAACACGGTTAAAATGATTGTTAAATGTGATAACATAATAATAAAGAAACTTTGTGCATCTTCTTACCAATTAATGTTAGCATAAGTTTTTGGAAACAATTTTAAAATAATACGAGAACTTTAAATGCACTGTGATTAATGTTATGACAATAAAAAGACTATTATAGTAAAATAAATGAAAAATGAAAATTGAAATCAATTATTACAAGAAATTACTAAAGAAGAGATTTCTTAATTTTATTTATGTTTTTTAATTGTGGAATTACAATTGATTCTAATGTTCAGCCAATATGAATGCACATAATTGGTATGGTAATAGAAGGAAAGCACAACCAATCTTCACACCAATTAAAATCCCATGAATATTCAGGCACATTTACTATTACGGTGAATCAAAGAAAAATAATCATTATGCGAAAAACTCACAGTGAAAACTTGTTGGACTACTACAATCACAAAATCATGAAAAAATTTGGAGATTTCTAAGGATGGAAAAAACTAAAAAATTGTTTCGAGAATTCTAAGGATGGAAAAAACTAAAAAATTGTTTCAAGTGACAAAGACGTTAAATTTGTCGAATTATGGAAAATGGTCTCTTTCGAGAGAAAAAGGAATAACAAAATGGAGGTAAAAAAAATTAAAAAATTCCCAAAACCAGCAAGTATGAAACTGCAACATGTGTGCACTTCTTTTCCAAATTGTGGCCATCAAAGAAAGATTTGCAAAATGACCCTTTTTCTTAATTTGTCTCATTTCACATTTCACATAATTCATAGCACCGTATATAACAACCACTGAGACAAACCCACACAGCAGTGTGCTCACGAGATTCATAGCTTTTTTTTCCCTTTCCATGGTGAATCCACACTCACTCATTCATTCCTCTCTCTCTTTCATGTTAAATTTTTTATATGTTTCTCTCACCTTTGATCTTTCTTTCATCTACATGCCCTCACTTTTGTAATAAAGTTAAACACCTTTCTTAGATTCACATATACTCAACTCCAATCTACACAACACAAGAAAAATCTCAGGTTTGTTATGTTTCTCTTTGTGTCGGTTCTCATGATCTGTCTTTTGTTTCACACACCCCACATTAGTTACAAGTTTCACGTTTTGTAGCACAGTTTCATATGTGATTTATCTAGTTTATTCAAAAAGTAGTAGTTATAAATCTACGTTTTATAGCAAATCAGACGTGGTTTTTGGCTTTTCAGTAATCACTTTTAAACAACCATTATATATGCTATGCACATTTATGCAACATGGACTAAGTTTTCTCTGTTGTTGTTGTTCTTCTTCTTCTTCAATATAGAGATAATCCAATTGGGTAAAACTCACCGACCCAATTGAAGACCCATTCCAAAGTTTTCAGCTTTGAAACTTTCCATTTAAAACCATTTAAAAGAAGCTGAAAACTTGAAAAGGGTAAGAGTGAAGTGGCGCAGGGACAAAAACAGAGGCAAAGAAACAGAGGATGAGAGAGAACGACGAAATTGTAGTGACGCCGATGCAAGAGTACAGCGGATCGGGGCATTTTCGTCATTCCAATAAGGATGGAATCTGTTGGCCGGTCATGAAATCGCTGCCGCGATCAGCGGCGGCTCTCCTCTTCCCCGTCGTGCTGATCGTCGGCGCGTTGGCTTACACGCGCGTGATTGACACAGAAGTGAGTGTTCTTCCTAATTATTATTGATATTATTATCGTTATTGTTATCCTTTTACCTCCTACGTTGATTGGATCAATGTGTGTGCTATTTTTAACGTTATTGGATGCTCTTGTTACGTCACGGTTCTCTCTGAAACAGAGACACGTTGGGCAATTCCTTAGGCGTGTGTGAATTCCCTTGGCCCTTGGCATGCATCGGTGAACAAACCACCAAAAGGCATTGTCGTTTCTTCTCTTAGACTTATACCCACCAATAATTCTAATTAGTTATAGATAAATTTATTTAAACATTGTGTATATAGACTACACATAATTTTATTCAGAAAAATTTAATCACAAAACATATCAATTAAAAATAAAAATATTTTATAATATATAAGTGAATGTAAACTTATAAACTAATTTTGTAAGATTGAATTAGATCTAAAATTCACTTCTTAATATATTATTTATTTAAAATTTATTTAAAATAATATGTTAGATTAATCCAATCATTTATAAATATATAGTCTTACCGTTTTCAAGTCTCGACATTAGATATATATGTTAAAAATCTTATATTAAATCAATTTTATAAATTTTATAAAATTAAATTAAACTTAAATTTCATTATTATTTAATAAAGTTCATTTGAATAATAACAAGATTAAGCTTTTCTAAACTTTTATTATTTTAGAAAATAAACTTTTAGACTTGTTTAAATCTAAGATGAGACTTATATATACTAGTCATAAATGATTGATCATTGATGTTGGAAAGTAATTAAATTAAGAAAAACTTATAATAAAAAATATTGATAATAAATGTGGAAAAGAGAAGTATGTCAACTAATTTAGGTGTAATGGAAAGTGAAATATAGATGTGGTAGGTTTAGACCTCGCTACCAAAGTAGAAAACCTAAGTGAGAAACAAAACAAAAAATACAAACTCTCCTCGTGGTAGCTTATCGCTAGGGGGATTCAGTATCTAAATGGTCCAAAAATTTGACTAACTAGAAAACAATTGAACGACGTTAAATTTTGACAACGGAACTTCATTAATGTATTGAATTTTACATTTTTGATTTTGATATCGGAAAATTAACGTTAGGGTGAATCATTACAATCAATATATTGTTTGTTTTAACATAGTTAGGGTGAATCATTACAATCAATATATTGTTTGTTTTAGAAATCGGCGTTCTTTCACAGTTTTGTCCTTAAAAGACACTTTTGTGGGTTTTTTATGGATTAAGGGAGGAAAGTATTTAAGCTGCTTTGGACTTCGATTTCTAAGCGATGTATGACTATATTTTGGTCGTACTAGAATAATAGTCTCCCGTTGAGGGTTAAGGGAAAGAGTTTACAATTCCTACAGACGATGCCAATGTTTCGACCTCAAGTCCGAGATATAGCATCGCTAGAGACAATCACTGCAAATTAAAGTATTGTCAGCTTTAGATATTGATACTCCGTCACAATTTTACCCTTAAACAATGTTTTGGTTAACATATTTAAACTGTCATTTATCTCAACTTTTAAACTATTTAAAACTATATTTTGTCGAAGACCTACGAGACAATGTCTCTTTTAATAATCTTCAATACATCAAACAGAATATATTAAAAAAATGTGCTAAATTTTTCCTTGAAATCATTAGTGTTTTTGCTAGAAATTTCCATTTCCATGGTCTCACCAAAATAAACGCCGCTAGTGTCGGTTCCAAAGAACGTGAATTATAAGAAATCTTACTCTTGCTTTGGTGACCACGTGTCCTTAAAAACTTTATGACACCCAAAAAAGGGAACCAATTCTTGATTGTAAGGGATCACGTGCCTTGTAAGTTTGCGCCACCTGTTTCATGCACGTAAATTTCATTGGACCCATAACTTTGTTGTACATATGTTATTAATTTACCATATGTTAAGGGAAGCTTTGTCTTCTTTTCACTTTTCTATTTTTTTTAACCTATTCAAAGCTTTTAAGTAGGTCATTTACAGCGCTACATTTGCGTTTTCCTACTTCAACTCTCTAAGAGGTACGTGGATAATACGTCGTTGTTTTTATTTTGGGGTTTGTTTGACTATTTCTGCGTAAGTTTCATGAAACACAATATGTATCTCTATGGATAAAGATGATTTAAATAATATATGGAACTGGTTACATAATTGTTTATGTGCCAATAATTTTTTTACTTTTTCCTTTAAGTTTTATCTTTTTGTTATCGAAGTTTGATCGGAATAGACCTGAAAAAAGTATTCTCACACTCAAGTAAGTAATATATATAAAGAATGTATATTATAAAGTCGATTAAAGTGTCCCTTACACTTTCACAAAAAGTTTTATTTATAGTGTTGATTATGGGTTCTTGCCATGATGGGTCAGATATCAGTTATTGACTAATATTCATTGTGATACCTGATTAATAGGGATATATATTGGTATATTGGAATATCTGAAGAATATTTATAACATATTTTAGTTAATCAATATTTAGCTCTTTTAGTTAATCAGTATTTAGCTAATTTGTCGGAAATATTTCTCGCATGTTTCAGGATATGAATGTGACCCATTAAGTGTTATTGTAACTGTCGTTACTGTTATTTATTACGTAACTTGAAGTGTTCTTTGACTTGTTGGTCGGTCACTAGGCCTGAGACTGGTTCCCCCGATACTGACCAATACACTTGTTCCTAGGCTCGAAGAGATTAAATTCTAAAGATTTGTAAAATGGTTGTTAATGAACCCATTACGTAACTCTCTCTGCATTACGTAACTAACTACGTAACTCTCTTTGCCTCAAATTAAAGAACTTTGGATTTTCATACTATAAATACACCAATGTATCCATGCACTGATATATTAGAAATACAATGTTCTACCTTTTTCTTCTATGCACCTTTCCTTTTCTCTCTCTTCCTCTCATCACCTTTACATGGTATCAAGAGCTGGTGATTTTTTTTTTTCACTATGGCAACGTCTCCTTCCTCTGTTTCAGCCAAGTCTCCCTCTTCTTCTTCTTCCACTTCCCATTCCTCCCCATCGCTTCACACCTTCTCCACCCCTATCACACTAAAATTTAATGATGAGAATTTCTTGTTTGGCGCCAATAGATTCTTGCTCTGGTTGAAGGGCTTGATCTTCTCCATTTCTTGACTTCCTCTTCTACGCTGCCCAAACATCTCACCCATGATTATGGTTATGTTAATCCTGCATATCTTCTGCACAAATAGCAAGAGCATCTCCTCGTTGCCTGACTGTTTGCGTTTATGTCCACCTCCATGTTAACCCCTATGGTTGGTCTCTGCACTGTGCATCTTATCTGGAATAAACTCACTGTCTATTATGCTTCGCATACACGTGCCAAGGTTCGTCAACGAAAACTTCAACTTAAAACTTAGAAACGTCAACGTATTTTTTCCACGTATCTCCTTTCTCTCAAGTGTGTGGTTGATTCTCTTGCTTCTATTGGCTCTCCAATCTCTGCCGAAGACCATATAGATTCAATTCTTGATGGTCTCCTTGAAGAATATGACAACTTCGTCACATCTATCACCTCACTGCTTGATCCTTACACGGTTCAACATATTGAGTCTTTGCTTTTGGCTCAAGAAGATCGCTTTGATAAACACAAATTTCTTGATTCATCTCCTGCTCAAGTGCATTTCTCTTCCACTGGTTGGGTACCCTCGTTGTCTTCTAAATCTTCTTCGCGAGGAGGTCGTTCTTCCTCTCGTGCACCGTTTCACCAAAAGCGTCATAATTATTCTCGTCCCCCTCTCCCTAATTCTTGGAGATCTGGTGCTCCTTCTTCATCTTCTCAACCACGGGTTCAGTGTCAGCTATGTTTCAATTTTGGCTACACAACTTTAACATGCTAGACCCAGTCTGACGCTGTTTCTTCTTCACCCATAACTGCTAATACATCTTCTTTTCAACAACCTCTTCATGATCCTGAACCATCTATTCTGGGTACTCCTTCCATGGTGAGTGATCCTCTATGGTATCCAGATACAGAAGCTACTCATCATATCACCAATGATCCTATTGTTTTCAACAAGAAACAAATCTATAATGGTTCTGAGAATGTTCAACTTGGTAATGGTTCAGGTATGTTTATTCACAGTGTTGGTTATACTTCTCTATGTAATTCTTCTTCAAATCATCTTTTTACTCTTAATAATCTTCTACATGTACCATGTATTAACAAGAACCTTCTCAGCATTTCTCAATTTGCACGTGATAATGGTGTCTTTTTTGAATTTTTTCCTAACCATTGCCGTGTTAAAAATTAAGTTACCAAGTAGATTATTCTTCAAGGAAGGATTCATGATGGTCTTTACGTGTTTCGCACTTTACATAGACCTTTATGTTCCTCTGTTAATGCTACTTCCTATACTTCTACTTGCATAGTTATGATCTTTGGCATAAACGTCTTGTTCATGCTTCATCTAAAATAGTGAAACTTGTTATGCGTTCCAACAATATTTCATGTAATACTGATGTTTCTTTTTGTGACTCTTGTGCACAAGCCAAAACTCATCAACTTCCTTTTATTTCGTCCCATACTACTTATATAGCTCCTTTACTACTTGTGTTTGTTGATATTTGGGGCCCCTCTCATGTAGCCTCCACTAATGGTTCCCTGTACTATGTTGATGCTCTTTCTAAATACACATGGTTTTATCTCATTTCACACAAATCTCAAGCTACTTCTGTTTTTCTAAAATTTAAAGCTCTTGCTGAAAACCAAACTCTTAAACACATATGGCATCATTCATAGACTCACATGTCCTCACACCCAGCAACATAACGGTTCGGTTGAACGCAAACATCGCCACATAGTTGATATCGGCTTAGCTCTCCTTGTTGCTACCTCTCTACCTCTGCATTTCTAGGTGAAGCTTTTTCTTATGCAGTTTTCACTATTAATATCTTACCCACTCCTGTTTTACATAATCTTAGTCCGTATGAAATGCTCTTTTCTCGCAAACTTGATTATACCATTCTGAAAGTTTTTGGATGCGTTTGTTATCCTTTGCTTCGCCCATATAATCAACACAAATTTGAGTTTCGTTTGTCTTTATGCTTGTTTCTTGGGTATGCTTCTAACTGTAAAGGCTCTATATGCTTAACATCGTATGGCAAATTTATCTATTCACGCAATGTGCTCTTTAGTGAATTCTTTTTTCTATATTCTATGCCTAATAGTTTTTTCACGAGTTCTGCCAATATCAACACTAATTCTTCTACTTTTTCACTTGTGCTTACTATTATTTATGCTCCTCCTTCAACATCACCTTCCTCTGTCTCTCTCCTGAGTTGCCATCTCCGCTGTCTTATGCACCTTCACCTCCGATCTCCACTGCTTCCTTGACGCCAACAACTGCCTCTAATTTTAATGTTAACTCGATGATTACTCGTGCTAAGGATGACATTTTCAAGCCCAAAGCTTTCTAATCCTCTCTCTCTATTGATTTTCCTGAACCCTCAACGTATAAACAAGCACTGACTTAACCTCATTGGCTTCACGTGATGCAAGCTGAATATGACGCCCTTATGCAAAACAATACCTGGACCCTGACTACTCTTTCTCCAACTTCTAATGTTGTTGGGTGCAAATGGGTGTTCGAAAAGAAGTATAATGTTGATGGCTCTCTACAACGATACAAGGCACGCTTGGTAGCAAAAGGATTTCATCAACACGAAGGCTAGAATTTTATAGATACGTTTAGTCCTGGTATTAAACCCACTACTATTCGCTTAGTTCTCACCATTGTGTTATCTTCCTCTTGGCCAATTCATCGGATTGATATTAACAACACTTTTCTTCACGGTGACTTTGATTTTCTTGTCTACATGCACCAACCTCCAGGATTTTCCAGCACTGATACATCTCTTGTCTGTCGTCTCAACAAAGCCATCTATGGTCTCAAGCAAGCTCCTCGATCTTGGTTTCAAAAACTCTCAACCACACTTGTTCGCATGGGTTTTCATCCTCCAAAAGTGATATCTCAATGTTTACTCGTTTCACACCTACTGACACAATTTTTTTATTAGTCTATGTTGATGATATTCTCATCACTGGTAGCTCTAAACCTCTGGTGCAGGATTTCATTCACAACCTCAACAAAATTTTTGGGTTAAAGGACCTTGGTCCACTCCATTACTTTCTCAGAATTGAAGTTACATGGCTCCCTAATAATACTTTTCATCTTTCACAACATAAATATATTCACGATCTTCTTCAGCGTGTCCACATGCTCGACTCCAAACCTCAACCTACACCCATCGTCTCCTCCTTTCGTCTCGTTGCTGATGCTTCTGTCGCGGTTGTAGATCCTACTCTCTACCGCTAAGTTGTTGGCGCTCTTCAATACATTACACTCACTCGTCCTGAACTCTCCTTCTCTGTCAACAGAGTTTGCCAATTCATGAACAATCCACAACTCCCACACTGAACTACAGTTAAACATATTCTTTAGTCCCTTGTAGGCACTACAACACAAGGTCTACGTTTGTATCCTTCTCCAAACTACTCGGTTGTTGAATTCAGTGACTCAGACTGGACCACTGATCTTGATGACCACAAATTTTTCTAGGGTACTACATCTATGTTGGCCGCAACCTTATTTCTTGGTCCTCGAAGAAACAAAAGGTTGTCTCCCGCAGTAGCACTAAGGCCAAATACAAAAGTGTTGCAAATGCTCTTGCGAATATTCTCTAGATCAAGTCTCCAATGGCTGAACTCCGTCTTTCCGCTTCTACATCACACCTTTATTCTGACAATATGGGAGTTGCTCAGCTTGCTGCAAACCCTGTGATGCATTCCCGGTCTAAACACTTTGAGTTGGATTTGCATTTTGTTAGGGACTATGTCCAAGACAAATGTCTCATCCTTCTTCACCTTCCAACCCAGTTTCAAGTCGCAGATATCCTCACCAAACCTGTCTCTCGTGCTTCATTTCACAGTTTCAAACGTAAACTTAGGGTTCTTGATCTACCCACCCTAAGTTTAAGGGGGACTGTTAATGAACTCATTACATAACTAACTACGCAACTCTCTCTGCATTACGTAACTAACTACGTAACTCTCTTTGCCTCAGTTTAAAGCACTTTGGCTTTTCATACTATAAATACATTAATGTATCCATGCACTGATATATTAGAAAAACACTATTCTACCTTTTTCTTCTCTGGACCTTGCATTTTCTCTCTCTTCCTCTCATCACCTTTACAATGGTTGTTTGCGCTTTCTAAGGAGAGATGTGACTGTTGGGCGTACTTAATATTTGTCAAAGATGTGATGCGTGTTTTTTTATTGCAATGGGCGATAATAATTCTTTGATTGCACAGGACGTTAATAATTATGATCATACGAGACAATAATATTTTTGATCGCATGGGACAATAATAATTCTGATCGCACGAGACGATAATAATTTTGATCGCATGGGACAATAATATTTATGATGGCACGGGACGATAATAATTCTGATCGCACGGGGCCATAGTAATTTGTTGATCGTTCGGGGTAATTTGTTGATCGAGCGGAGCGATAATAATTTATGCGGATCGCGCGGGGCGATAATATTTTTTTGATCACTTGGGGCGGTAATAATTTAAGCAGATCGCTCAGGGCGATAGTATTTTGTTGATCGCACGGGGCGATAATAATTTATGCGGATCACGCAGGGCGAAGGGTTCCTTACATTTTTAACTCCTATTAGTGGCCTTTTTCATCAAATAAAGTTTAGATTAACATTTTGTTGATTGCGTGTGACAATAATAATTTATGCGGATTGCTCAGGGTGATAACATTTTGTTGATCGCGCGGGACGATAATAATTTATGCGGATTGCTCAGGACGATAACATTTTGCTGATCTCGCGAGGCGATACTATTTTGATCGCACATGGAGATAATAATTTATACGGATCGCACGGAGTGATAACATTTTGTTGATCGTGCGAGGTGATAATAATTTGTTGATCACTCGGGGCGATAATTTATCATGGTCGCTCGGGGAGATAATGTGGTCGGTAGGATTTCTATTCAACCGTATAAGCAAAAATATAATATATACTTGTAAAGTACCTCGTTAAAACCTTCTCGGTTAAGAACCCTCCTTAGATTCCACATGTTGCTAATATTCCAACAATCAAGTGGGTAAGAGGATAAAATATGTCAATGAAGTATGTCTTCCATAGAGTAATACTTATCTTATTTTTGGAATTCATGTTCTATTTATAGAGTTTTGTTTGAACTCCTCCAATTCGTCTTTTTTGACGAGAATAATCTCTCAAAAAGTTTAAATGATGATAATCATAACATATTTAAATAACAACAATTATGTTTGTTATTTTCAGGATAAAATAAAATCTCAATAGATTTAAATGATGATAATCCTAACAACAATTTGTTTGTTATTTTCAAGATAAATTGAGACAATAATAATTATGATTGCACGAGACGATAATAATTCTTTCAGGATAAAATTTCAACAGATTTAAATAATGATAATCATAACAAATTTAAATTAAAACAATTATCTTAGGACGATAAAAATTCTGATAGCACGGGGCAATAAAAATTATAATAGCACAAAGTGATAATAATTTTAATCACATGAGGCGACAATAATTCTAATCGCACAAGGCGACAATAATTCTAATCGCACATGACGATAATAATTCGTTCAGGATAAAAAAATCTCAACATATTTAATTATAACAGATTTAAACAACAAAAATTATGTTTTTTTTTATTTTTCAGGATAAAAATCTCAACAAATTTAAATGATGATAATCATAACAGATTTTAGTAACAACAATTATATTTGTTATTTTCAAGATAAAATCTCAATAGATTTGAATGATGATAATTATAACATATTTAAATAACAACAATTATATTTGTTATTTTCAAGATAAGCTCTCAACAGATTTAAATCATAACATATTTAAATAACAAAAATTATGTTGGGACGATAATAATTCTGATAACACGGGCTATAATAATTATGATCGCATGGAGGCGATAATGATTCTTTCAAGATAAAATCTCAACAATTGTTGGAGATATTTCTCATATATTCCGGGATATGAATGTGACTCATTAAGTGCTATTATAATTGTCGTTACTGTTATGTATTGCGTGACTTGAGGTGTACTTTGACTCGGTCGGTCGATCACCAAGTCCGAGACTAGCTCGTCTGGTATCGATTGATACACTATATGTTTTATTATTTTGTAAAATTTCATACTATATAATTCCTCTAACAGAAAGTTGACCCTCATTATCTCACCATTTTCTCTTATACGTCACTCAATCATATTTTATAACTTGTAAAAAACAAAAAACATTGACCAATATATTATTAAAAAAAATTAATAAGATGATAAGATGTGAGAATTGCAAAAATGTTTTTAAATAGCGTTTTTTAAAGTACTTAAGCAACAATTTTAGAACTGTAGTGTACATGTTATTTATAGTTTTGAAACAGTAGTCTATAATAAAATTATAGACGATAATTGTTAGCAGACTGCGATTTATATGAATAATCGTAACCTATGTGTTATAGACTACATTTTTATCTTGAATTGTCGTCTATATAATTATATTAATTTTAAAATTGTGATTGCATTTTATTAGACGACGCTCCATTTGAACAGGTGTTTATAGACGTTTAGGGTTTAAAGTTGTCAAACACTCTTTTTGTGCTAGTGAATATGGGGTGAGATGTGGAGAATTATCAAATATGTTAGAAATTACTCCTGTTGTAAAAAAAAAAAACTTATACTTTAGTCATATAAAGAGTGTTATACTTATTATTCTTTCTAAATTTTATAATGATATTCAAATTTTATGTTCGTATATTGTATTCTTGTGATATAACTTCAAATTGCATAATATCTTGATGAAAATCATCCAATCTTGAAACTTTTGGCTAATAAGATAGACGATGATCGAGACTTACTAGAGAGATTGTAAAGTTTTTTTCTTCTTTTTAGCCTTGTAAAAATTGTATAAAGTAGTTAGGAAATATTGGGCCTTGTACCAAAGTAGAGTATGGTGTAAATAAGAGAGAAAGTAAAGTGTAAAATAGTAAAAGAGGGGTGCAAATAGAAATATAGGTAAGGAAGACATGATGCTCTACATGTCTTCTCCATTAAATGAAGGCTTGCCATTTGTCACTCTTCCAATGAAGAGGATTTGCACCAATAAGGTGGTGACACTTCTCACACTCTCATTTGAGAGGTTTTGAGAGACTTTTTCCTATAAATAGTAGTCTCTTGTACATGTTTTTATAACTTTGATTAGAGTAATGAAATGTTGTCCAATTTGAGACACTTTTACTTATTCAAAGTTCTCTCTAGAGTTGTCTTCTTGCTAGACTCCTCCCAGTGTCCAAGAAGTGTAGGCTACACTCACACTAATTTAAAGCAAAATGCGTCCACGTTGCGTAGGTTTAACCCACTGAAAATATGTCCACATTGTGTAGTTTTAATCCACGCAAATTGCTTCCACATTGTGTAGTTTTAGCTCACTCAAATTGCTTCCATTTTGCGTAGGTTTAGCCCACTCAAATTGCTTCCATTTTGCGTAGGTTTAGCCCACTCTAATTACGTCCACCACTCAATCCCACGCTAGAGTGTTAGCGTCAAAGGTATTAGCTTCCATTTTATGTTTGACGCTGAACCTACGCTAAAAGCAATTTTGCGTGGGCTTTTTCCTGTTTGTGTCTCTCAAAGACCTACACTATTTTTCTTATTTCTTGTAGTGTCTCTAGAGTTGTCTTCTTGCTAGACTCCTCCTAGTAATGTTGGCATAACCTCACTTAGATTGATCGTCATAATTTTTATCTCTTCCAAATTTCTACAATTCTTCATGCTTCCACAATAGTGTTCATCATTCATAAAAGATATTCGAATCAAATAAAAAAAAAGAATCTACAAATGAAGATACAAACTAAGATTGCATCATATCCACGTAGATTTTGTTTTACCTTGTTGGAGGAGCTTCATTGATTATGTACTTATTATAAAAATTATTTAACTAATTCATTCAACTAGTCCAAATAGCTAGGAAAGAGTAATTGAGGTTAGATTAAGCTAAATTGGTGAAAATATGTAATCAACTTTTATATAAGTTGCATCGTCTATTTCACATCCTTATTCCCTATCAGAAATTTTCATAATCTATGTGACATTTTATATGAATATTTTACAAAAAATTGTAAGATTTTTTTTATAAAATGTGAAAGATTCCAATAATGATTAGTCTTGACTAAATAAGTAAATAAATTTAATAAGGATTCTGAAATTTTTTCACTCATTCATAAAGAAAGCCACTCAACTTTCGTGAGCTCTACAACAACAACAACTCAAAAAAGTTTACTTCAGATAGCATTACAATAATTTCAATACATATTTTTTAATTGATGATATTGTATCTAAAAGTTCTGTATATGTGAAAAAGATAAATACTGTTAATACTTATTGTTTGAGAATAAGTTGGAGTAATTTGATGTGGATGTTCTCGTGAATCAACTTCTTCTATAAAGGGTGTTAGAATTTTATAATAGAAATCGAATGGTTATTCATCTAATAAGATTATTCAACAACGTTCAAGTCAATAAGAACTTTATGATATAATTGAGTAAAAAATAAGTAAAAAAGTATCGAATTGGAGAATTTATCTAATATGATATAAATATGCTATTTCATGAGTAAGCTGGGAAGTTTTGTGTAAACTTAGAGAGGAGGGTGGATTGGGTTTGAGAGACATCCGAAAGTTCAATGCTGCTCACCTGGCTAAATGGAAATGGAGGTATATATCAGATGAAAATGGGAAATGGAAGGATTTGTTGGATTCGAAGTATGACTCAGAACTAGAATTATCGCAAACACCGGTCAAACATCAATTGTGGTGGTGGAGAGACTTGCTTAAAGTTTGTAGGGAGGGTGGAGGAGAAGGGTGATTTCACAAAGAAATTGGGTGGAAATTAGGATGCGGAGACAAAATAAAGTTCTGGGAGGATGTGTGGGTTGGTAATTGTAATCTCAAAACTTTGTTTCCTGGATTGTATTCTTTGTCTTTAAACCAGGGGCAAAAGGTGGAAGAGGTAGGTGAGTGGGACGAGTCGGTTTGGCGTTGGCGTTTAAAGTGGAGGCGTGAAAGATTTGAGTGGGAATCCTCGTTGGTAGAAGAGCTTGTAGTGCACATATCCACGACAATCTTGCTTAAAGAAGAGAAGGATGTTCAGGTGTGGGGAATGATGAAGCGGGATGTTTCTCTGTGAACTCCGCTTATGAATGCTTATCTAAACATGGAAGAGGCCCTCAACTTGATGTGTTCAAGTCTCTTTGGAAGGCTAAGGCTTTCCCAGTGTGGTGACCATATCGTGGAGAATTCTGATGGATAGACTATCAACTAGAGAGTGTTTGAGTAGGAGAGAGGTGTTGATGAACTCTACCTTATGTGCTTTATGCCAGACCAAGGATGAATCTTGTCAACACCTCTTCCTAGATTGTAAATATGCAACACGTGTCTGGTCCATGTGCTTTAAGTGGATTGGTATTTTGTTTGTCCAACATAACGATATTAAGACCCACTTCGAGAGTTTTCACCTGTTCCAGGTTAGTTATAATCAAAATCTGGTTTGGAAAGGGGTTTGGACAGCAATAGTCAGGTGTATTTGGAACCATAGGAATTCAGTAGTGTTCAAGCTATTAGCATTAAACTCAAAGCCTTCAGCCATCATCAGTTTTATTTTAGCATCTGAATAGCCAATAATTATTATCTTTAATTCTAGTTTTGAATGTCATTTATACTATGATTTAAATGTAAATTATAGTATAGGTTTTATGAGAGAGAAGGTAGAATTTGAGAAGTCTATTGTAAGACTATTTAGAGAGATTGTATTCTTATTTGAAAAACAGCAGTGAAATAAAATATATATTTTCTGTTCACAAATATCTTGCTCTGTTTTATTCTCTCAACACCAACAATTGGTATCAGAGCTATTTTCTTGAGGGATCTGTGAGGTTAGTAGAGTGCACCAATGGAAGGAGGATTAAATTTTTCAGTAATGGCACCACCTGTCTTTGATGGAGACAATTATGAAATGTGGGCTGTTCGTATGGAGACCTACCTAGAAGCATTGAATTTATGGGAAGCTGTAGAAGAGGACTATGAAATTCAGTCCCTTCCAGAAAACCCTACGGTGGCACAAATAAAATCACAGAAGGAAAAAACGATAAAGAAATCAAAGGCAAAAACATGTTTATTTGCAGCTGTATCTCCTATGGTATTCACAAGGATAATGTCCTTGAAGTCAGCAAAATAAATCTGGGATTACCTCAAGGCAGACTATGAAGGTGAAGAGAGGATTCGTGGAATGCAAACTCTGAATCTAATCAGAGAGTTTGAATTGCAGAGAATGAAGGAGTCAGAATCCGTAAAAGAGTACTCGAACAGATTTCTAAGCATTGCCAACAAAGTGAGGTTGCTTGGATCTGTGTTAAAAGATTCAAGAATTGTGGAAAAACTGCTTGTAACAGTTCCAGAGAGGTTTGAAGCCACCATAACAACCCTGGAGAACACAAAGGACCTATCAAAGATTTCTGTTGCAGAGCTCTTAAATGCTTTACAAGCATAAGAACAAAGGAGAGCCATGAGACAAGATGGAGCAATAGAAGGAGCCTTACTAGTCAAACATGAAGGTGGCTGGAGAAACAAAGGTAGAAATTATCCTCCTTGTAAGCATTGCAACAAGTTAGGTCATCCACCGTTTAAGTGTTGGAGAAGACCTGATGCTAAGTGCAACAAGTGCAATCAACTTGGGCATGAAGCAATCATTTGTAGAAACCAAAGTGAGCAACAAGATGTAGATGCTCAAATTGCAAATGAGGAGGAGGATGTACTTTTCGTTGCAACTGGTTTTTGCAGCAATATTTCAAGTGCATCTTGGTTAATTGACAGTGGCTGCACCAACCACATGACACATGACAAGGAACTCTTCAAGGAATTGAGAACTACTGATATTAAAAGGGTGAGGATTGGAAATGGTGAACACCTTGCAGTAAAAGGAAAAGGCACAATAGCTATCACAAGCTATAAAGGTATAAAAATCATTACATATGTTCTTTTTGTGCCAGAGATTGATCAAAATCTTTTGAGTGTTGGTCAATTGTTGGAAAAAGGCTATAAGGTGATGTTTGAAAATAAACATTGTTTAATCAAAGATGTTGATGGCAGAGATTTGTTTAAAGTTGAAATGAAGGGAAAAAGTTTTGCTCTCAATCCAATGGAGGAGGAGCACATTGCCTTTAAATCCAAAGAAAATGTCACAGAAATTTATGTACTTGACTTGAAGAATAATATTCTCAGTATGGGAAAATTATTGGAGAGTGTTGAAGCAAAATTTGATAACCTGAAAAAAAGGTTTACAAAATTGGAAGAAAAATATGTTGATATGGAGAAAGACAAGGAAAGTAGAGTCAATCAAGTTGAAGAACTCCATTTGTTGCTTTTGACACAAAAAGAAAAGGTGAATGAATTACAATTCAAATTAAAAGCCCCTTTTGGTTCATGTGTTTTACTTGAAAATAATGGTTTTGACTTAGGAGAAGACCATAAATGGAATGGTGTTGAGACATCATCTGAAAGGGAAATATGGTATAATCATTATCTTCGAAGCTCATTGAAGTCAAAGTCTTTCTTAAATCCTTTTAATTCAAAGGGTGAAAGTGGAGAAGATTTTGTTTAGAAAATTAAAAGTAATTCAATTCAAAATTCTGCACGGATTGATGCAGTGAAGAAAAATATTGGAGGTAGTGTGAGCGATGACAATCAGAAAAGCAACAATCTAAATGAATAATATGAAAGGTTTGAGTTTAAGGGGGAATTTGTTAGCATTAAACTCAAAGCCTTCAGCCGTCATCAATTTTATTTTAGCATCTGAATAGCCAATAATTATTATCTTTAATTCTAGTTTTTGAATGTCCTTTATACTATGATTTAAATGTAAATTATAGTATAGGTTTTATGAGAGAGAATGTAGAATTTGAGAAGTCTATTGTAAGACTATTTAGAGAGATTGTATTCTTATTTGAAAAACAGCAGTGAAATAAAATATATATTTTCTGTTCACAAATATCTTGCTCTGTTTTATTCCCTCAACACCAACACAAGCAAGGTGCAGTAGATGCAGAAGAAATGTTTCAACAAGCACAACTCAAATCTTGGTTATGGATGAAACACAAGTCAGACTCTTTTAATTACTCCTTAGTGGATTGGGTCCTGAACCCAATGTCTTGCATTAGAAGCTATAAGTAAGTGGGTATCGGAGGAATCAAGTTGTGTAGAAGGGGGAAGGAGGTGCTGCAGGTGGTCATGGAATGGACTGGTGTTGTGTAGATTACAGTGCTGGATTTTGGTGCTGCTGATGCAGGTTTGTTCCCAGCGTTCATGCTGGTTTTGTACTGGTTGTCGGGACTGTTGGAGCTGGTTTGAACCTGTTTAAGCAAAGACACTAAGACAGAATGGTAATGAAGCTGAAGCAACTCTTGAACCAGATATCAAAAGTTCAAGACCTTAGGTATGCTCTGTAGCTGCCAGTTTTTTCACTGCAGTGGTTTGTTCGTCTCTGGTCTTGGCGGTTTTCGGGAAGCCTCTGTCAATGCCACTAAATGGTTATGACTTGTAGATACAAGCAAAGGGCCAAAGACGGTTGATTATGTAGCTGAAGTTAACCCTGAATATAAGTCTTTTCTCTGGTTTTGGCTCGCAAGGTGTCACAAGTGTTGTATGTAAAAGGGGAGGCTCAAATCATGTGATGTGGCTGTGTTCTTCTGCATCTGAAGGTGTTGTTATCAGATGGAATAATTACCTCTAATCACCTGATACATGGAAGTTGCATGATGGGTGGATACTTTGGTTCTCCTTAATGGGCAAGAAAGGGGAGTAAAACTTGGGTAGGACTCTATTCCCAAGGGGATGTTGCGGTGTTGTGTGGTGTGATGCACCCATTTTGCAGGGCAGGCTCAGAGGATGATGAAGAGCAGACAATTCAATGATTTTGTATAAGGGTTGAAACATCCTTGAAGTGTCCATAAATTTAATTTATTTATAATTGATAAAAAAAAGGAAATGGGGGAGGTTGTCAATGAATATCCTTATTTTGTTGGACACTTATTTTAATATGCAAATATTTGCAAAGAGGTTGTGAGTGAATATCTTACTTTTCTTTGTTGTACAC
This sequence comes from Phaseolus vulgaris, assembly GCF_000499845.2. Taxonomy (NCBI): domain Eukaryota; kingdom Viridiplantae; phylum Streptophyta; class Magnoliopsida; order Fabales; family Fabaceae; genus Phaseolus; species Phaseolus vulgaris. Next base: position 39,979,859 of record NC_023756.2, on the reverse strand, counting down.
TTATTTTAATATGCACATATTTACAATGAGTTGAAATGGGAACTATCATAACAATTTAGATATGTGTTCCAATTTTACTTAGTTTCATAATTTATAAATTTTAATTATTCATAAAATGTATTTAAATCTATGGTATCTCTTATTTTTTCAAGAATTGCCCTACTAACACCATGTAGTATCTTTGTGGTGATTCACTTTGGCTTATGTGTAGTTTATATTTTCTGGAATTTCATCTGCCAAGTCCTCATTAAGCACCACAAGTCCCTTCACAATCCCTCTCAGGATTCAACGAGAGACTCCCTTGAACTGCAATGTATACAACAACACAGGAACATGCCCCACCAACCAAAACCCAATCCAAGAGGATGATCAGAGCCGTTCATCTGCCACGTGTCCTGACTACTTCCGCTGGATCCACGAGGACCTGAGACCGTGGGCCCACACAGGCATAACACAAGAGATGGTGGAGAAGGCAAAGGCAACAGCAAATTTCAAGCTGGTGATATTGAAGGGTAGGGCTTATTTGGAGACCTACGAAAAGGCCTTCCAAACAAGGGATGTTTTTACATTGTGGGGCATTTTGCAGTTGTTAAGGAGGTACCCTGGAAAAGTGCCTGATTTGGAACTCATGTTTGATTGTGTGGATTGGCCTGTGGTTTCTGCTAATCAATATAGTGGACCTGTTCCTCAGCAGCCACCACCATTGTTTAGATACTGTGGGAATGATGATACCTTGGACATTGTCTTTCCTGATTGGTCCTTCTGGGGATGGTAACTCCCTTACACTTATTTCTTCTACTGTTCTTGTCATCATGGTACATAAACTAAGCTTTTACTGAGTAGAAAACGATTTAGCTAGCATTGATGGCATATTATTGTATATCATTGGTGCATAGGGCTGAGGTCAATATAAAGCCATGGCAAGTTTTGTTGGGAGAGTTGAAAGAAGGGAACAAGAAGATACCATGGCTCAACAGAGAGCCTTATGCATATTGGAAAGGTAATCCAGTTGTTGCAGAAACCAGAGAAGACCTCATGAAATGCAATGTTTCTGAAAATCAAGATTGGAATGCTCGTTTATATGCTCAGGTATATATATCATCATTCTTCTTAGCTCTCTTTAATTACACTCATTTTGTTTTATCTTTATTATTATATATAGATATATATTCTCTTCTCCTTCTTGACAAATGAACATTATCCAGGATTGGGGAAGAGAATCACAACAAGGGTTTAAGCAATCAGACTTGGCAAGCCAATGCACTCATAGGTATAATTAAACATGGAAGAGTGTTTTTAATGATGTATGGAAGGGACAATTTCTAAACTCCTCTTATTATTTTGTGTAATAGTACATTTTCAATTTATCAGTAGTAATGCATTTTTTGTTGTTGGACATGTTTCAATTTCTTCATGATTTGTGCAGATATAAGCTGTACATTGAAGGTTCTGCTTGGTCAGTGAGTGAAAAATATATCCTGGCATGTGACTCTACCACTCTACTTGTAAAACCACATTACTATGATTTTTTCACAAGAGGACTCGTTCCATTGCACCACTATTGGCCCATAAAGGAAGATGACAAGTGCAGGTCCATTAAGTTTGCTGTAGATTGGGGGAACAGTAACAAGCAAAGGGTAATCTTCAAGTTTTGTTTTTTCTGCAGAATATATATGCTTTCTAAGATTAATCTTGAAAATTTTCACCTCTGAATATTTGAACACATTCTCAATGTTTAGCCATTGTTATTTGTGAAATTCATCAGGCAATTCAAATTGGAAAGGCTGCAAATGACTTCATTCAAGAAGAGTTGAAGATGGATTATGTGTACGACTACATGTTTCATCTCCTAAATGAATATGCTAAACTATTTACATACAAACCCTCCATTAGTGGCAATGCTACTGAACTATGTGTGGAGTCAATGGTTTGTGAAGCAGAAGGATTGAAAAAGGCATTTATGATGGAATCATTGGTGAAGGGTCCTGCAAACACCAACCCTTGCACCATGCCTGCCCCTTTTGAGCCTCCATCTTTGTACGCAGAATTACAGAGAAAGGAAAGTTCAATTCAACAAGTTGACTCATGGGAGAGAAGTTACTGGGAGAATCAAACCATAGCATCTTAATCAATCTTTTTCCCATGTTCAATTCAACATATTCACTCATAGCATGTTTCCCCTTTCAAACACACATATAGAGTTATCTTGGGAGGATAAAAGTAGAATCTAGATTATATATATTGTACCAGACTTTAGATAAACCATGCCCTACCACATAAAATATGAGTTTTAGATTTTTTTATTGATAAATGTTATGGTTAATATACATCTATGCTTTATATCTTTACCTTATATTTTCATTATGAGTTTTAGAAATACTTAGTAAGTTTTCTACATTTAGGAACTTATTATTTTTGAAATGAAAATGCAGCAACATAATATACAAAAACTCCACCACGGGCCGATCTCGAGAGCAGGGAGGTCAGCGCCCGAAAACCCTCCGAGAAGAGAAATGATGGATCACATGGTGGTACTGGTAGACTTGAACCCTCGACTGAACGACGCATGGAAGGAGACAAAGATCTCCAAATAAGAAATGACATAAAATCAAAAAATAAAATACAAATAAATAAAGATAGAAAATTAACTAAATTCACGTAAAGAAAAACAAAGAAACTTCTAAGAATAGCATGAGAAACTAAATATTGAGAGTTTAAATAGAAAGAAATGAAAAAACAATCAAATAAAAACATTAAGACAAACAAAAAAGAACATTTTCTAATAGATAACTCCCATAAAGAAAATAAAGAAGAACAATTGAATTAAAAAATCCAATTAAATTAACACTCATTTGCATTTAACGATAATAAAATTTCATATTATTAATGCACATAACTACTTTTATTTTTTTTTGGGTTGACCTATTTTTGGAGGTCTTTAAGAACGTCCGATCCCATTGAGATGTTAACTTGTTCATCCTCGTCACTTATGTTGTGTTTGGATTAGGGAGAAGATTTGAGGAAATGAATTTTGAGTGATTTGAGAGGAATGCGAGATTGTTTGGATTGAAATATGTTAGAGTAGAGTTGTGAAGAAAGTTTAGTGAAGTTTGTAAGTGATGTAATGATTGTGTGAAAATTTTTAATTTTTTTAAAAGGTGTAAAATGTAAGTTTATAAATTTACTCTTGTCTTTTAAAATATTTGAATAATAATAAAATAACTAATTAATTTATATATTCATTTTTTATAATAATAATAATATTATTATATAAATAACTATATTTTTTTATTAATTATTAATAATAATATTATTAAATATTTGATACAAATAAAATTAAGGATAATTTTGATTTTATAATAGTATTATGTAAATTTTTAATAATTATAAAATATATATTTAATATAATATAAGTTTAACCGTAGTTTTCTCTTAAATATTTGCATATATTTGCAAAGAAAGAAGAATTAACCGAGTTTAATAATATTTTATTTCTTAATTTTTATACTTTATGTTTTATGTCTTTTTAGTTGTTAATGATTTCTTTTTTATTATTTTTTTCAACTCAAAATTTAGAGACTAAATTAGTTTTTTTTTAAGGTTGAATAAACAATACCTACTAGAAAGATTGCCAAATATATTTATAAAAGGAGACAATAAATATTTTTTTTTTCTTCACTAAATCAGATTCATGGGCATTATTCGATGACATAATATCCATCATTTATAGGTTGAGGATAACTTTAAGATTTAATATTTTTTTCATTATTTTTCAGGCTTTTTTATTTTTTAAATTACTTTGAAGTCTTAAGTGGGAGGACGAATTTATTTATTGTGAAGTTTTTTTTAAATTTGTTTTGTTAATATCATATGATGTAGCACGTTTGCATGCTATTTTTTTGTCATTTCAGGTTAGTTTTGATACATACTTAAATGTGTGTTGTAATTTAAAAAAAAAAATATTTAATGGTTTATGGCTCTTTTTACTTGATTTTGTAAATTATTTTTTATTTAATGTATGTTTTGTTTTAAAGTTAAATATTTATCTTAAAATTTTAAAATAAATACTTAGATTTTAATTTGAAATTAAAATGTGTATTTAATGTATTGATTTTAATTTTAATTTGGTAATTGTATTGAGCTTTTAAACATTTATAATTTTTTTTAATGTAAAAAAGTTTATTGATTAAATTAATGATTTAATTAAGTGTAATATAAATAAGTTTTTTGATTAATTATTATTTAATTAAGTTTTTTTACATGTTAATCATTTCCCTTAATTTATACAATATTATTCTTTTTATTTTCACAAGTTACATTAAATATAAATTATAATTCAAAATTAAAGTCACAATATTTATTTTAAAATTTTCAAAAAAACTACAAAAAAATTTAACCTAGAAACACGATTTAAAAAAAAAACAAAAAAGAAATACATTAATTAAAATTGTGATACAAATCACGACTTCAACAAAATAAAAAAATCTGAAAAATATAAAAAAGCTTTAATAATAAAAAAATCCCAAATCTAGAATCTTGGTAAACCTCATAAAAGCAAAATTACAAGCCCTGCAACTGCAGCTGCAACAAATTTTTCTAACAATCTCTTTCCCTTATAAGATGCATCATTCTTTACTGTCACCGTTTCATCTCTTCCCTGGTTTCTACAATTCTCAGAACTTCCTTCAGCTGAATAACAAAAATACATTATAAATAATTGCAAATTTTAATGCTACACCATTAAACTCAAACCTCAAAGTAAAACAATAATATCCAAAATCGAATATTTCTCTGAAAGAATCACTACCAGAAGGGTTTGCAGAAGGACTCAAAGAGCCACCATTGGAGTTCTGACCCTTTTGATTAAAAGCTTGAGCTTCAGGTGATTTAGGATCCAAGTGCAGAAGTGCTGCTCAAATAATTTCAGACAAGAATATTTTGAGATAAATCAAACCCAAATATTTTTAACTCTCAGAGTTGAAAAGTCAGAAATAGTAGCTTCACAGAGAAAAAAAATGACAGATTTAGAAACTTTTCCAGTCTTTCAAACATGTTATTGTCTAGTTATGAAAGAGAAAAGTAGACAACTTTGAAATACACGAATTGAGGACCATTCATTTCATAGTAAGTGGAATATGACCCTCTTTTGATACTAAGCAATCAGTTTCTTGTTCAAAATACAAGTTTTAAAATTTGTTTTCCTTCAATTTCACTCTATGCACCAACACCATTTTCCACAAGCCTCTGGAAACAAAAATCAAACATACCCTTAAAACACATTTTTTCCCTCTTAATAACATGTTGCCATCAACTTACAAAAGATAAAACCGTAAGTCATTTGATATCAGTTAACAAGGCTTATAAATCATTCTTTGCATAGAAAATGGAATAAGAGAATCTAATGTATTTAGAAGTGGACTTTATCTCTAATTAAACCTTATAAATCGGTTTAAGGTTTCTAGACACTTATATACTATGAAATGTCCTTATAAGAATAATATCTTCAACACACCCTACACATCGAGAATTTTTAATATCTTCAACACACCCTACACATCGAGGATTTTCAAATCGTACGTGATACTAGATAATTGTGAGTGATGATACCATATTAAGAAGTAGAGTTTAAGTTTAATTCAACCTTATAAAATCAATTGAGAAAGTGAGATTTATACCTATTTATATACTATAAATTGTTTTTATCTTTAGTCGATGTTCAAACTAATGTAAATTTTTTTAAGGAAAAGGAAAGCTTGATTTGAACATACCTGGACACCGTGAGAAATTATCAGGTGTTTTGCAAATAGAGGGGAGACCAACAGCAATTGTAATGTTAATCTTCAAGCCAAGGTCAGGATCATCCCTGTCTTTGAGAATAATGCAGATGCACTTCTTGTTGCTCTTCATGGCTTGCGTGAGTCCACTGCAACAATCTTCAGTTGGAGTTTTCGCCTCACCACCCAAATATGGCAGACACGTTGTAACACCTGTCAGTGATTCTGCACATTTCTGTTTCTCTTGAGCTGAATCCCCCATTGCATGCATAACCAACACCAATGTTATTGCTGACACTAGCATTTGTGGTGGTGTAGCTCTGGAATACATTTTTCAATTCTGATGAATGAATGAGTGAGGTGGAGATAGATTATATAGACTTATAGTTGTAGGGTATGGAACAAGATTTATGATTATATACAGAACAGGGTTATTGGTAGAAATTGTTAACTACATGTGAAATGCCTTGTTCATGATTGAATTTATCAGAAGGTTTTGTAGTATCAGAAGGTTTTGTGGAAATTGGGAAGAAAAAAAATTCTATGGTTGGAATGTGAACTCACTGAAGCTGACCAGCTTGTAGACTTGGATCTGTCATTTCAAAGGCAAGTTGTGCACTAACAGCTTATTTTATTTTCCACAGTAAGAAGGCCTTTTTGACAATAATATGCTACTAAATCACCCTCCAATTTTGTACATATGGATTTTATCTTCCAAAGTACATGTTTCCAACACTATAAGTGCTGAAGCCTATCATTTTATAGTTCTTCCTTGTTATTTGTTTCTGAGAGAATCTCTTTAATGTCCAATTTGCTAATGAAAGGTGGAAGGACCAATACATACTGTGAACAAATTTGAGAAGAAATAGTGAAAATAGTTTATTTTCTCTGTTCCTTATACCAGCTTTTGAAGAAAATGAAAACAAAGTAGCATGTTTTGCAATTCAAAGTGAAAATTAGCCTAAAATAGTTTTTTCTGTTCCAAAAAGAAAAGTATTGTGAACATGGTCTTTTCATTAATGGTTTGTAATTTTGATATTTTTAAGTTATAACCGATGTTCTAATTTATTTATATAAATCACTGGTATCTTTTTCAAGTCATCTAAACTACAATAAAAAGAATGACTGATTAAGTTGTGATACATATTGTCATTACTTTATTGTCTAAAATCTGCTAGCAACTTGCAATTAATGGAGAGATGGAGCTTGCACATCATTTGTCTGCATAACTTTCGTACCAATCACCAAAAGGTGATTGTAAAAGTCATGAAATCGATCCCTGGGATTGAAAAAAGGTTCACCAAAATGGAAATTTGAGTTAAGCATTATAAATTCAAAAAGTAAGAATGGAAGAATTCCCTTAAAATACTTAAGCAACTTGCACTAATGGGTTGGTACATGAGTCCTTGTGGCACCCATTACATATGAACACCTTCCCTGACTTGCTCAACAAATATTTCTTCACAAAAACTAAGTCAATTTCTAACAAAAGATTTGGAATTATGACATTTTCAGACACCAAACCAAACGGTTCTTCCATATATCGAATATTTTACCTTTATATTTGATTTCTTTCCATCATAATAAAAGGACAAAAGTTGAAGACTATGTTTGACATAAATTGTGAAGTTTGAAAACTATCATTTACGGTTGTCTTACTCATAGTCTTAATAACATTTCTTACAAGTTACGCACAAGGATTTTACACGTAGTCATGATCAAAGTGTTACTTACTCCATCGTTGCTCTTAGTTAGTCTCATTTCTTATCAAGAGGAACATAACTTATCTAATGAGTCAGTTGCAGAACCTACTAATCACTAAGAAACTATTAATTACTAACAAAAAGATTCAATAAAATTATCCAAAATCTTATGCAAAAATCATATGAATATGTATTTGTGATACTTGAAGTGGGTTGAAGAAAATACAAATTTAAAAATTAGATAAAGGATAACGAAATAACTAACTAACACTTATAAAATACACCTCTCACAAAGTACTCAATAACTAACCATATTCCTTGTTCATCTTAATTATCTTTTGAATATTTCAACTTAACTCCAAAAGTTTATAAATATATATTGATCCCACAGGGAATACTCACTCACTTTTCACACTTAATACTCATATACTTCTTATATTTTATAGTTTATCTAACTCTTACTGACTTGAGCATTGGAAAATCTTCTATAGGGATCTTACCCCGATCTTCGTCAATAACTTTGCGATCGTTGGCTCTAAATCATGTACAAAGCTTAGTCAGACGGTTGGTTAGACCATATGATGTGAAGTAGAAAAAGTTTGTCTACTAAGAACAATGTAGTAGTATTAACACAAGTTAGATTGTTTAATGTGTTTGTGGTAACTGTCTTAATGTTTGTTTCGAACAATTTATATTACTCCTTAGTATAGGGTCTATATATAGAAAATTTATGAGCTTAGACACTACACACTGTATTGTAAGTAGACTTTGTGTATAGACTGTCCATTGTTAATAAAAATATTTTCTTCAATGTTGTTTGTGTGTTTTTCTTGTTAGTTATTGTTGACGAATCAAACAATTGGCATCGCCTATGGAGAGTGTTAAACGAGTAAGAGAGACTCGTGAGTAGAATAATTTTAAGGAGGAGAAGGAGCTTGCAATGTGTAGAGGAGACTCACTTGATGGGGAGATTGTAAGGAAATCAAGTGTGAAGTCAGGAGTCTCAGATGTATTTTATTACCTTCTCTCTTTGATTTGTATTTCTGTAAAGATCTGGTGTTGCACATAGTCAAAGGGTGTTCTGATCTGTGTTGTGTTGTAGCCAAAGGAAGTGAGTGTTTTTGAGGGGTTCAAGATCACTTCTTTGGTGTGTGTGTAATCTGTAATCTGTTGTTGGTTACATAGTGGAATACCCAGTGGTTTCTGGGGCCTGGATGTAACTCTTGGTGAAGAGGAACCAGTATAAACATTCTGTGTGAATCTCTCTATCCTTACACTCTTTAAAATGCTTTAACTTTGTTTTTATAAAGTGCTGATAAAAACAACCGACTGTTTCGTAAAAACAACTGGTTGATTTTCTGCATCAAGCTTAAAAACAATTTTATATTTGACTGGACAGATTTTCAATTGATTAATTCTTCATAGCCTTTCACTCTACCTGCAATAAACAATTCACCCCCTCTTATTGTAGCCCTATAATTCTAACAGTCATCCATAGTATCTTCTATTCCGTCCTTTTGGGAAAAACATATTTTCCCCAGGTCTTGGAACCTTAGTTGAGTCTCCAAAAGACACATGTATATCTCATATCTCTTGAATATCAACAAAAAGGTGTTTGTGCCCACAAATATGATTACTAGCACCAATGTCTAGATACCATACCATATCACTATCCAAAGTGACATATTCATTGGTCATCATGAAAATCCCTTCATCTTTTGTCTCATCTTCCTCGACTAAATTTGCATTTTCTTCCACTTTCTTCTCGATATGGAAATCCTTTGGGTAGTGTCCATATTTTCCGTAGTTGTAACATTCAACATTTGGACAATTTGAATGACCACCTCTTCCATGACTGCGGCTTCGTCCATGCCAGTTTTGCTAGTTCGTTTGTCCTCTCTCTTCATCATTATCCATGACCACGACCAAATCTGCGACCTCTTCCTAGGTTATGTTGCACATATATTACCTTGTCTTCCTTGATGACCATCTTTGTTTGTAAGGCTTCCTCCAAGACTTCTTGTTTCTTTTTCTTCTTTCATTGTTCATGTGCTTTAAGAGAATCCGCGAGATCATCATTGGTCATTTCTTCCATATTTCTTGACTCCTTGATTGCACATACAATATTTTCAAAGTCATCGGTTAATGATCGAAGAATTTTTTTCACAACCCTTGCACCCGTGAGAGTTTTTCCATTGTGTTTTATTTGATTGACTATTGTTTGCACACGAGTAATGTAACTAGATACATTTCGAATCCTTCATCTTCATGGCCTCCAAATCACCTCGTAGAGTTTGAAGATGCATTTGTTTAACTCAGAAGACACCCTTAAACACATTCTAAAATGTCCCAGGCTTCCTTGAAGTTGATGCACCAACAATTTTCTCAAAAATGACTCATTAACAACTCGATACAACATGTACAAAACTGCCTTATCTTTCGATCGTGTCTCTTTCAATGTTGTGTTTTGGGTTGTCGGGTATCTTGCGGTATTTTTTGGTTCTTCAAAACCTTCTTGAACCACTTCTCAAGAATCTTGAGATCCATGAAGGACTTTCATTTGGATGCTCCAATTGTCATAGTTTGTTGTCGTTGTTAATCGGGGTAGTTGACAAATTATTGGTCATAGGGACCATAACTCTGATATCAATTTATGAAGAGAGAATATATTTTTATTTTATCATTGCTCTTCAAATGGAGGGTACAATATCACTATATAGTCTAATAATAGACTTCTCAAATTCAAATTAACTAACTGAAAACCATAATTATTTTATAAATAATATTTAAAACTAGAATTAAAGGTAATTATTCTTGGCTAGTTTACATAACAAATTTCATTTGCAAACCCTTCTATAATATATAGCCTTTTGTACTAAATCCCAAGCACAAACAAAGTGTGGATTCCATTACTACTTCCTCAAGATAGTACTCACCTTTGATTTCTAATGTTCTTGTTAGAAGAGAGAGAGTACAAGAAAAGAGTATCTTGAATATATGAGTTTCAGTGTATTACAGATGCATGAGATACATGTATATATATATATATATATATATATATGAGTTACGTATGCGTAACTGTTATAACAGAATGTAAACTTATCTGCCTAATATCCTCCCCTTAAACTTATGGTTTGTCAATAACCATAAGTTTACGATGAAAGCTAGTGAAAGAGGGTCTAGATACATGTTTTGTGAAAGCATCTGCAACTTGAAACCTAGCAGGAAGATGAACTAACTTAACAAATTGTTTTTGAACGTAGTCCCTAAAAAAATGAAGATCTAGTTTAAAGTGTTTGGTGCGAGAGTGCATGACTGGATTTGCACTGAGTAAAACAACACCCAGATTATCGGAGAAGAGGTGGGGTCCTCCGGTGGATATGTGTAGCTCATGGAAAAGAGAGTGAAGCCAAATAACTTCAGTGAGGACAACAGCTATGCTCCGGTACTCCGCTTCTGAACTACTTCTTGAAACCACCTTTTGTTTGTGAGAAGACCAAGTGATGATGTTGGATCCAAGATAGACGCAATAGCCGGTGGTGGATTTCCGATCGTCTACATCACTTCCCCAGTCTGCATCGCTGAAAGCAAGGATGTCCATGGATAAACTACGTCTGATAAGCAGACTATGCGTTGTGGTTTCAGCAAGGTATCTTAAGATACGTTTGACTGCTTTCCAGTGGTGCTCCTGAGGATTTTGCATGAACTAGCAAACCTTGTTGACAGCGTAGGAAATCTCAGGGCGTGTGACGAGAGTATACTGTAGGGCACCGACGACAAAGCGATATAAGGTGGGATCTTGAATAGTCGGAGAAGCATCCTTTGATAGACAAAGAGCAGTTTACATGGGAGTTGGAACAGAATGAGCTTCATGCATGTAGGTTCGCTGAAGAAGATCGTTGATATATTTGGTTTGAGATAGAAGGATACTTCCATCTTTGAGATGTTGGACTTCGATGCCAAGAAAATAATGAAGATGTCCCAAATCTTTTAGAGCAAAAAAGAAGCCTAGTGTGTGTATCAGATCTTGAATGTGAGAAGATGAAGACCATGTAATGACAATGTCATCTACATAAATTAAAATGAAAATAGTGTAAGATGGATTGAACTTAACAAATAAAGAGTTATCACTCTTAGTAGAGTGGAAACCAATAGATTCCAATGTAGAACGTAGCTTTTCAAACCACGAGTGTGGTGCTTGCTTGAGGTCATATATAGCTTTCTACAGCTTGCATACGAGATGGTCACATGAAGATTGAAAACCTGGAGGCTGCTACATATAGTCATTTTCGCGAAGATCACCATTCAAAAAAGCATTGTTGACGTCTATTTGATGTATGGGCCATGTAGCAGAAACAACATGCGAAAGAACTACACGAATGGTTGCAGGCTTGACTACATGGCTATAGGTTTCATTGTAATCAGTGCCTGCAGTTTAAATGAAGCCTTTGGCCACAAGAGGTGCCTTGTGCCTTTGAAAAGAGCCATCAACATTGTATTTGTTTTTGAAAACCCACTTACATCCAACAACTTTGGATCCACTAGGAAGAGATGTTAGGATCCATGTGTTGTTGTTGATAAAAGCATCATTTTCGTCTGTCATAGCTTGAAACCATTATGGCGAGTGAAGAGCTTCAGTGACAGTGGTAGGTATAGAAGAGTGCAGATCAGTGTGAGAAGTAAAGGTTTTGGGTTTGAAAATACCTACTTTTGATCGTGTTATCATAGGATGATCATTTAAGTTTGTAGTAGTGAGGGAATCAGTACGAAAAAGATCAGAAGGAGATGGTATTATGACAAAGAAGTTAGTATCAAGATTATGTGTGGAAGAAGGGGAGATGTTTAAAGTATTAGAAGGCGTGGGTTGTGGGATTAATAAGGGGATGGGAACAGGGGTAGGAGGGATGTCTTCAGGAGGAGCATGGTGAATAAAATTGTATTGTGGTATATGGAAAAAGATCTTCTTGGAAAATAACGTGATGAGAAATGTAAACTTTACCAAATGAAGAAAGGCATATGTAACCGCGATTTTGGATGCTATAGCCAAGAAAAATGCAACATGAAGAGCGTAAATCAAGTTTATATTTGTTATATGGGTGAAGAAGAGGATAGCATGCACAACCAAACGTTTTTAAAATTGTGTATCAAGTGCATTGGGGAAGAGAAAAGTATATGGAGATTGGTTACCAAGAATAGGAGAGGGTAAGAGGTTGATGATGTGAACAACTGTCATGAAAACTTCGACCCAAAACTTGAGAGGTAAAGAGGAAGCAAAAAGAAAAGTGAGCCCCATGTTAGTGATATGTCTGTGTTTTCTTTCGGTGGATCCATTCTGCTCATGAGTGTGAGGACATATGATACGGTGTTGTATGCTAAAAGCGGTAGTAAACTGTTTGAAACATAGAAACTCTTTGAAGTTGTTAGTTTGGATAGCCTTTAGTTTATAGTCGGTTTGGTTTTCAGAAAATATTTTAAAACGAGATAAAGCAAGAGAAGCCTAAGATTTATGTGAAATAACAAACATCCATGTATAACGACTATAAGCATCAAGAAAAGAGATATAATAGCGTGAACCATTGGAAGCACATACAAGTGAAGGTCCCCAAATGTCAATGAACACCAACTGTAAAGGTGCAACGTAATTGGTAGCAGAAGCATGAAAAGGTAGTTGGTGTGACTTACCAATCACACATGCATAACAAAATTGTGTCTTAGAGTTATATTATATGTTACAAGATTTTAAAACACATTGAACGACAAAGCTGTTGTGCTCAAACTTGTTATGCCAGAGCTGTCAGGGATGAACATTCAGTTTGTAGGAAGCATGGTTAGCAGTGTAAGAGAGTGAATCAGTGGAAGAAGGAAAAACATATAGACCATCTCTAACTATTCCTTGAATGAGGATTTGATGAGTGTCCTGATGTTTAACAAAACATGAGTGATGATAAAATCCAAAATAGACATTATTGTCTTTTGTAAACTGAGCAATGCTAATCAAGTTTTTGGTTATATGTGGAACGTGTAAGAGATGACGTAGAAGGAACTTTGTGTGAGTGTGTGGGGTGCAATATAGAAAGCAGATCCTGTGTGTATAATATTCATACCTTGACCGTTGCCAACCTTTAATGATTCAGAGCCATGATAAAGTGATTTTTTGTGAAAAACAGATGGGTTGTTAGTGACATGGTTGGTAGCTCCACTGTCGTGGTACTAAAGAGGATCTTTGATGGTCGACGATGCACCCATAATAGATGGTGCATAGTCATCGTCGGTTGAGAAGGAAGATTGGGATACATTAGCCGTAAACGAAGAATTGATAGGAGGATCATACCTATGCCAGCATGTCTCAGCAATGTGTCCTTGTTTGTGGCAGATCTGATAATGTGATTTACTTGAATTCCAAGGTGCATGATGGTGAAAAGGAGGACGAGTGACAGGTCTCGATCCAGAAAAGGAATGCACAAAGTTAGGATACGGTGGACGACTCTGGTTGTGACCATCACGGTAGGGTTTGGTTTGAAAACTGGGTTTCTTGTTGAGACGAGGGGAGAACCATTGTGTGGAACCTAATTAGCTTGAATAATGGAGTTTGGTATGAGTTTATGTTTTTCAAACCTTTCTTCATGGGCAAGTAGTAAAGATTCAAGCTCGTCAGCGGTGTAAGGATCAGAACGCGAGAGAACAGCGATGATGAAACCATCGTATTCCCCCGATAGACCATCCAGAATGGCGTTTATGTGTTCAATATTAGAAACGGAAGCACCAATGGAAAACAGAGAATCGATAGTTTTTCTGATATCAAGAAGGTAGTTGGTAATGGTTCTGTCATTCTTGGGTGTGCGAAGAAGAAGACGAAGCTTCTTGATGGTGGCCCTTGTGTGGGAGGCATAGTATGTGGATAAGCGCGTCCAAATAGCAGCAAAGGATTCTAGACCAACCATTTTGGTTAAGATGGAGGAGGACATGGAGGCCAGCAACCAGGCAACGAGAATATGATCTTGCTTATGATAGAGTAGAAAAACAAGGTTGATGGTGGGTTCTTGATCTTGATCTTCGGATGAAAGAAACTTTGATGGAACATTAGTACCATCTAGGAGATGCATGAGATCCATACCACAAAGAGTAGCAAATATTTGTTGTTTCCTAATCAGAAAATTTTCATATGTAAGTTTTAGTGTGATCGGGGTAGAAAAATATGGTGTAAAGGAGACGCCATTGGCGAAGTGGGTGAAGAAAGAATAGAGGAAGAAGACGATGAAGAAGGGATCATGGAAAAAAGATAGCTCTAGATACCATGTTAGAAGAAAAAGGAGAAAAAAGAAAGTATCTTGAATATATGAAATTCAATATGGATGCATGAGATATGAGTAACGTATGAGTATCTGTTATATCAAAATGTAAACTTATCTGCCTAATAGTTATTGCATCATATATAGATAGTCTTGCGATTATGAAAACATAAAATAATTTCATTTGATGTTAGAAATTATTTATTTTAAAAACAAAATGACCTATTTTTATACACGAAGGACAAACCAGTAAAAGAAATTACATTCCTACAAAAATGAATAAATTCATACAGCATTAATAAATTGTAAATAAAAAAATTATGAAATAAGATTTAAAGCTTTTTACTCTTGCCCATTTTTTTATGATTAAACTACTTTACATATATCATATTTTCTTATAAGTTAATAACCACTGTAAAAGTAGAGAATACTATTTATATCAAAATCATTCTCATCCACAATTTACATCAAATTATAAGATGCCCCAAATCAGAAGCCAAATTCATCTCATCAACTGTTTATTTATCACTGCTACTATATTTGGTAGTATCTGGCCTAAGCTCAAAAAAGAAAAATTACAAGCCCTGCAACTGCAGCTGCCACAAATCTTTGTAACAATCTCTTTCCCTTATAAGATGCACCATTCTTTACTGTCACCGTTTCATCTGTTCCCTGGTTTCTACTATTCTCAGAACTTCCTTCAGCTGAATAACAAAATAAAACATCATAAATAAAAGAAAATTTTAAGACTACACCATTAAACTTAAACCTCAAAGTAAAACAATAATATCCAAAATCGAATATTTCTCTGAAAGAATCACTACCAGAAGGACTTGGAGAAGGACTCGTAGAGCCACCATAGGAGTTCTGACCCTTTTGATTAAAAGCTTGAGCTTCAGGTGATTTAGGATCCAAGTGCAGAAGTGCTGCTCAAATAATTTCAAACAAGAATATTTTGAGATGAATCAAACCCAGATATTTTTAACTTTCAGAGTTGAAAACTCAGAAATAATAGCTTCAAAGAGATAAAACATGACACATTTAGAAACTTTTCCACTCTTTCAAACATGTTATTGTCTAGTTATGAAAGAGAAAAGTAGACAACTTTGAAATACACATTGCATAAACATACCCTTAAAAAACTTTTGTCCCTCTTAATAGCACGTTGCCATCAACTTACGAAAAATAAAACCATAAGTCATTTGATCCCAATTACCAATTAACAAGGCTTATAAACCTTTTCATAGAAAATGGAACAAGACACTGTAATGTAGTGTTCTTTAAGGAAAAGAAAAGCTTGATTTGGACATACCTGGACACTGTGAGAGATTATCAGGTGTTTTGCAAAGAGAGGGGAGACCAACAGCAATTGTGATGTTAATCTTCAAGCCAAGGTCAGGATCATCCCTGTCTTTGAGAATAACGCAGATGCACTTCTTGTTGCTCGTCATGGCTTGCGTGAGACCACTGCAACAATCTTCAGTTGGTGATTTCGCCTCACCACCCAAATATGGCAGACACGTTGCAACACCTGTCAGTGATTCTGCACATTTCTGTTTCTCTTGAGCTGAATCCCCCATTGCATGCATAATCAACACCAATGTTATTGCTAACACTAGCATGTGTGGTGGTGTAGCTCTGGAATACATTTCTCAATGCAGATGAATGAATGCGTGAGGTGGAGATAGATTATACAGACTTATAGTTATAGGGTGTGGAACAAGATTTATGATTATATACACAGCAGTGTTATAGGTTGAAATTGTTAAGTTTTAGTGCTACATCTGAAATGTCTTGTTCATGATTGAATTTATCAGAAGGTTTTGTAGTGTAATGTTTTAGAGAACTGTGGAAATTGGGAAGAAAAAAAATTCTTTGGTTGCAATGTGAACTCACTGAAGCAGACCAGCTTGTGACTAGGATCTAAATCATTTCCAATTTTGTATAAGCAAGTTGTGCACTAACAGCTTATTTTATTTCCCACTGTAATAAGGCTTTTTTGGACAAGAATACGCTACTAATCACCCTCCAATATTTTACATATTGTTTTTATCTTCCAAAAGTACATCTTCCCAACACTGTAAGTGTGTTGAAGCCTTTCATTATACTTCCTCCTTGTAATTTGTTTCTGACAGAATCTCTTTAGTGTCCAATTTGCTAATGAAAGGTTGAAGGACCAATACCCAATGCTGTGAACAAATTTGAGAAGAAATAACTACAGGTAATGGGGAAAAAAATATGTAAGTTTACCTGAAAGTTAAATAATTAAAAATTTACAAACAGCAAGGAACTGCTTGTGCTGAACAGTTTATGAAGCATTTGAACTATTTCTTTGGTGAATTCTTTTTTGGTTTTGTGTTTATAGAAGAAATAGTGAAAATAGTTTATTTTCTCTGTTCCTTATACCAACTTTCGAAGAAAATGAAAATAAGTAGCATTTTTTTTACAATTAAAAGTGAAAATTAGCCTAAAATAGTTTTTTCTGTTTCTAAAAGAAAAGTATTGTGAAGATGATGACTTTGATACTGGGTTTCTACTTACTAGCACAGAGAGAGAGCAACGTGCTTCTGATATCTTGAAGACATTTGTTCTTCGAATATGAAAAAGAGAAAAAGAGGTCATAAACATTCCAACCACCCCCATGATGACCTAGTCCATGAGAACATTCCTATTTCCTAAATATATTATTATGGTAGTTTAAAAAATAAACCACACTAGTGATATATTAACAAATTAATTAAATGTGCTTATTTTATTATATGGTGGTAATTATTATAGAATATATTTAGAATAATTTTATTAGTTAATAATATAAACATTACACTAACATACATAATAGCATTAAAGTTATGTGGCCATTAAACTCTTATAATTTGTTTGTAATTTTGATCTTTTAAAGTTATGACCGATGTTCTAATTTATTTATATAAATCACTGGTATCTTTTTCAAGTAATCTAAAACCACAATAAAAAGAATTAGTGATTAAGTTGTCATACATATTGGCATTACTTTATTGACTAAAAATCTGCTACCAACTTGCTATTAATGGAGAAGTGGAGTTAGCACATCATTTGTCTGCATAACTTTCATACCACTCACCAAAAGGTGATTATAAAAATCATGAAATCGATGACTAGGAATGAAAAGAAGTTCACCAAAATGGAAAGCATTTGAGTTAAGAAGCATTATAAGCTCAAAAGTAAGAATGGAAGAATTCCCTTGAAATACTTAAGCTACTTGCCTTAATGGGTTGGTACATGAGTCCATGTGGCACCCATTACATATGAACAACTTCCCTGACTTGCACAACAAATATTTCTTCATAAAAATTAAGTCAATTTCTACCAAAACATTTGGAATTATGTGAGATTTTCAGAACCCAAACCAAACGGTTCTTGCATATATCGAATATTTTGCCTTTATATTTGATTTCTTTCCATCATGATAAAAGGACAAAAGTTGAAGACTGAGATCTTTGCCATAAAATTCAAAGCTATGAAACCAGGACATAAAACATTGACATGAACACTGGGTGAAGTAGGAAAACTATCATTTACGGCAGTTTTCACATTGTAGTCTTAATTATATCACTAAAAAAAAATCATGAAATAGAAATCAATTTTAGAGACAAAAATAATTAGTTGTTATAGTGACTAAATTAGAGACCATTTTAGGAACCAAATAAATTTTTGGTTTCTAAATTAGTTTATATTATTGTTAAAGGGTTTCTAAATTGGTATCTAATTAGCAACTAAGATTTTTGCTACCAAATTTAGAATCTAAATAATAGGTAGTTAAAACCTTGGTAACTAATTAGATACCAATTTAGAAACTATTTCACAATAATAGAAATTAATTTAAAAACCAATTTTTTTTTTTAGTTTTTAAAATGGTTTCTAATTTAGTTACTATTGCAACTAATTATTTTGGTCTCTAAAAAATAGTTTATATTTGATGATTTTCTTGTAGTGTATAGTCTTAATAACATTTGTTACAAGTTAGACGCAAGGATTTTAGACGTTGTGATTCATCATTTTGGTCAAACTGTTACGTAACCCATGTTACTTAGTCTAAATTTCTTATCAAAGGGATATAACTTAATAGGTAGATTATATGATCTGCTAATCACTAACAACAGATAAAAGATGGGAATATTTATTTGTGATATACTTGAAATGGGTCTAAGAAAATCTAAACTTTAAAAATTAGATAATATTAAATTTGGATGATAACAAAACAACTAACTAGGACTTATAAAATACACATTTTACTATTGATAAAGACACTTAGTTATGAATGTTTTAGTTTGAGGTCACTTAAGCTCTCAACCAAAACATATATAATAACATATTTGCTTATAATTGCAAGTACTCAATAACTAACTATATTCATTGTTTATCTCAATTATTTTTTAAATATTTCAACCTAGTCCCCAGAAGCTTATAAATACATATTGATCCCACAAGGAATACTCACTCAATATTCATATACTTCTTATATTTTACAGTTTCTCTAACTCTTACTTAAGTGTCAAAGAATCTTCTACCGATGGATCTTCCTTCGGTCTTCATTAACAACTTTGTGATGGTTGGCTCTAAATCATTTACTACAACTGACTGTCTACTTTTTAGTCAAACTTGGTTAAACCAGCTGATGTGAAAGAGAAAAAGACCATCTACTAGGGACATTCTAGTAGTGTTAAGACGAGTGAGACCGTCTAATATGTGTTCGTTGTAACTGTCTTAAACACTTTGTTCCGAATGATTTTATATTACTCCTTATTCTAAGGTCAATATATAGAAACTTTATGAGCTTAGATGCTACACATTGTATTGTGAGTAGACTTTGTGTATAGACTCTCTTGTGCTAATAAAAGTGTTTTCTTCAATCTTGTTCTTGTGTTTTTCTTGCTTTGTTATTGCTAACGAATCCAACAATTGGTATCGCATGGGGAGAGTTTTAAACGAGTAAGAGAGACTTGTGAGTATAATATTTCTTAGAAGGAAGGGGAATTTGCAATATGTGGAAGAGACTCACACTTGAGGGGAAGATTGTGAGGAATTCAAGTGTGGGATTAGGAGACTCACACTTGAGGGGAAGATTGTGAGGAATTCATGTGTGGGGTTAGGAGACTCACTTGAGGGGAAGATTGTGAGGAATTCAAGTGTGGGGTTAGGAGACTCACACTTGAGGGGAAGATTATGAGGAATTTAGGTGTGGGGTTAGGAGTCTCACATTGAATGGAGATGAGTCAGATGAACAATATATAAGGAGAAAGACCCGCAAACTCATTCAACAAGGTTGTGTTGATGTTCTGAAGGGTGAGAAAAACATGTAAGAATATTCATTTTAGGAAGGAGTTTGCTAATGTTCATCTGAAAGCATTAGAGGGAAAACCTAGATGCAATTCTTTAAATATTGTTACACTTAAAGAACTTTCTCTAAATTTTGTACAAAATAAACTAGTGCATAAAGATGGAGGCCCGGTTAGACATTTTTTAATCCTAAATGACTTATATTCTAGACATATATTATATATCACTACAGAAGTCTGCAACCACCATTAGTGGTAAAAAATTTCAATTGCAAACCCTTCTATGATATATAACCTTTAGTAATAAAACCCAAGCACCAACAAAGTGTGGATTTTACCACTTCCTCATGGCAGTACCATATGCAACTCAAGTTCTTCTCTTGATTTTGTTGACAACACTCCACTTCAGAGCAAGCATTGTAGCAGGGCTCAATAGGAGTTGCAGTGAGAAAGAAAGGAATGCACTCCTCAGCTTCAAGCATGGACTAGCAGACCCTTCAAACAGGCTTTCATCATGGTCTGAAAAAGAAGATTGCTGTTCATGGGCAGGGGTTCGCTGCAACAACTTCACTGGTCAAGTCATGGAACTCAATCTTAACACATCTGTGGGCTCTCCCTATAGGGAATTGAGTGGTGAGATTAGTCCTTCCCTTCTTGAACTAAAATCTTTGACTCGTTTGGACTTGAGTTCAAATTATTTTGTTCTTACACCAATACCAAGCTTCCTAGGCTCAATGGAGAGCCTGAGATACTTGGACCTTAGCTTAAGTGGGTTCATGGGACTAATCCCTCACCAACTAGGAAATCTATCAAACCTGCAGCACCTTAATCTTGGGTACAATTATGCTCTTCAGATAGATAGCCTTAATTGGATGTCAAGGCTTTCTTCATTGAAATATCTTGATTTGAGTTATGCAGATCTTCATAAAGAAGCTGATTGGCTTCAAGTACTGAGTGCACTTCCTTCTCTTTCAGAACTACACTTGGAGAACTGTCAAATTGATAACTTGGAACCAGCAAAAGGAAAAACCAACTTTACATATCTCCAAGTCCTTGATCTTTCAAATAATAATCTAAATCAGGAAATCCCATCATGGCTATCCAATCTCAGTACAACTCTTGTCCAACTTGATTTACACAGTAACCTTTTACATGGAGAAATCCCACAAATAGTGTCAAGCCTTCAGAACATAAAAATTCTAGACCTGCATGGCAACCAATTCAGTGGAGCCCTTCCTAATTCATTAAGTCAGCTCAAGCATCTTGAAGTTCTGGATCTCAGTAATAATACCATTATTTGTCCACTTCCAGCATCATTTGCAAACTTATCATCCTTGAGGACTTTAAACCTGGCTCACAACCGACTGAATGGGACCATTCCTAAGAGTTTTGGGTTCCTCAAAAAGCTGCAGATATTAAACCTTGGAGCTAACTCTCTGACTGGTGATATCCCCGTAACTTTTGGAACACTGTCAAATTTAGTGACATTAGACCTTTCATCAAATTTGTTAGAAGGATCAATAGAGGAGATACATTTTGCAAGACTTTTGAAATTAAAGGAATTACGTTTATCTTCAACAAACTTGTTCCTGAGAGTCAACTCTAGATGGGTTCCCCCTTTTCAGCTTGAATATGTTTTACTTAGCTCCTTTGGAGTAGGACCAAAGTTTCCAGAATGGCTGAAAAACCAGAGTTCTGTCAAGGTGTTGACAATGTCCAAGGCAGGTATTGCAGACTTGGTTCCAAGTTGGTTTTGGAATTGGAGTCTTCAAATTGATTTCCTGGATCTGTCAAACAATCTGTTAAGTGGAGACGTATCTAACATCTTTTTAAATTCCAGCGTCATAAACCTGAGTTCCAATTTGTTCAAGGGTATATTGCCAAGTGTGTCTGCAAATGTTGAAGTGCTGAATATTGCCAATAACTCAATTTCTGGAACAGTTTCTCCCTTATTATGTGGAAAGACAAATGCTACAAACAAGTTAAGTGTGCTGGATGTTTCAAATAATGTCTTGTCTGGTGATCTTGGTCACTGTTGGGTTCATTGGCAAGCCTTGGTGCACTTGAACTTGGGTTCTAACAATTTTTCTGGTGAAATTCCAAACTCCATTGGGTATCTGTCTCAACTTGAGTCTTTGTTGTTAAATGACAACGGCTTTTCAGAATATATTCCTTCGACCCTGCAAAATTGCTCTACAATGAAGTTTATTGACATGGGTAATAACCAACTTTCTGCAACAATACCAACTTGGATCTGGGAAATGCAATATCTAATAGTTCTTCGTCTAAGATCCAATAACTTCAAAGGCAGCATTACTAAAAAAATCTGCCAACTTTCTTCTCTTATAGTGCTGGATCTTGCCAATAATAGCCTGTCAGGATCCATTCCAAATTGTTTGGATGACATGAAGACAATGGCCGGTGAAGATGAATTCTTTTCCAACCCTTTGAGTTATTCATATGGCTCTGACTTCAGCTATAACAACTACAAGGAAAGTCTTGAGTTAGTTCCCAAAGGGGATGAGTTAGAGTACAGAGACAACCTCATATTGGTGAGAATGATTGACCTTTCAAGTAATAAGCTGTCTGGAGCAATTCCACTTGAAATTTCAAAGCTATTTGCTTTGCGGTTTTTGAACTTGTCTAGAAACATTCTGTCTGGAGAGATACCAAAAGACATGGGAAAAATGAAATTGTTAGAATCCCTTGATCTCTCTATGAATCACATTTCAGGTGAAATCCCTCAAAGCTTGTCTGATTTGTCCTTCCTCAGTTTCCTGAATCTATCATACAACAATTTATCTGGCAGAATTCCCACAAGCACCCAACTTCAGAGCTTTGAAACACTTAGCTACACAGGAAATCCTGAGCTCTGTGGTCCTCCTATAACAAATAACTGCACAAACAAGCAAGGGATGTCATCAGAGAATGGTTCTGTTGGACATGCTGATGGAAATTTCTTTGGAACATCAGAGTTTTATATAGGAATGGGAGTTGGATTTGCAGCAGGATTTTGGGGAGTTTGCAGTGTTATTTTCTTCAAAAGAACTTGGAGGCATGCTTATTTTCATTTTCTTGACCGCTTGAGAGATGTGATTTATGTGACCATAGTTTTGAAAGTTAGAAGGTTACTTGATAAATCATGAGTTTACCTTTTAGCTGCTAAATAGAGAGACATTACAAGGTGAATTCTAGCCATTAAAAATGTGAACAGGTTTCCCTTGTATCAATTCGTATGATGTGTTCTTTCTGTTTAGTCCTTTTCATTGATAATACAAGCTTTTTGATGTAAGGAGAACTAAAAGAGAGAAAGATTTGAGTGTAAAGTTATGTTTTGAATTTTACAATGCATCAATGGATGACTAAGATATGTTCTTCATTACACCAAGTGTGAGACAATCTGCTGACACTGCATCTTTTAGCCACACCAACTATATGGGCCAATCTTCTTCAAGCAATCGATGTTTTATTTGTCATTAAATTCATTGATTTGGATTATATTGCTTTATTTTTTGGTATTCTGATTTCTGTAAGATTGGGGTTGATATCTTATCCATGTGTCCATAGGATGTTTTAAAATTTTATTAATATCATATTTATAATTTTTTATTGTTTTCATTTGTTTTCTGTTTCAGTATTTTTTTTCAATATCCAAAGTTAAATAAATTTATCAATTTACTCACGTGATATTATGTCAAGCCAAAAACACACATATACTCTCTCCAAATCCAACTTTTCCAACTTATTAATTAAAAATATATAAAACTTCCAATCATCTTTAAAGCTGTAAAAACTCTTACTCACCTTTGATTTCCAATGTTCTTGCACCATATATCGATAGTCTTACAATGATCAAAATATAAAATAATTTCATTTGATGTCAGAAATTATATATTATAAAACAAAATTCCCTATTTTTATACACGAAGAATAAACCAGTAAAATCAGTCACATTCCTAAAACATGAATAAATTCAGACAGCATTAATAAAATGTAAATAAAAAAATATAAGAAATAATATTTCATTTAAAATAAAAATAGAAAGTTTGATTGTTTTTGAGAGTAACTTTGGAAGTTTGAGATCACATCCTTTGCATCTTGGAGTGTTGCATACCATAATTTAAAATGAGAGAGAAAGATGTTTCATGTATCAATACTTCACTATAAAAAAAAAGTGATTAAACTACCACTTTTTAGACCGTTAATAAAAAAGGGTGTTTTCTTGAGAAAAATGAGATTGAAGGATCTAGCTATTTTTAATTTAAAATATTAATTATTTGTAAAATATATGTATGTTATTTTTTTTTTAACAAAATCTTTTCGTTCTTTTATTAATTGTTCAAGAAAAAATGTTTTTCTTTTTTTTTCATGCAAAAAATTAATGAACTAAGAGAAACACTTTTGGGGTGTCAACCCTTATATAGAATCAAAGTCCACACCACCTAACTATCTATTTCAATAGCGTATAAGTTTAAAAAGGTATAAGTTTCCAACATACACTAACAGATTTATGCATCTAAACCTGCATTCTTGTTTAACCAACACTACACATAAAGGTCATCACCATGTGCATATATGCAGCTACCAATCTAATCATCACCAAAAAGGTGTTTGGCACGACTTCTGCACTATCTACTACTACTACTTTGCTCTGAATGTGACAGGTAATCAAGTTCTACAAAAGTTGCAAGTAGTCTTCTTGACATTCCACCAATACCACAATCTGATTGAATCCCCTACACACTTGGCCTGATTTGGAAGATAAACTTCAATGCTTTTCTATTCTTCCAAATTGCTCCTTTCATTGTCTTGATAGATTATTTTCTCTTAAGATTTTGCATTTGCTCTCTCTCCCTCTATATATATATATATATATATATATATATATATATGATAATGACTCATTAAATGCTTATTGTAACTGTAGTTACTCTTATTTAATGCGTGACTTGTGGTGTTCTTTGCCTCGGTCGGTCACTATGTCCAAGACAGGCTCATTCGGTACCGACCGGTACACTTGCCCTCCAGACTCGAAGAGATTCATTTCAGAAGAGTCGAATAAAACTGTTGGAGTTCCCGAGGTTAGATGGGACCGCTACGAGTATTAAATGCGTGGCAGGGATGTGACGTTTGGCAGAGTTGCCGTTTCAAGATGCATTGTTCCATCAAATGTATTTGATGGTCGAGATTTTGTGTCGCTTGGTACTGACCATTGGATGATGTTAGATCAATGGTTCCGATCAAATGGTGAGATACTCTCTCTCTTATTTGACTTGCTATAAATAGGGCATTCTTAGAACGTGGTGGGGTTTACGCTTTCTCTATCGCTCATAGAACTTGTGTCGTTTGCTTCGAGTGCCGAGTCTACCAACTTTCTTCTTTAGTGGTCGAATTCCTAGGTCAATAATGTCTTCTTTTGTGGATTCTTCTTATAATGTTGTGAATATAGAATCTTATGTGACTCGGAATGCGTCTGGTATTGTGAGAGAGAATAGTGGTTTGAGTCAGTCGTCGGACGGTCCAAGCTACGATTGGGTCGATCCATCTGTTTTAAAAATTCCCACTAGGTTGAGGGTTTCTTACTAACCACGTATGCCACAGTCGGAAAAACGCACCGCAAGATTTTTTCTTTGTATATAATACTTTCTTTGCCCACTTACATATAACTCTACCTTTCGATGATTTTACCATGGGGTCCTTCGGATCCTCAATGTGGCACCTACCCAACTGCATCCTAACTCGTGGGCGGCCCTTCAGGCGTTCCGAGTGGTTTGTGACCTTTTTAAGCTTATTCCCACACCTCAAGCCTTCTTGTATTATTACAATACCCGCCCGACTACTTCCGTGAGTTGGTTATCCTTATCTAGTCGACCAGGGAACGTTCAATTTTCTTCTTATACAACATCGTACAAAACTTTCAAGGAAAAATATTTTAAAATCTTTGTGGAGCCAGACGACTGTGATTTCTTCTATAATGCGGAGGGGCAAACAAAATTCCCTTTCCATTAGATTGATAATCTGACCCAGCTCGGTAACTGGTTGTGGTCGTCCATGTCACCGTTGGATAAGTCAATCCTGGTAGTGTTTGATCGGCTTCCTTATAAACTGTCCACCCGAGAGCTGATAACTTTACATGGGTCGTCCAAGAAGTGGGCAGATTTCAGTGGTACGTAGATTTCTTGTATCTGACTGTGTATTTGTTATGTTAACGTGGTTTAATTTTGTATGTACCTTGTAGCTATTATCCTACGGATGGATCCCGCTTTGAGTAGTTTCATGAATAGTCCCAAGCGACAAGCAACCAATCAGAAGCTTGGAAGTTTAATAGCGTCCGGAAAGGACAAAGTCGTTATTTCGATTGAAGTAGCTCCGATTTCGCCGGTAGTCAACCGAAAGAGAGGCCAACCGTCCAAGGCCCAAGCCGATGTTGGGGTAGGGCAGTCATCTATCAGGAAGCCTTCAATGATAAGTCCCTCGCTGCAACTGGCACAGGCTGTGCAATTCAACTTGCTTCTTGAGGATGAAGGAGTTTTGGCGGCCATTCCCACCAGAAATTTTATAGAGGAATTAGTAAAGTTGCAAAGCCGATCCACTGTGGTCAGCAAGGCACTTGGTGAAGAATTAAAAAGGACTAGTGCAATGTTAGTGCCTAAGTTGAGGACCGAGTTGGCAGAGCGGACAATTCATTTATGGTGGCCTTGGAAACTGTCGAGGCGTGTAGAGAAAAGATGTGGCAGGATTAATTGGTGGTCGAGGAAGTGCAAGAGGGTTTGAAGGCGGAACTTGCTAGGGTGGAGGTTGATGCCGAGGTAAAGGAGAAGGCTCTTGCTGCCGAACTGGAAAAATGCCATGAGTTAATGTTGTGGATAAATGAAGAGAGCTTTCAGCAAGGTGTCCGACATGTAGCATTTTACCATTGCGTACCAGTGGATGATTCTCATTATGATTTAAACAAGGATGGGGTGAATGGAAAGCTCGTGCCACTTGGCGGGAATGTTGATACTGTCATGGAAGAGACAGAGGATGAACCGAATCGCATCGAGGCGATCGAGCCAGAGCCGTCATTTGAAGAAATTTTGAACAACTTTTATTTTTCTTTGAACAATTTATTTTCTTGTTTGCATTCACATGATTCGCCGACTGACTTATGTCTGTATGCGTAAACCCTGAACCCTAAATGGTAAAATATGTTGTTCTGACCGACCGAGCAGTAAAATCAATGCATCGTTTAAATCTGATTGCAGGGTGCGATATATATGTTGTACTGATCACCTGAGGCGATAACTAAGATGGTACGAATCGATCTGGCCGATAAAAGATGCACGAAAAGAGTTGGGTTTCTCGATAATTTTAATTCTGGTCACATTTCGTGGGTTATTTGAGGAATAATCCTTTAATAAATGCAATTAGAGTTCGAACTCCATATGTTCTGACTTGTTGTGGTAATATAAATATAAAGAGAAAGAGATAAGATGATTAAAGTGTTTAAAGTGTCTCGTTAAAACCTTCTCGATCGAAAACCCTCCTTAGGGATAAAGCAATCGAGCGAGGAATACAATTTTATATGTGTGGCGTTCCACGTTCTTGACACAGTTTTTCCTAACAAGTATTCTAAGTAATAAGCACCGTCGACTGCTATGTCGGCAATACGGAACGGTCCTTCCAGTTGCTTGAGAATTTGCCTTCAGTCTTTCGTTTGTCGCTGCGCATTCGCCACACTAAGTCACCTCTCTGGAAATTCCTTGGCTTTACTTTTAAGTTATACCGTATGTTTGCATGCCTCTTCTTTGATCCTGCTTTTGTCTCGTAACTTGATAATGAGGTCAAGGCCTACCAACAAGCTTTCTTTGTTAAGGTTCAGATCCAATGTCTGTCGTCGCAGAGAAGGTTCTCCTACCTTGACTGGGATCATGGCTTCAGTCCCGTAAGTCAAACTAAATGATGTTTCTTTAGTGGTGGATTGCGGCGTACATCGGTAGGCCCATAGGACTTCTAGAAGTTCTTCGATCCACTTATCTTTAGCTGGACCGAACCTCTTTTTCAGTAAATTAAGAATAACTTTATTAGCGGCTTTGGCTTGGTCGTTGGTTTGTGGGTGTTCAACTTAGTTGGTGATATGTTTGATATTGAGATTTTCGTAAAACTCGGCTAGTCCTCGATCAGTGAATTATCGACCGGTATCAGTGACGATTACATGTGGCAATCCTAACCAACAAATGGTGTTTTTCCAAACAAAATTTTCAACATTCTTCGTGATGATAGCCATTAAGGCCAGCTATAATTGTCTCGTATTCAGCTTGATTATTGGATGATTTGAAATCAAATTTCAGAGCTTGTTCAATAAGGAGATTTCCCGGTCCTTCTAGTACAACTCCTGCGTTGCACAACTTGTTGTTGGAAGAGCCGTCAACATGCAGGATCCATGGAGATTTATTTTCTTCATTTGGAAGAGGACTAAATTCAGCTGCAAAATCATCCAAAGCTTGCGATTTAATTGCTCCCCTCAGTTGGTATTGGATGTGGAATTCTGATAACTCAACGGCCCAGTCTATCATCCGTCCAACCAAATCTGGTTTCGCCAGTATTTTCATAATGGGATAGTCAATTTTTATTATGATCTGATGATTTTGAAAATACATGTGCATTCATCGAGTTGTGACGACCGAAGCGAGTGCAACCTTTTCTATCATCTGATATCGTTTCTCTGCACTGCGGAGGACTCGGATGACAAAGTAGATGGGTCGTTCTGTTCTATCCACTTCTTGGACTAGGGTTGCACTGATTGCGTTTTTCGAAACGACGAGATAGACAATTATTGGTTCGTCGACAACTGACTTCTGAATGACCGGCAGGGATCCCAAGAAAAGTTTAAGTTGGAGAAATATATTCTTGCATTCGTCCGTCCATTGAAACTTGGACACTTTACATAGCATTTGAACGATAGGCTTAGTCCTTTCCGCCAATTTTGGCACAAATTTGGAGACTGTAGTGAGTCATTCGATCAATCTCTGAACTTCTTTAATGTTGTTGGGGCTCCGCATTTCAAATATAGCTCTACATTTTACAGGGTTAGCTTTTACGCCTCGGTGGGTGAGCATGAAGCCTATAAATTTTTCTCCTTCTACGCCGAACGTACACTTGTTGGGATTTAGGCGCATGCGGTGTTTTCGAAGGGCTCGAAAGACTTCTTGCAAATCTTCTATGTGTTGTTAGCATGAATCAAATTTGACAATAATGTCGTCTATGTATACTTTAAAACTTCGTCCAATCATGTCTTGGAAAACATAATCCATCAGTCGCTAGTATGTGGCTCTCGCGTTCTTAAAGTCTAACGACATAACCTCGTAATAAAAGTTTCCCGAGTCGTTCGTGAAGGCCATCTTCTCTTTGTCTCTCGAATGCATCAGAATTTGATTGTATCCTGAGTATGCATCGAGAAAACTGAGAATGTGATGGCCTTCTACACCGTCAACTAGTCGATCAATGGTCA
Source organism: Phaseolus vulgaris (assembly GCF_000499845.2). Lineage (NCBI taxonomy): Eukaryota > Viridiplantae > Streptophyta > Magnoliopsida > Fabales > Fabaceae > Phaseolus > Phaseolus vulgaris. Next base: position 39,950,288 of record NC_023756.2, on the reverse strand, counting down.
GCAAAGGGTAGGAATCTTTGGGGTATGCTTTATTAAGGTCGATGTAATGTACACACATTCATCATTTGCCACTTGATTTCTGAACCATGACTACGTTAATCAGCCATGTAGTGTAGTGTGCTGTTTTAATAAAGCTGACTTTCATCAATTTTTTTGTTTCTTGTCGATCGGCCTTACACCTTTCCTCCTCCAATTTCTGCTTTTTTTGTGCGACCGGTCTTGCTCTTTTGTAAACAGACAAACGATGTATGATAATTTCTGAACTCACGCCAGGCACGTCGACAGTGGTTCAAGCAAAAAGGTCAGCGTTATCTATCAAGGTTGTGTTGATTGACCTGCGATTGTCCGATTTTAAAGACGTTCCAATGTACGTCTTATGCTCATCATCGTAAAGAGGCAAGGGTTGGAGATCCTCGTCTGCTTCCATATGAACATCGTTCAGTCGGGGTTCCAAGTCTACAAGTACGACCATGTGTTTTCTTGACTGCTCATCTTGGGAGTATTTCTCCATTGATTGCCCTGGTCTTCTAGGAGACCAGCCGCGTGGTGGTGATTTGTATAAACGCCTGGTAGGTTCCACCTTCAAGCTTGCTACATAGCATTCCCGGGCAGTTTTTTGGTCAACGTGGATTGTGCAATATCTCCGGTTACAAATGGAATTTCATCGATAAGTGTGGGATGGAGACTATTGCCCCTAGACGGTTGATAGAGGGACGTCCAATGAGGTGTTTGCGTTGACTAACAAATACTTGACCTTAATGGTTTTGCTGAGACACCCTTCCTTGTCGAACGTGGTGTACAAATCAATATATCCTTTAGTGTCTACTCATTCGCCCGAGATCCCAACGATCTGCTCGTCATAGGGTTGGATTTCAATTTCGGGGATCCTCATCTTCAGGAATGTTTTCCAATACAGAATGTCTACGGAGCTGCCCTGGTTGATCAACACTTTGGTAATTATAAAATTATCTATTTCTACAGTGATTACCATTGGGGTGTCTTATGTTGGATCTATGGCGGTAAAATCTTCATCAGTGAACGTGATTGGGGGCATACGTGGTCGCGGTCGGACTGGCGTAGAGTGAACCGACTGAATGGCTCTAAGGTGTTTCTTTCTTGCTGAGTTGGAACATTCGTCCCCTGCAAAGCCTCCTGCTATATAATGGACATCACTAGGGATGCCGAGTGATATAGGACTGACGATGGTGTTGATGACCTCCTGAACTCTGCGTCCGGTTTTATTATTTCTTTCAGGACTCTCACTCCGTTGTCTAGTCCTTCTGACTGGGCTCTCACTTCGCCTATGTTGTGTGGGACGTCTATTGTCATTGTGGCGACGTGGGTTTTCTCGTCCAGGTCAGTCGTGATGTTCGTTAGGGGTTGTCAGTCCTTTGAAGGGATCGAAGGTGTGTGGAGGAGTCGATTTTAATGAACTGACGAAATTGTCTCACTTAGAGGAGTTCTTATACTTTATCCTTTAATGCTTGGCACCGTTCGGTTGTGTGTCCATAATTATGATGATATTGGCAACGCTTAGAGGTGTCAGCATTTCGCAGGGTCTGTGATTGCTTCGAGGTCGGGATCAGTTCGACTTGTAAAGCATCTAGGACTCTCCCGATGGGGACAACTAGGGGGTGTAACTGTTAAACCAAGGCCCTCAGTTTTCCTTGAAGCTGTCATTCTAACCTGACACCGATCGGTTACTTCTGCCTTTGTCCTTCTTTTTCACCTTGTTTGGGCCTTCCACTAGATGGTTCCGGTGATAGTCAATGTGCTCCTCTATCTGCATGAACTTAGTGGCGCGATTACGCAATTCTTTCATGTTTTGGGCTAGTCTTTTGATTAGACTTTTAGTGAACCGGCAGGGCGGATAGCGCCGACCAGGTGATGCATCGCAATTTCGGGAATTAAATTTCTAATACCCATACATACTTTGTTGAATTTATCCATGAATGCCCAAAGGGTTTCTCCCTTTTTCTACATTGAGAAGGGACAACAAGGAGGTGTGATGAGGTCGACTCGTTTGCATACTATGTGGTGAAATTTGTAGCCAGGACCCTAAAATTTCCCACAAAATTAGGAGGAAAGGTTGTGAACCATCCCAGCAATCCCTCTTGAAGAGTAGTAAGGAAGACTTTACACCAGACAAACTTGTCACTCATGTACAAAGTCATTTGTTTTTTGAAGACATTCAAATGTTTGTCCGGGTCAGTGGAACCATCATACAATTTAATAGTCAGCCCTTTCAACTTGGAAGGGAGTGGTGTTTCGATTATCTCTTCTGTGAATGTGTGTCCCCTAATGTCTTCTTCATCATCTAGAGCAGTATGGATTCTGAAGCTTTGGTACGTCTGATTTGTTTAGAGAGTGGGTGACGGCTGTGGATTTGGATTAGCTGGGATGGTTGTTGGAGCATGAGACTACCCTTCTCGTTCATGACCTTTGAATCGTTGTTGTAAGGATCTGTTTTGCTCCCTTAGGAGGGACATTTCCTCTGCATGACGACACTGGTTTTCCTTATTGTGTAGTTGATCCACGACACTTTTCTGATGCATTTCTTTCATTTGTGCCTGAAGGGCTGGAATCATGGCATCTTTTTATCCGTTACGCGATCGACGTTGTTTCTTGTTGAGACCATGGTTGCTTGTTTTTGTTGCTGAAGATTAAGTTATTACCTCGACCCCACGGTGGGCACCAATTGTACCTGTATAGAGAGAGGGGGACCCAGGTAACACAATTTGGTGACATGTCGATGTCTGTTGGCGATCTACTGAGTATCTTCAACCTTCTTTCTTTCACTGTTGAACTCAGGCGATCGGGGGTACCTGTGATTGCACTCCGACGCTCAAATCAGTATTAGTATTTTGGGTGTGTTCTTGCAGAGTAAAAAACATAACTTACAATTTTGCGGAGGTTTTATTTATAGTGTTAGTTATGGGTCTTCTCCATGATGGGTCATATATTTCTCACATATTTCGGATATGATCATGGCTCATTAAATGTTTATCGTAACTATAGTTACTCTTATTTAATGTGTGACTTGAGGTGTTCTCTACCTCGTTCGGCCATTATGTCCAAAATAGGTTCGTCCGGTAAAAAAAAAATTATGATCAAGATTAAGGATTAAGGAAAGTTAAGTGTTAAAAATCTAATAAAGACCAACTTATTGTTTGAAAACGTAATTCATAAATAAATAAATAAAAATATCACTAAAGATTCACACTGACAAGGACTAATATGATCAGCTCAAATCTCATATGCAATGGAGATACTTATGCATATAACTAGAGAAAAAAAAATAGAAAAGAAAAGTAGAGACCGAAGAAAAAGAAAACTTACTCTAAAAAATTGTGATCATCCTAAACTTTATTGTTTGCACACAACAAGTTTTGATCAAAGAAAATATAAGAAATTGTACCTGTACTTAAAAGAAAGGGTAAGAAAATATGAAGATAAAGAGTTTAGAGAAATAATTTTTTTTATAAAAGAAAATAATAAAAAATTAAAATTCTGATTTACATATATCAAAGAAAATTTAAAATTTCTATTTTTATTCTTTAAAAAAATTATCTTACACTTTTCCTGTTTCTACATATCTTCGGTCAATATTTTATCTCTAAATCTCCAGCACCAAAAACAAATAAAAATGGGTCTTTTCCTTTCATATACAAAGTTGCATGAAATGTTCTACCATAAAAAAGTTTGAATAATTAGTGTTTAAAAAACAAACATGGTAAGACTGAGGGATAAATAATATTTTTTTAAAATAAATCATATATGAAAAATAGATCGAACTTTTAAAAAGAAAAATCATAGTGAATCATAAATGTAAAATTTTACGAGTGTTTTACAATTTTGTTTTAGTCTCCCCTATAATTAATTTTATGTGAAAAAACTAGCACTCAACCATGACTTCAAAATTAAAATAGTTAAAATAATAAATTTTCAAGCAATATTGTATTAAAGAAGAAACATCTTTATAAAAGATATTTTGATGACTTGTATATTTATTCTAGTTTTCTACCGCTTAGAATATTCTAGTGTCTAACTAAATAATATTGTGGAAAAAAACTTTAATGTAACTTGGTGTATAATATTATAAGAAAAATATTAAATAAAATTTTAATTTTAAATAATATAATAATTAGTTATTATTTGATTAAATTAAAAATTATTTTATAAATTTTAAAAAAATTAATATTTAAAATAATTTATATATTATTAATAAAAAATTTACAAAAATTATTACTAAAATTTTATCTATTTACTATTTTATATTTTAAATTAATTTTTTATTAATTTTTTAAAAATTAATTTAAAATATAAAATATTAGTAACTAAAATTAGAAGATATAAATTTAGATTGTTTTATAAATATTTTTATTAATAATAAAATCATTTTAAATATAAATAATTTTTTAATTTTAAAATAATATCTAATTTAATTAATATAGTGATTAATTATTTTTTATTATTAAATTTAATTAATATTTAATAATTTATTTTATTATAATAATACATAAATAATAGGTAAGTATGAGAGTGCATTGCTAATTAAATATACCTCAAAACTTGACTGGGTCTTTAAAAGTTTAATAGAAAATTGACAAAAACAATGTGAAAAAGAAAGTGGAGCCTAAATTCAGAGTCCTTTAAATATATAGCTAGAGATTGAAAACTTTATTTATGAAGGGGGTCTTTGAAATGGGGTTCAGTAATAATTTAAAAGAGTAATTCTTGGAAACTAAGTTAAAAAAATACGTTAATAGTGATTTAAGGAGTTAGTTAATTGTAAATAAAATATTTAGATAAAAAGCTAACTATTTATTTAAATATACGATTCTTACTTATTTCTTTCATACATTTTTATATAATGGATTACATGAGGAAAATCAATAATTCAATCTTATAGATACTTTTGTTTTTTTTTCCTTTCTTTGTGTGGTGTGCTAATCTTCAAACTCATATATTGGATAAGACTTTAATGATGCACTACTAAGTCTTTTGATTTTAATGTTTTCCTACTTTCTTGTGATGGATGACCTAATAATCTTCCAACTCATAAAAGGGTTGATCTAGAAAGATCAACCATATAAAGTCTTTGGAGAAATTGGATGTAATAGAGTGACTACTATTAAGAGTATGAAGACTAGAGTTTTCATTAGGCACTACCTAAGAGATTTTGAAATCCAATTATTACAAAGTGAATTTTAAGCCTAACTCAACTCCATATAACCGGCTCATGAGGTGAGGTTTGCACCCACTTATATACAATGAAATGTCCTAATCTCTAGTCGATGTGGGATCTCCAACACACTCCCTCACGTCGAGAGTGACAACTCGTGCGTGGGATAATATATTATGGGTGGTCCGATAACGACCCGATAACGGGTGGCCTGATAAGCCCAACAAACACTCGCTAGGATAGGCTCAAAATGGCTCTGATACCATATTACAAAGTGACTTTAAGCCTAACTCAACCCCATAAAACCGGCTCATGAGGTGAGGTTTGCACCCACTTATATATAATGAAATGTCCTAATCTCTAGTTGATGTGGGATCTCCAACAATATTATAAAATAGAAAAGAGATGAATAAAAAAGAGAACAAAGATGAACAAAAGAGTAAAAGGAAGGTAAATGATATGAGAATGAATGTCTCTTTTCTCTTGTTATTAAAATCAAAACAAATGGTCTAAATATATACAAGTTGAACACTCATTCTATGTTTAACTAAAGAGGGAAAGAATCAATAATTAAATACTAGAATCATAATACACAAAGACAAAATAAAGGTTATTCACCTCTATAAAGAGAAACAACTGATAATTAGAAAAGAGACACCCAATTATTCTCCTCTGTAAAGAGAAACAACTGATAATTAGAAAAGACTCCCAATTAATATTAGGATCCTTTTATAACTCTAGTATCTGTATCCTTTAATATCCCGCCACAAGCTGGGGAGCAAATATTGATGAGACCCATCTTGGAACAAATATTCTTAAAAGATTGAGGACTTAAAGTTTTGGTATAAATATCAGTCAGTTGCTCTGTGGTGGAAATGGGAAGCAAATGGATGAGACCCTTCTTTAATATTTCCCTGACCACGTGACAATCTATTTCTACATGTTTTGTATGCTCGTGAAAAACTGGATTTGCTGCAATGTATCTTGTTGAGTCATTGTCACAGTATAAAAGAGATAGTTGCTCAAAAGGAACTTTGAAATCTTGAAGAAGATAAGTTAGCCATTGAATTTTACATGTAATAGTGGCCATTGTCCTGTATTCAGCTTCACAAGAACTCAACTCTTTGATATTGTTCCTTGCTTCTTTGATTTCCAAGATATGAGAGAATTCCCAAGATACACACTAAAACCAATCACTGATTGTCTTGAATCACTGTAGGGGCCCCAATCACTATCACAAAAGGCTTTGAGATGAACAGAAGTAGTGAAAGAGAAAAATAGACCAAGACTTAGAGCCCCTTTGATATATATGAGAATTCTAATCACTGCATTATAGTGAGCAATTGTAGGCTTAACAAAGAAATTGAGAAAGTTGTTGCACAAAAAATGTTATGTCAGGTCGGGTATTAGTGAGATACATAAGTCTTCCAATCAATCTTTTGTAGGCTTGAATATTTGTGAAAGGAACACTTCCAGTATAAGAGAATTTCTCATGATTATCAATAGGAGTGGGTGCAAGTTTGCAGCTAAAAGACCTGCATCTGTTAATAATTCCAATGCATATTTTCTTTGATTTACCATTATTCCTGTCTTACTTCTTGCTACTTCTAGACCAAGAAAATATCTTAAATTCCCAAGATCTTTAATCTTGAATGTCTGATTCAAGGCTTGTTTGATTCGAGCAATCTCTTCTTTATCATTTTCTACCAATATTATATCATGCACATATACCAATAATGTTGTAAAAGATCCTTCAGAAGAATTAATTAACAAGGAATGATCATTCATAGATTGAGTATATCCCAAAGAAAGCAAAAATGATGATAGTTTGGCAAACCTTTCTCTGCTGGCTTGCTTAAGGCCATATAAAGCTTTTTTAGTTTACAAACTTTTCCTGGTGGAATAAAAGTCAATCCAGGAGGAGCAATCATGAATACATCTTCTTTCAAATCTCCATGTAAAAAGGCATTATTTATGTCTAATTGTTTCAATTCCCAATTATAAATAGAAGCAATCTTATGGTGGTCATCTTTGTTATTGGAGAGAAAGTATCAAGGTAGTCAATGCCTTCTGTTTGTGTATATCCCTTTGCCACTAACCTTGCTTTATACCTTTCAATTGTCCCATCAACCTTATATTTTATTTTGAATACCCATTTGCAACCTATGACAACTTTGTTCTTAGGCGGAAGAGCAGTCTCCCAAGTTTGATTTGACTCTAAAGCAGATATCGCGCATTGTATAACTTTTCTCCAACAGTCATGTTTCACAGCTTCAGAATGTTGGGTCTATTAGTGTCTAAGTTCAAGAGGGGAGGGGTGAATTGAGCTTATAAAATTTTCGCAAGAACACACAATTTTCAGTATGCCAGAGACAAAAAGAACATATTGATTTTACATGAAACAGATTGATTCTTCAGAGCAGTCTAGCACAATTTGACTTTGTTCAAATTAAAATTGTAATCAACAGAGGGTTATAACAGCATCAGATTAATTTGATTTTATGAGTATGAAGAGTACAGCTATGCCAGGAAACCAATCAACTTCATTCAACACAAGGTTTTAATGAGAATGAATCTTTCTCAGGTTTGAATGAATAGACAATTTGTTTTCAAATCAATTAAAACAACATATACAACTGCCTTGATTGTGATTAGAGAGCTTTAACAAAACAGGAAGAACAGTTTTTATTAAACCCAGAATCAACATATTCAATTTCAAACGAACAGATTTAGTTCTTGACAGAATTAAGCAAAACTAGAAATGAGTGCATGAAAAGAAAAGGCACACAGGATTTTATACTGGTTCACTCATACAGAGCTACGTCCAGTCTCACTTTACCCCAAGGTGGAATCCACTAAAAACAATACCAATTACTTACAAACACAACAGTTCTTGAACACTACAAGAACAACACAATCAATGCTGAAAAACCCTATTTCAGCACACCTTGCACTCCAAGAAACCCTATCAAGGAGTGACTAACACTTACACCTTTACAAACAAGAATAAAGGAAAGATTACACCTGAAAAGAAGATGCAAGAACTCAAAACCAGTAGTTCAATTTGCTGCAGAACTGCACCAGCACCTTCACCAAGATCAAAGGTTTCCTAGAACAAGCACACTTGAAAATCTCTTTGGAAAACCTTTCAAAAATCTTTCAATCCTTCTTTTCACATGGAAATTGTTTGATCTCTGCCAAAAACGTAATTGCTCAGCACCCTTTCATGTGAGAAAGATTTTTCTTTATATAGAAAACAGTTTCTAACTTCTTTTCAAAAAAACGGTTGAAAAGCAGTTATGAAAACAACAGATTCATTTTTGAACTTAACAGATTTATTTTGTGAAAACCGTCAACTCAACTAACTGACATAACTGTCTGAGTTGTACCTTTGGTGCCCTAACTAACTTGTGAAAAACCTTTCAGCTGACCAAAGAATAAACTTGTTCTTTCACAGTGAAACATATTAAAATATAGCAAACAGGCCAGCTCAACTTTAACTGAAATAACTAACTGAGCTTTACCTGTGGTGCCCCAACAGAATTTTAGAAAAGCCTTTTAACAGAGAAGAAATAAACCGATTCTTTCTCCATAAAACAGATTTATTTTTGTACTGATTTAAAACTTTTAAGAGCACTTTTAAAAGCTTTTCAAAAACCATTTAACCACATCATGTGCTTGATCTAGACTTGGTTAGGCATCTAGGATAGGTCATACAGCAAAAGGCAACCTTACACAATTACAAGCCTAATTATAAACATATCTAAAAACCTATTACAATCTTCAAAGCACTCAAGCTATTTTCTTCATCAAACACACATCAAGCCTTGGTAGGGAAGAAGCTTCCTCCAGCTTCAACACAGAATAAATGTTTGGATCAATATGTGAAGAAAGAGACATAACAAAAGATTTGTAAGAAGATGATAAATTTCTATAAGACAATACAAAATTCAAAGGATATTTAACTCTTGAAGATGTACTGGAAACATTAAGATTACAATGATAATCCTTTAAATACTCAGGTGGTCTTTTTATTCTTGCGCTCATTCGTACAGATGGATCTGATTCAGAACTTTGTTCTATATCATGATTTTAATTGAGGTTTTGGTCTATATGGGAACAATCTTCTTCTGAAATCTCAATTTGTGACTCAAATTATTATCACTGCTATTTTCAACACTATCACAAGGTGTATTATCACAAGGTGCATTATCACAAGGTGCAAAAATGGCTTGTGATGGCTGACTTAAAACATATTGATCTTTAGCAAACAAAATTTGATCATTAACGTCAGGACTGTTAGTTTCATTGCTAGTATCTTGAACCCTTTGGTATGGAAAAACATGTTCATAAAAGACAACATCCCTAGACACAAAATTTTCTCTTGATTGAATATTCAACAAAAAATATATCCTTTTGTCCCCCTTTGAAAACCAATAAAAACACATTTTGATGCTCTTGGATCAAATTTTCTTCTATTTGTTGACAAAGTGCTAGCATAACATAAAGAACCAAACACCTTTAATCCATTAAAATCTGCATCAGTTTTGAAAAGCATTTCATGAGGAGAAGAATAGTTTAAAACAAGTGTGGGAAGCATGTTTATAATATGCACAACATGTATCACAGAATATGACCAATAAATTTTGGGTAAATGAGATTGTATCATAAGAGCTTTTGCTACATCTAATAAATGGCCATGCTTGCTTTCAACTATACTATTTTGTTGTGGAGTATTGACACATGATGTTTGATGTATTATTCCTTTACTAACAAAAAAATTAGTCATGAAAAATTCAGTTTCATTATCACTTCTTATTTTTTTATTTTTTTTGTCTCAAACTATGTTTGAACATAAATAACAAAATTTTCCAAAACCTTAACAACTTCAGATTTTTGTTTCAAAAGAAAAATCCATTTGTACCTCGAATAGTCATCAACTATGGTCAAGAAATATTTATGACCATGAATTGATGATATTGGGTATGGTCCCCAAACATCTACATGAATCAAATCAAAACATTTTTTTGATTTAGATGTACTAATATGAAAAGAAAGTCTTTTTTGCTTTGCAAAATGACAAACATCACAAATAAAAGATTTGTTATATTTAACAAAAGGAAATTTATTCTTGATAACATCAATACATTTATTTGAAATATGAGCTGATCAAAAATGCCAAAGGGTTTCTAGATCACTAGCAATGACATTAACAATATTGATAGTGTGTGTAGATTCAAGAGGTTTAATTTGAAGTTTCTGGTAAGATGGGATCCTGAGTATTTAAAGTCTATCTTGCATCTTAGCAGAACTAATTATTTTCAAGGAGTTTTTGTCTTGAATGTGACAACCATTAGAATCAAAGGTAAGAACACAAGATAAATTATCAATCAATTTTGTTACTAAAAGAAGATTAAAAGTAAAGCAAGGAATATACAAAACATTGTCTATGACATGATTTTAATTGAGAAAAACACTTCCAGAATAATTGGCAATGACTTGATTTCCATTTGGTAATTTGACATAAATAAGATCAATTTGATGATATGAAGTGAAGTAAGTTAAGGATGAACAAATGTGATCAGTAGCACCACTATCAATAATCCAAGAACTAAAAGAAGAAATAAAGTTATTACCAGTTTGTGTTGTCATGTTGGAATGAATAACAAAGACTTGACTAAAACATTGTCACTGGATTTAACCTGTTGTAAAAGAGCTAACAATGTTTGATACTGCTCAAGAGTAAAACCAATTAGTTGAGACTCCACTTTCGACTTTGAACATTCATGATTCTGCTCATTATTGTTAAAATTTGTATTATGAAAGGCTGCATGACTCTAATGATGGTACTGGTTTTTAAATTTAAAATGAGGTGGAAAACCACGCTTTTTATAGCATGTATCAGTGGTATTCCCTGTTTTTCCACGATAACTGTAAATTTTGGAAGTATATCATTTTCCATAGCTTCCTCTTCCATATCCATCACCCATGTCATAGGTCGTAGCATTGTTTTTATAACCTCCTTTGCTAGTAGCAATCATTGCCTTGGATTGATCACCAAAAACTTGCCTCTCTTGTTGTGTAATGAGAGAGTAAACTCTATTCAAGGATGAATTATTTGATGAACTAACATGGTAAGGTGAACAAAGATCTTGTGAGGGATGAACAACCTCGCCCATAGATAAATGTAGCAACCAGAGCTCTGATACCATATTATAAAATAGAACATAGATGAATAAAAGAGAACAAAGATGAACAAAAGAGTAAAAGGAAGGTAAAGGATATGAGAATGAATATATTTTTTTTTCTTGTTATTAAAATCAAAACAAATGGTCTGAATATATACAAGTAGTACATTCATTCTAGGTTTAACTAAATAGGGAAATAATCAATAATTAAATACTAGAATCATAACACACAAAGACAAAATAAAGGTTATTCTTCTCTATAAAGAGAAACAACTCATAATTAGAAAAAACTCCCAACTAATATTAGGATCCTTGGTATTCGTATCCTTTAATAATCAAGATTTTGAAAGAGAACAAAAAAGATAACCAAGAACAACAAATGGGGAAATAAAGATCAGAGAGGAGCGCAGCAGAGCTCTTCATTCGAAGAACTTTGATATCATATTACAGTCAATGCAGATGAATATTCCTTGTCTGATGCGGTGCATCAAATGGAGCGCACGTAATCGCAAACCCTCATTGCAAATGAAAAAGAGACAAAGACTCAAGCGTAAAAGAGAGAAAAGCAGATAAAAGAAAATACAAAAGAAATTATTATTTGCTTGTGTATTAGAGAGTAAAATACATGATGTATATATAAGAAAAAGAATAAGACCTAGCTGAAACAGAAAAGGAAAGTTGGGTCAAACAAACAAAACTCAATAACTTAAAACAGAAAAACTAAATATGTTAACAATGTTTATAAATGATTAGTTTGATTGGTTCTTTTTGCATGAATTAAATATGTTATGGAATTTCTTTTCATTAGCTTACCATTGCATTTCTTGTTGTGTTTGAACTACGATGATTGTACTACGTACACGAGCGGATGATCATACATGTGTCGGAGGGTCTGAAGGGTTTTGGGATGTATTTTTGAATCTTATATTATTAATATTTGTATTTCTATAAGTCTTAATCTTGTTATAGAAATCAGTAGAACTTGTATTGTAATAGTTAGATGTATTTTTCAGAGTGTTACAAATGAGGGATAAATAATATTTTTTTTTTTTTAAATTGTAACACTTTTTGAAGGTCGTTCTATTTTTTTTTCGTGAAATAAACCATATATAAAAAATAGATCGAACTTTTAAAAAGAAAAATCATAGTGAATCATAAATGTAAAATTTACACGAGTATTTTACACTTTTGTTTTAGTCTCTCCAATAATTAATTTTACGTAAAAAAAACTAACACTCAACCATGAATTCAAAATTAAAATAGATAAAATAATAAATTTTCAAGGAATATTGTATTAAAGAAGAAAATTCTTTATAAAGTTAGCTATTTTGATGACTTGTATACTTATTCTAGTTTCCAACTTTAGAATATTCCACTGCCTAACTAAATAATATTGTGCAAAAAGCTTTAAATGTGATGACTTGGTGTACCAATAATACATAAATAGGTGAGTGTGAGAGTGCATTGCTAAATAGACGTCTTTAAAAATTTAATAGAAAAATAACAAAGACAATGAGAAAAAGAAAGTGGAGCCCAAATTCAGAGTCCTTTAAAAATATAGCTAGAGATTGAGAACTCTATTTATGAAGGGAGTCTTTGAAATGGGTTTCAATAATAATTTAAAAAAGTAATTCTTGGAAATTAAGTTAAAAAAAATACGTTAATAGTGATTTAAGGAGTTAGTTAATTGTAAATAAAATATTTAGATAAAAGCTAACTATTTATTTAAATATACGATTCTTACTTATTTCTTTCATACATTTTTATATAATGGATTACATGAGGAAAATCAATAATTCAATCTTATAAATAGTTTTGTTTTTTATTCTTTCTTTGTGTGGTGTGCTAATCTTCAAACTTATATAATGGATAAGACTTTAATGATCAACTACTAAGTCTTTTGATTTTAATGTTTTCCTACTTTCTTGTCATGGATGACCTAATAATCTTCCAACTCATAAGGGTTGATCTAGAAAGATCAACAATATAAAGTCTTTGGAGCAATTTCAAAAAATTTCCTTTTGTATGTTATTAATGTGCTTAATTTTCTAACCCATAAAATAAATGGAGTTAGAAGTACATCATGCAAATTAATCCACGTATTTTTATCATTGAGGAAAAAAAGTTACACAATGTTTTATATGTTTCAATTAATTTCTATTTTATTTTATTCTCTGAAAGGCTTATGTATTCTTGTTATTAGTTCTCTTTTGTGTTTGGTAAGTTATACTCTTTTACAACTCATAACATCAACAAAATGTTTCTAGCTTCAATTGGTTACTTAAAACTGAAGTTCAAAACAAAATTCAACAATTAATTTATTCATGATTTTACAAACTTCCAAACCCAATTTTTTTTTCTTACTCATAACCTCAATATGAATTAAAAAAATCCATATCTTATATGTCTAATTCCAAACTTGTTCCCTAAATTCAATATCCACGTATTCACATCACAAACCAAAATTATTCAATCATATATACCAATTTAACTTCATAAATAAAAAACAGGTTTTAATTTCAACCAACAATCAATATCTACCATGTTCTCATATTCTTAATTTATACAAAAATTTGAAAGAGAGGTTCACCTGCACAAGACTATCTGATTCTTAAGTTTGTAACGAGTTCACACTGACCCGTTTGGATTTAGTTTTTAGTTATGCTTGTGGTTGAACATACTTCGTTCTTGATTCAACTTGCATTATTTTGCTTTGGAAGTCGGTGCTCCGTCACAATTTTGTCTTTAAAAGACGCATCAATGGGGTTGGAGGAGGAAGATGTACATAAAGTGCATTTGACCTTAACTCCTAACGATGTGAGACTATATTAGCGATACCGGAACAAAATACATGTTTTTAATGCTTTAACTTTTGTTTCAATTTCCTCAAGGAAAGATGTGAAAATAAAGAGTTGAAATAAATACTAAATTTTGTAAAATGAAATACTAAAAAAGTAAATTTGTAATTTATATATATTAAAACAAAATTTAAAATTATCAACTTTTATTCTTTTAAAATTATCTTACACGTGTTCCGTTCTCTACATATCTTCAAATTGTAATTCAAATATCCAAAAATGTCAAATATTTTATCTCCTGCACCCTACACAAATAAAAATGGGGTCTTCTCCTTTCATGCAGAAAATTGCATGAAATATTCTACTATAACGAACTTTGAATTATTAGTTCAAAAGGAGAAGATTATGGAGTATAAGGATGAGAGATAAATATTTTTTTAAAAATTTTAACACTTTTTGAAGGTTTTTCGTGAAATTAATCATATATAACTTTTAAAAAGAAAAATCACGGTAAATCATACATGTAAAATTTACACGAGTATTTTACACTTTTGTTTTAGTCTCCCAAATAATTATTTTTATGTGAAAAAACTAACGTTCAACAACGAATTCCAAATTAAAATAGAAAAAATAATAACTTTTTCAAGCAGTATTGAATTAAAGAAGAGAAATCTTTATAAAGTTAGATATTTTGATGACTTATATATTTATTCTAGTTTCCTACTTTTTAGAATATTCCACCATATGAGTAAATAGTATTTTGCCAAAAAAACATTAAATGTGATGACTTGGTCTAACAATAACATATAAACATTTTTGAATGTGAACATTTTTGTGCGGACATAGAATTTAAACAAGCCTATCACACTTCTTTTAGTTCCTTCTACCTAATTTTTTGCACCCAAACCTACGTTGCTCCAGGTCAACAAAGTTGAAAAATTTAGAAAGAAGATACAAAGTATGTTACGGATTTTGACTTGTGAATTTGATTTTATAAATTTAGTATAGAAAATTAAAATTGTTAGAAATTTTGGCAAATTGGACACTAAAATAAATAGTTAGAAAAGGGCAAACTTTAATGAAAATAGAGCAAAAAGAAAAAGGCACTGCGGCAGTATAAATATTAGAAAGAAGTTTTATAGGCATAACCAAGAAGCACTTCTTTGTGATAGAAAAAACATTAGTTTCTTAGAGAGAGAGAGCTTGTGTGATGACGAATTCCTCCATTTTAATGATGGTGTTTGTTCATCTTTGTTGGTTTTTCTTTAGTGTGTTTGGAGAGACTGTGTGCATTGAAAGTGAGAGAGAGACATTGTTGAAGTTCAAAGATCATCTCAAAGATCCTTCAAATAGGCTTTCTTCTTGGAATGCTACTGCCAATTCCAACTGCTGCAACTGGGTTGGAGTTGTGTGCAACAACATTACATCCCATGTTACAGAGCTGCACCTCTACACTCCAGTTCCCGTTTTCGATGAGGGTCTTGGTTTTGCATTCAATGAAGCTTATGGACAAGCAAAGGAAGAGTTTACTGCATCTCAATTTGGTGGAGAGATAAATCCTTGTTTGGTTGATTTGAAGTATTTGAATTACTTGGACTTGAGCCAAAATCGTTTTGAAAGTATGTCAATTCCTTCTTTCCTTGGAACAATGACTTCCTTAACTCACCTCAACCTTTCTAATGCTGGATTCATGGGAGACATTCCTCCTGCCATTGGAAATCTCTATAATTTGCTTTATCTTGACCTTGGTTCTGCTACTGTCGGAATAATTCCTTCTCAGATTGGGAATCTCTCCAATTTGCTTTACCTTGACCTCAGTTATGTTGTCTACGGAACAATTCCTTCTCAGATTGGGAATCTCTCCAATTTGGTTTACCTTGACTTTCGAAATGTGTTTATTGAAAATAGTGATTGGCTATCAAGTCTTTCAAAGCTTGAATATCTTGATTTGGGATGCTCAACCTTTTACCAATCATTTCATTCTCTTCACACTCTCCAAGCTCTTCCTTCTTTGATGCATCTACATTTGTCCCTATGTACCTTCTTTCAGTATAATCAACCATCATTTCTTAACTTCTCATCTCTCCTCACTCTTGATCTCTCTGAGATTAATTATTCTCCTTCAATTTCTTTTGTCCCAAAATGGGTGTTTGGACTAAAGAAACTTGTTTCTCTTTCTTTAATGTTAAACGAGTTTGAAGGTCCAGTTCCTGATGGTATTCGAAACCTCACACTTCTTGAAAATTTGGATTTGTCAGCAAATTTATTCTCATCTATACCTGATTGGTTTTATGGTAATTTTCAGCATCTCACATTCTTGAACCTAAGGAACAACAATTTGCATGGGACTATTTCTGAAGCCTTAGGAAATGTAACTTCTCTGGTTGAACTTGATTTGGCATTCAATCAACTTGAAGGTCCAATTCCAAAGTCTTTAGGTAATCTCTGCAACTTAAGAAAAATAGATTTCTCATATCTCAAACTCAACCAACATGTTAATGAAATTTTAGATATTCTTGCTCCCTGTGTTTCCCATGAGCTTAGAACACTTAAAGTTCAAAGTTCTCAACTTTCAGGCAATCTGACAGATCAATTTGGGGTTTATAAAAATATTGTCACACTGTATTTTCGTGACAACAAAATTGGTGGTGAACTTCCAAGATCACTTGGAAAACTTTCATCATTGAGATTTCTCAATCTATGGAATAATCAATTCAATGGAAATCCATTTGAAAGTCTTAGATCACTTTCTAAATTGTCATACCTTGATATTAGTGATAATCATTTTCAAGGAATTGTCATGGATAATGATCTTACAAATCTTACCAACTTGATTGAGTTTCGTGCATCAAGAAACAATTTGACTTTAAAAGTGCATCCCAGTTGGTATCCCACTTTCCAGCTTATCCGTTTGGGTATGAGCTATTGGCAATTAGGTCCCAACTTTCCATCATGGATTCAATCACAAAACAAACTTCGTTATTTAGAAATGTCTAACACAGGGATTTTAGGTTCTATTCCCACTTGGTTTTGGGCAACATTTTCTAAAGTTTATTTTCTAAACCTCTCTTATAACCATATCCATGGTGAGCTTGGAAGTACACTAACAAATCCAATATCTATCATTGTTGTTGATCTAAGTGCAAATAACTTAAGTGGCAGATTTCCCTATCTTTCAAATGGTGTGGCTTCATTAGATCTTTCAAGCAATTCATTATCCAAATCCATGGATGATTTTTTATGCAAAAATCAAGACAAGCCAATGCAATTGGAATTTCTCAGTCTTGCATCAAATAATTTGTTAGGAGAAATACCCGATTGTTGGGGCGCTTGGCCATATCTAGTGGATGTAAATTTACAAAGCAACAATTTTGTTGGAAACTTACCCACATCTATGGGTTCCCTGGTACATCTACAGTCTTTACGCATTCGTAACAATTCACTTTCGGGAACATTTCCTACCATTTTGAAGAAGACCAAAAAATTAATTTTGTTAGATCTTGGCAAAAATAACTTTTCAGGAACAATTCCAGCTTGGTTTGGAGAACATCTTTTAGATATGAAAGTTCTTATCCTTCGATCAAATAGATTTTTGGGTCATATTCCTAATAAAATATGTGATATGAGTCATCTTCAGATTTTGGACCTTGCACAAAACAATTTGACTGGAAAGATACCTACTTGTTTCAATAGCTTGAAGGCCATGACGCAGATGAATAAAAGTACAACTCCTATCATCTATTTAAATGCTATAAAGTATACATCTGAATATTCATATGATAGTAAAGCCAATGTGGTCCTTTGGGTGAAAGGACGAGGAGACGAGTACAAAAACATTTTGGGATTAGTAACAAGTATTGATTTGTCAAATAACCAATTAGTAGGAGACATACCAAGAGAACTCACAGATTTAAATGGATTGATATTTTTGAACTTCTCACACAACCAACTAGTTGGTCATATTCCACAAAGCATTGGTAATATGAGATCATTATTGACCATCGATTTTTCAAGGAATCAACTTTCCGGTCAAATCCCTCCAACCATTTCAGATTTGAGCTTTCTCAGTATGTTAAACTTGTCTTATAATCATTTGAAGGGTAAAATTCCATCAGGAACTCAATTGCAAACCTTCGACGTCTCCAACTTTATTGGCAACAATCTTTGCGGGCCACCACTACACTTCAATTGCAACCCCACTGAGAAAATTGATAATTTTGATCACAATAAAAGAAGAAGTGATAGGCATGGAGTGAACTGGTTTTTTGTCAGTATGACAATTGGATTTGTTATGGGATTTTGGATAGTAATTGGTCCTTTGTTCATCTGTAGATCATGGCGCAATACCTATTTTCATTTCCTTGATCATGTGTGGAAGAAACTTCAATATATTTTCTGATGTAATATCACTAAATAGTGATGAGTTCTATTTAATAAGAATTGTATTGTGAGAATCGTTAGCAAACATCTATACACAAGTGTTTATGTTTAGAACTTTAGTCTTATTAGATATGATATGATGAACATATTGAATGTTTGTTAATCTTTTGAATTTATAAAATAATTATGGTCTAATATATAAAATTGTATAAAAGGAAAACAATTTTACTAATAATATTATATGTAATAAATCACTCCAATAATCTAGCCACGTCCTGCATTAAAGGTTAGCATTTAATCAATCACATTTCTAAAGAGTAATCAAAATTAAATAAAACATTTAAACATCTTTTTTTTTCTGAAATGTAAACTTTTTTATTGGACCTTTTTTTTTTCATCCCTTTAGTCATGTGAATTAAATAAAAAATTAGTAATCTTAATTGAAAACTTAAGACATTCATGTTGAATTTAACTTGGCTTCAGTTGACTCAAGTTAATGCTTAAAGTCAATCCTTAGAAAAAGGTATGTGTACCTTTGTATTATGATAGACAACTAATGTACCAACTCCATAGGTTAACCTAAAGAGATATGACTGTAGAACAATATATGTACAAAATGAAGTTACTTATGTTCAGGTCAGGGATTAAAGAAGAATCTAGACTCACCATAGCTTGATTTTAAAGTGGTCTTAACTATGAAATTCGGGATAAAGTTGAGTTTTTATCTTTTAATGATTTAAATGATTTAGTTCAACTTTGTATTAGAGTAGAGGAACAATTAAAGAGAAAATATTTTTTCAAAAATCTTCTCCTTCTTCTTCTAACTATCCTAAAGGAAAATCAATTTTATGAAAAATCAAGATCATTTGAAAAAGAAAGGGACAAAGCACACTTAGAAGAAAAAGATTTTGCTTCTTCTTTGTTAAATGTCATATTTGAGTAGTATTTTATATTAAAAGACAAACAATTATAGATGTTTATTGATAAAATAACTTAAATTCAACCCCTACTTTATAAATTTAAACCGTTTTACATATTTTGTAATTATAATATGAATAAGAACTTTTTATTCCTAATTTTGTGTTAATTTCAGGATTCTAGGGAAAAATAGAGATGAAAATGGCTAAAGAAGAATAGACAAGATGAAAAGGGAAAGTTGGAACATTCAAAACTTTTTCAAACTCGCCTAAGCAAGCTCACTCTAGAGGAACTCGCCCAAGACTTGCCCAGTCGAGTTCACTCTAAAGAATTTGGGATTTTTCTCGTCAAACTCCTTTTCACACTTTTCACTAACGTGACATGTATTCATTTAACTCTAGTTCATAACTACGTAGGATACAAATTTCATTATCATCAACCATGCATTGTGATTCTCACTTTTGTAATTCAAGGTGAGACCCTACCTATTCAGGAAAATATTTTTCATAATTCTTTAACATGTACAAACTAAGTTTGTTATCTTAAATTTGATAAAAAAAAATTGTAGTATTATACATTGATCTCCAAATTACATGAAATAAAAGTGGTCACAAAGAACACATCACAATCAAGTATGTATCTTAGTTTGAACTGAAATTACATTAAATTTAAGGTTACACTTATAATAAGTATGATTAACAAACTATGAAAAATAATTTTTCATATTGTCCAATCGAACAATTCAAGATTTAAAACACACGATTAATGTTTAACCATTTACTAAATCTCAAACAAAAATTAAGGTTTGCTAAGTGTACATGAAAATTAAATTAAATTAATACATCAAACAATATTTTTTAAATCTAAACTAAGTGGTTTCCTGTAAATTTCATACAATATATTTTATAAATTTCTTACAATTTAATCCCTAAAATTTTAAACAATTTAAATTAGTCCTTGTATCCTTTATACTTTTCATAAAGTACAAATTACAATTTTAAAAACTTATAAATTTACTCCTATATATAGAAAAAATTAATTTCAATTGTATAATTATAAACTTACAAAACTAAATAACACATTAAATTCAAAAACTAAATTTCAATATCAACTGATGGTTATATCAACAACAATCCAATGAAAAGATATATCATGGATTATCATGATTGAAATCTTCAAAAACAACCACAGTTTGTTCATAAAATGATGCTCTAATATAATTGAAGAAAAACCTCTACCTTAGTAAATGGAACAACAAAATGCAAGGATACCACAGAATCACTAAATTACTATCATTAATGAAGAAAATTAAATTGTTGTTATCTCATTCGCACACCGCAACTATAATGGAGAAGAAACACTGTAAAATTTTATATTACACGGATGATGTCAGCATATCCGACACAAATATGAAGTTTTAGATCACACTTAGGTGTGTTTAAGCTAAAAAAGTTTAACAAAATATCACTACTCTTTTTAAATCAACTTTTTGGAAATTCAATGTAAAATTAATGTCGTGATTGACATATTTTTCACTAAAATCTTTTACAACGTCTATTACACTTCTTTGTTGGTCTCTCTATTATTTTTTACGTAAAAAATTGTAAAATTTAACTTCAAACTTATAAATTAAAGTAGACAATAAAAAATTTATCTCGGTTAATTGGAACTTATTTGAAAGTTGTTGTCAATTTTTTAATATTGGTGTTCAAATTTTATGAATAAAAAGTTGAAATAAGCAGCATATAATACCTAATGAAAATAGTGAATGTAACACTCCAAATTTTACATATAACTATTATAATACCGGTTCTACATATTTCTATACAAGCTTAAAGTTTTTCAAAATATTCCTAATACGTGATTAGGACGTATAGAAATACAAATATTTACAATATAAGTTTCAAAATCAACGCCTTAAAACTGTTCTGATCCTCAGACACCTGTAAGATCATCTGCTCGTGTACGTAGTACAGTCATCGCAGTTCAAACACAACAAGAAAAGCAAGGGTAAGCTAGTGAAAATAGAATTTTATAATATACACAATTAAATCAAAAGAGAAAACCAAGTTACATGATCAATTTCTCAAATTATTCAATTTTCTTCAAATCTCAACAATAAACAATCACATAGATCTCACATGGATCTACACATCCAGAATATTCAACAAACAACGTCTTCTGGAAGACCCGTATTAAGTAAGTCCTACCAGAGACTAACACCTGATCCAAAGATTACCAGCGAATCCAACAGAAAGGATCAGGGTGAGTTCAATACAACCCAAGTCGTGCATCTCATATGTCACGGTGTGCATGAACTCCCCCATCAACTTCTCACCACCTGATATCTTAGTCTATGTGACTTAGATCATCAGTGAAGTTCGGAGATCTCTGTTACCACATAGGCACCAATACTTAATACACATCAAACATCAGTCCATACATTATCCCAAATGTATGAATTCAATTCCACACCATTTCATCATACAATATCATTCCAAATACGATCCACAACATTCAAAATTTTATTTGACATAAAATATAATACTTTACTACTAAATCATCAAAACCGAATATTTCCACAAATTTAAATAATATATAAACAAACAATCCAATATATATAAACACACAACATCCCTGCAAGAGAAATTGAATATTGGGACCACGTCCCTTCCACACCCAGATCTTCTAGCCTAGGGTTCTATTAAAAATTAAATTTAGCTTCCCTTACCTTAATTGCTTGCTTTCCAAGCAACTTTCTAGAATTTTATTTCCCACAGTTTGGATAAGCTTCAAGATTTACGGACCTAATGCAAATTATCCAAACAGAACAAAAATTCAGTATATAATAGAATAAGTTGAGAGGATTAAACTTCTCAATTGACCCTACCAAGATTGATGACTAAATCCTAAGAAAAAACAGAAAACAAAGAATATTTAGAGTAAAAATGAACTTACTCTGTTTGAAAATCTGATCGGGTAGAAATGTTCCTTAACTCGCCAGCTACAACGTGATCCGATCAGATTCTAAAATAGGTGAAGATTGGGAGAGGAATATTAAGATAGAAGGGAAAGATTTAGAAAGAGAAAGAGAAAGAAATAAAAGAGGTATTGTGGTGCAGGGGGATAAGGTTCCTGTTGGTGTTTTAAAAAAAAACACGCTGTTACATTATCTCCAACTACAAAAATTAGGGTATGTTGCTCGTATCTCCTTTTCAATTTCCCAAGTGGAATCTCCATAGATGAGATCCCATAATACTTTCACCATGAGAATACTTCTTCCAAGAAGTTGTTTCACTTGTGAATCTAAAATTCTGATTGGCTTCACTTCAAATGACAAATTTTCTTTCACCTGGATTGAATCAGACTCTAGAATGTGACTGGGATCAGGTACATACTTTCTTAGCTGAGATACATGAAAAATATTGTGAAGGTTAGCTAAAGGAGGAGGCAAAGCAATTTCGTAAGCCACAAGGCCTATTCTCCTGTGAATTTGATAAGGTCCTATGAACTTAGGAGTCAATTTCTTGGATTTGAGTGCTCTTCCTACATCAGTGAACGGTGTAACTCTCAAAAAGACATTCTCACCCACAGAGAATTCTAAAGGTCTTCTTCTTTGATCTGCATAAGATTTTTGCCTGCTGAGAGATATTTTCAATCTTTCCTGAATCATTTTGACTTTCTCATTGGTTTGTTGTATTAATTCTGGTCCAATTAACACACTCTCACCATCCTGAAACCAACACAGAGGTGTCTTGCACTTTCTTTCGTACAATGCCTCAAAATGAGCCATTCCTATGCTAGCTTGGTAACTATTATTGTAAGTGAACTCTACCAGTGGTAGAATTTCATCCCAACTGCCCAAATGATCTAACACACAAGTCCTAAGCAAATCCTCTAAGGACTGGATAGTTCTCTCTGATTGTCCATCAGTCTAAGGATGGTATGCTGAACTAAGTATGAGTTTAGTCCCCAAAGCTTCTTGAAGTGTTTTCCAGAATCTGGAGGTCAATCTGGGATCTCTATCTGAAACTATGCTGGAGGGTACACCATGCAATATGACTATTTCATCTATGTAAATATGGGCCAACTTCAGCATAAAGATTCTCAATTCTATAGGTAGGAAGTGTGCTGTCTTTGTCAACCTGTCCACTATAACCCAAACAGGGTCATGCTTCTGCAAAGTACGTGGTAAGTGGGTAACAAAATCCAGAGCCCACTTCCACACTGGAATGTCTAACTGAGTTAACATGCCTCCAGGTCATTGATGTTCAATCTTTGATTTCTGACAAGTCAAGCAAGCAACTTCAAACTTGGCTACATCATTCTTCATGCCATGCCACCAATAAGACTTCTTGAGATCTTGATACATCTTGGTCATCCCTGTGTGTAAACTGAGTTTGCTTTTATGACCTTCAGATAACACTGTTTGCTTTAGTTCATTATCCTCTGGTATGCATATTCTATTTTTGAATCTCAAAATACCATTCACTCCTAAAGAGAAGTCTTTAGCTTTGTCAGTATTTAATAAGCCCATGAAGTTCTTCAATTTTGAATCTTCCAACTGCTTCTCCTTCACCTTCTCCAGAAATTCATTAGTTATAACAAGTGTATTACAACTAATGCAATTTGAAGACATGGAAACCTCCAAATTCATACTCCTGAAATCTTCAATCAATGCTAGCTCTCTAATCATAAGCGACGACATTTGTATTTTTTTTTCGACTCAACGCATCTGCAACAACATTTGCCTTCCCAGGATGATATATTAGCTGAAAATCATAGTCTTTTAAAAATCCAATCCATCTCCTCTGCCTCATATTTAACTCCTTCTGGTCATTCAAATACTTCAAGCTTTTATGATCACTGAACACATTAAAACTATCTCCGTAGAGAAAATGTCTCCATATTTTTAAAGCAAAGACAACTGCTGCCAATTCTAGATCATGAGTTGGATAATTTCTTTCATGCACCTTTAACTGACGAGAAGCGTAGGCAACAACTTTCTTATTTTGCATCAGAACACAACCCAATCCCTGATAGAAAGCATCACAAAAAACTTCAAAAGATTGATTGGTATCAGGGATTGTCAATACAAGAGCATTAGTCAACCTTCTTTTCAACTCTTCAAAGCTTCTCTCACATTGTTCAGTCCATGCAATAGGAAGATCCTTTCTAGTCAATTGGGTCAAGGAGCCATTATTTTATAAAAACCTTCTATAAATCTCCTATAATATCCTGCTAACCTGACAAAACTTCTAATTTCCGTAACTGTTTTAGGACACTCCCACTGAAGTACAACCTCCACTTTAGAAGGATCTACTGATATTCCCTGTGCAGAGATGACATGTCCTAAAAATTGTATTTCTAACATCCAGAAGTCACATTTTGAAAGTTTAGCATATAATTGTTTTTTCCTCAAAATGTTCAGGACAGTTCTAAGATGTTCTGCATGTTCTTCCCTTGTACGAGAATAGATCAAGATGTCATCTATGAACACTACCATAAAATTATCAAGGAAAGGTCTGAATATCCGATGCATATAATCCAAGAAAATAGCTGGAGCATTAGTCACACCAAATGGCATAACCAGAAATTCATAGTGACCATACCTTGATCAAAAAGCAGTCTTCTTAACATCTTCCGCTTTCACTAAAATTTGGCGATAACCTGAGCGCAAATCTATCTTAGAAAACACAACTGCCCCATGCAACTGATCCATCAGGTCATCAATTCTAGGAAGAGGATATTTATTCTTTATTGTTAACTTGTTTAATTGTCTATAATCTATGCATAGACGTGACAAACCATATTTCTTCTTCACTGATAACACTGGAGCTCCCCATGGAGAAACACTAGGTCGAAGGAATTGCTTCTCCAATAAGTCTTCTAGTTGTTTCTTCAATTCAACTAACTCTACTGGTGCCATTCGGTATGGAGAAATTGACACCGGGCCTGCTCCAGGAATCAAGTCAATTGCAAACTCTATCTCTCTCTTTGGTGGAAGTCCAGGAATCTCATTAGGAAATACATCCATAAACTCCTGAACTACAAACATCTCTCTTTGTACTTTATCTGTAACTATAGAATAAGCCAAAAGCATAAAACAATTTTCACCTTCTTGTATCTCTCTCTCAAACTGATGAGCTGAGATAACCTGCATTCCTTCTAATCCAGGGAAGATTAACTTCTTCTGACCGCAATCTATAAGGATATGATTAGAAGACAACCAATCCATTCCCAATATAGCCTCCAAATATTTTAGAGGTATACAAATCATGTTGATTTTGTATCTCCTCCCATCTATAATTACTGGACACTTAGCACACATGGAAGAAGTTACTATAATACCTTCTGTTGGTGTAGATACCACCAACTCAAATTCTAACTCTCGGACTAGCAACTTAAGCTTCTTAGCACAATCAAAAGATTTAAAAGAATGCGTTGCCCCAGAATCAAACAATACAGATAATTGTGTTCCAAGGATAGAACAAATACCTCTAACAAGGCTATCGGAATGTGAAGCTTCAACTCCACTAATGGCAAAAACTCTACCAGTAGCTTTGGTTTTTTTTTTTTTATTATTATCTTGCTGCACTCCAGTAATATTTGGGACTGGAAGTCTGGCACGACAGTCCTTCGCAGCATGACCATATCTATGACATCTATCACATGTAATGTTTGGCACTGGATGAGGACAAAATTTAACTATGTGTTCCCCACCACATCTAAAACATTTGACATTTGGTAGCAACTAAGAAGTAGGCCCTCCACTCCTGATGGATTGAGGTCTGGAATAAGGCTTCTTTTTATCTTCATATTTGGGTGTGCTTTTAGAAGGTCCTCCCACTTGAGTCTTAGCAAGTTTGCTACTAATTTTTCAAACTTTCCACTATTTTTGCTTTCTCCACTAGAGCAGGGAAATCTCTAATGGACATAGGAATCACCACTTCTTTAAGTTCTTGCTTCAACCCAAACTCAAAATTTTCTACATCTCCAAGCCTCAATCATGGTCTGGGTGTAGGTCTAGCTAGGTGTTTGAACCTAGTAGCATATTCAGTGACCGAAAGGTTTCCTTGTTCCAACTGCATGAATTCAATTTCTTTAGCATATCTGACACTATCAGGAAAATACTCCTCTAGGAATCTTACTTTAAAGTTCTCCAGGTGGCATCTTCTCCTTTGTCTTCCATCATTTTCTTCATGCCTATCCACCAAAACTCAGCTTCTTCAATAAACATATAGATGGCATAAGATAACTTTCTCTCTTTAGGGCATTGAGTAGCTTCAAAGATTCTTTCTATGTCTCTCACCCACTGGTCTGCTTCATCTGGATTTACCTTGCCATTAAATTTGGGTGGATTGTGTCTCAGAAAGTCCTATAGACTAAAGGTATGGGGTTGTTGATGAAACTGAGATGCTTCTGCTGCTAATCTAGTTGTTTCTAATTGATGAAGGGCGGCCTGATGTTGTTATGCCATAGTAACACTCTGTTGTTGCAAGGTTGTTGCCATCATCTCTATTGCTCGAGCTAAGTTGGGCATATCTATTGGAGGAGGTGGAGTAGGTGGTCTACGTGCCATCTACTAAGCACGTAAAGAATTGGGTTAGAAATTACTAAAAATTTCCAACTACATCTTTAAGACAAATTAACTTAAAAGAAATAATCACACAAAATAGATACAAAACCAATCAAGACTTATCTCTAAAATGTACTCTAACGGTTTAGAATTAAGATAGAAAATAATCTTGATCCAGTCATGAGTGTGCACCCTCACCACTCTATCAAGATTCTTTTCATTCTTAATACTTTCATCTTTATTCATAACAATTAACTTGACTCGAACACAACAAGATTTCAAGAAAAACAATTTTGTGAAACATCTTATTAGAAACTTTTAACTAAGTCTTGAGGCTAGACTTAAACAAAAATCTACACGCAGGAGAAACAGAATAAACCCACTACCCTCAGGTTATCCTAAGGATGAACCGCTCTGATACCATTAAATGTAACACCCCAAAATTTACATATAACTATTACAATACCGGTTCTACATATTTCTATACAAGCTTAAAGTTTTTCAAAATATTCCTAATACGTGATTAGGACGTATAGAAATACAAATATTTACAATATAAGTTTCAAAATCAATGCCTTAAAACTCTTCTGATCCTCAGACACCTGTAAGATCATCTGCTCGTGTACGTAGTATAGTCATCGCAGTTCAAACACAACAAGAAAAACAAGGGTAAGCTAGTGAAAATAGAATTTTATAATATACACAATTAAATCAAAAGAGAAAACCAAGTTACATGATCAATTTCTCAAATTATTCAATTTTCTTCAAATCTCAACAATAAGCAATCACATAGATATCACATGGATCTACACATCCAGAATATTCAACAAACAACGTCTTCCGGAAGACCCGTATTAAGTAAGTCCTACCAGAGACTAACACCTGATCCAAAGATTACCAGCGAATCCAACAGAAAAGATCAGGGTAAGTTCAATACAACTCAAGCCGTGCATCTCATATGTCACGGTGTGCATGAACTCCCCCATCAGCTTCTCACCACCTGATATCTTAGTCTATGTGACTTAGATCATCAGTGATGTTCGGAGATCTCTGTTACCACATAGGCATCAATACTTAATACACATCAAACATCAGTCCATACATTATCCCAAATGTATGAATTCAATTCCACACCATTTGATCATACAATATCATTCCAAATATGATCCACAACATTCAAAATTTTATTTGACATAAAAAAATAACACTTTACTACTAAATCATCAAAATCGAATATTTCCACAAATTTAAATAATATATAAACAAGCAATCCAATATATATAAACACACAACATCCCTGCAAGAGAAATTGAATATTGGGACCACGTCCCTTCCACAACCAGATCTTCTAGCCTAGGGTTCTATTAAAAATTAAATTTAGTTTCCCTTACCTTAATTGCTTGCTTTCCAAGCAACTTTCTAGAATTTTATTTCCCACAGTCTGGATAAGCTTCAAGATTTACGGACCTAATGCAAATTATACAAACATAACAAAAATTCAGTATATAATAGAATAAGTTGAGAGGATTAAACTTCTCAATTGACCCCACCAAGATTGATGACTAAATCCTAAGAAAAAATAGAGAACAAAGAATATTTAGAGTAAAAATGAACTTACTCTGTTTAAAAATCTGATCGGGTAGAAATGTTTCTTAACTCGCCAGCTACAACGTGATCCGATCAGATTCTAAAATAGATGAAGATTGGGAGGGGAATATTAAGAGAGAAGGGAAAGATTTAGAAAGAGAAAGAGAAAGAAATAAAAGAGGTACTTTGGTGGAGGGGGATAAGGTTCCTGTTGGTGTTTTTAAAAAAAAAAACACGCTGTTACAATGAAAACCAAAATAAGTTGTTATTTGTGTCCTCTAACTATTCTTCTAATATTCCACCAAAAGTAAACCAAATGCAGACAAAAAGGCAAGGAATTTTGAATGTGAACATTTTGAACAAGCCTTTCACACTTTTTTATGTCCCTCTAATTAATTTTTCGATCCTAAAATCACGTTGCTCCTGCTCAATTAAATTGACAAATTTAAAATGAAGATACAAAATACTGATTTTGACATGTGAATTTGATTTTACAAATTTAGTATAGAAAAATTAAATTGTTAGATAGATTGCACAAATACACTCAAAAAAATCATGAAATAAAAATTAATTTTAGAGACAAAAAAATAATTAATTGTTATAGTAACTAAATTAGATACCATTTTAGGGACTAAATAAATTTTTAGTTTCTAAATTAGTTTATATTATTGTTAAATGGTTTCTAAATTGGTATCTAATTAGCAATTAAGATTTTTGCTACCAAATTTAGAATATAAATAATTGGTAGTTAAAAACTTGGTAGCTAATTAGATATCAATTTAGAAACTATTTCACAATTATAGAAACTAATTTAGAAATCAAATTAGTTTCTAAAATAGTCTCTCATTTAGTTATTGGTCTCGAAAAATTGGTTTTTATTTGATAATTTTCTTATAGTGATATAAAATTTCATCCTATCTAAGAATTTTGGGAAATTGGATTCTAAAGTAAATAACTGAAAAAAAAGTAAGGTTAATGAAAACGGAGAAAAAATGTGTCTGCAGCATCATAAATATTAGAAGTTTTATATGCATAACCAAGAAGCACTTCTTTCTAATAAAAATAAAAAACACTTGCTTTCAATGCATTTGTGTGAACATGAATTCCTCCATTTTAATGGTTGTTTACCGATGCTGCCTTTTGTTATTTATCTTACGTTTGGTTCAGTTTACTGAATATGTTTAGATACTAGAAATAGGTTTCGATATGTTAATAACTTATAACATAATTGCTTAATAAAAAAATATGGGAGTAACAATATTTATTTGATAAATACTCTATTATCAGGACCGAGAGGTATAACCGAGAGAATATATCGAAAGGTTATGCCGAGAATTACTATTACATAGAGGATAAAATAAACATATATGTATAATCACTGTAGCAAAGTCCAAATCTGTAAAAGCCCAAATCAATGGATGTGTTAAAAATAATAATGGAGTGTAGAAAGAAAGGCCCAAACAAAGTATAAACCCAATAAGAAAACCCTATAAATAGAGGATCAACCAAGTGGTAAGGCAGAGTGAATTTTTATCTGATGAATGTAAAACTATTTTTGACCTTGGCATCGGAGCGCCTTGCAGGTACACACACCTATTTGTGAAGTAGAAGCCGAAAGCCCAACTTGGAGAGCCCAACCAAGAAAGGAGAAGCCAAAAGAACCATCAGAAAGGTCAACCTGTGAAGATTGTGTTATTAGCTTGAACAAGAGTTCTCGACCCTTTCTGTAAGAACAAATACTGTTTGAATTTATAAGCAATAAATTGTTATAAGGAAATTTTACAAAACAATATTATCTAGAAGATGTATCAGGTGAAATCATAGATAATTAAAATTAAGTTATTTTTAATCAAATATTTGTAAGTTATTTAGTTAGTTTATTTATGACAAAAAGTAATTAAGAATTTATATATTATAACGAGTTGAAGCAAGTCTCCCTCCTATTATAAATTGTTCTTATGTAGATTAAATATTATTATCGTTCGGTTAAAGATATAAATATTAAATTTTAGGATGTTATTATTAATAAATTAATTCATAATATGTTTAAACTATATTTTAAATATATGAAATATGGGTAAGTACAATTTCATTAATCCTTAAAGCATCAAAACTCAAAATATTTAAATCTCAAATCTAAGCTCTATTCATTATATAATTGAGGTTTAAAGGTTAAAATGTACAAATATTCACAACTTAATGTTTTCATTTTTTTCATTTTCCTAGTCATGGGTGAATTAATTTTCTAACCCATAAAATATGCACCACTAAGTCTTTGTATCATTTTTTTTTCCTTTTCTTGAGCAAATTTGCTAATCATAGAAAGGACAGAACAACAAAGACTATCAATTTAAAGTCTCTATGCTATAGTCATTTTTTTTAATCTATTTACACTATCAATTAGTGTTATTAATTTTCTAACCCATGGGTTACTACGAAAGGCCAACTTTATCAAGTCTTTGCACTACTTTTTCTACCTTGCAAAGTAAGTTAAAAAGCTGTGAGAAGAAAACAAGCATCCATATCACCATCAATCCATATCCCATCATATTCTTTAAGCTTAATATGAATAATATTATAAATATAATATATATAATTTATATTTTAATATAATTCCTTGTCATTTTAATTTGAAGTCTTGCCAAGAATTTTTAGTCTTGCAAGATTCGACAAGTACTTGGTTTTTATTGAGAAATATTAGTCTTGTTGAGAAGTATTGTGAAAGATTGAAAAGTATCAATGTTGTTGGAAAGTATTAAGCAAAGTTTAGAAACACTAAGAAATATTATTTTTATCGAGAAGGAATATTTTTTCCATTTTTTCTTTCTTTTTGAGAGTTCTAAATATATACCAAAATACACTGATTTTAGGTCTAGTTAAAGAGACAAAATGTAAAATAAAGAGTCAATAAAAGTTAGACATAAAGACAAAGAGAAATAACTAAAAATTAGAAAAGACAAAATTAATATAAGATTTTTTCTATAGGCCTTTCTATCCATATCCTTTTTTAAACTCCTAATTTTCAAGTCTCCTCCCTTCTTCAACAACTTCTTCCATATTCTTAGGTCAATTATGGCTCCTAATCATCTCTTCGAAAGTTACCATTACATTAGTTGGTTTATGCAAAATAAAAGTTGTAAAATGGATTCCTTAATGGAAAGATTAGTTTTGATGTCTCAATAGTAACCTAGTGATGTATTGCAGAGATGCAGTGGAAGCTTTGGGACTGGTTGGATATTGTTGTATGCGCATGCTTATGACCCATTTTCATCTCACTCACAAGTTACTCAATTAATCCTTTTGCTGTTTTTCATCAAGCGAGAGTGAGGATTGAGAAGGACTTCGGTGAGGGGAGGGATGGTGTTATGGCGGATATTTCCTTTTTCTTCACAAACTTCCCTGACCATTTCTTCGAAATGGATTTGTGGAAGGTTTTTCAGAGTGGGGACGGGTTTTGGATGTGTTCATTTTTAGTAAGCTCAACTCTAGAAATCGGAGGTTTGGATTTATTAGGTTCCAAGGAGTGGTAGACACATATGCGTTGGAAAAGAAATTGAATTCTATATGGATTGGTACATGGAAAGTTCAAGTGAATCTATCCAAATATAGCAGGCTTGAGAGGGCGTCCAAGACGAGAGGTGACCAACCTCGGTTTACTAGGAGGATAAGAGAGTTAAAGCAACAGAAGAAGAGGACAACGCAATTTGGCTCTGTTTGGAAGAGGAGGGAACATGTGCAACAGCAGGTCACTTTTGCACACGTGGTGTCGTAAAAGAATGTGAGTCGGCCTCATTCAGAGGAATTTGTGACTCAATTTAGAGTTGAGGTGGAGTCATCTTCTTGGCTAACCAACTGTTATGTCGGTTGTCTCTTAGAGCCTCTAAATATGCAGCTGCTTAAAGAAAGTTTTATCTTGGGAGGTTTCGGCGTAGTGCGACTAAGATATTTAGGGGACAAGTTTGTGTTATTGTGTTATGATGAGGAATGACTTATTGGAAATCTAATTGGAGAAAATAAAGCATGGTTCGCGAGATTGTTTATTTCGATTGTTCCGTGGGACAATTCATTTACAGTCAAAGAGAGGTTTGCATGGGTTAGATGTAGAGGTGTCCCTTTGCATCTTTGGAGTAGGAATTATTTTGAATGAGTTGGGGCGCTGGTGGGGAAGGTGGTAGAGGTGGATCAGGCGACGTTAGCTAGGGAAGTGTTGGACTACGTTTGTCTTCAGGTTAGTATTCTGGTAGGCGGTTTGCCATGTTTGAAGAGGGAGGTGAGTATTAATGATATATCTTGCATGGTGTTTTTTGAGGAGGAGTCGAGCACGACGGATCATAAGATAAGAAGTTTCTTCAGTAGGTGGGGGAGACGTTTCAATACCGAGTTCGTCGCTAGTTCGGAAGAAGATGGCGGCAGGGACGACTCTGTGGGTTATTTTTCCGACGTCGAAAATTGAAGAGGAATAGGTGAGGAGTTGACGGTCCAATTTCCAGGGGTGATGGGAGAATCTAGTCGTGGGGTGGTTCACCAAAAACCAGTCATTAATTCGGTAGTAAATAACATAATGGGTGTAGGAGAAGAAACTAAGGTTGGTAAGGTAATTGATGGGCAAGGTGTGTCACGCCTTGGGCAATGCCTTTATGGTTCCTCGATTTCATCAAAGGTAGTTGAGGGAGTGAATAAGGGTAAATCAAGTATAATGGAGCATGCAAGTTGGCATCAAGGAAGCGGTGGGACGCATGCAATGTGCCATTATGGAAACCATGAAGAGGAAATTAATGATTACGTGGAATGGTCTGTTGAAGGAATGCAAATTAAAGACAATGTGGATAGGTGTGGTGAAGATTGGTGTGCGGGGTTTCCTAGGGGAAATGAGGTGGGAGTTTTTAATGGGTCGGGGCCAACAGCTGTGGAGGCAGAGCAATCTAGAGGGGTAGCTGTGGGAGATGCCGGAATAGAGATGCCATTGGTTGAAGATGGGCTTGTCCGTAGTGGTGCAGCGGAAGATGTTGTGATGCCGAAAACCTCTCCAATCAAGGTGTAGGGTTCAGAAGTGGCAAGCGTGGAGGACGGAGCTAGTAGAGGGACGGGAGTTCCGGAGACACTATTAGAAGAAGGGGACCGATCTCCGATGAGGGTGGAATTTTTGAATCACGAAGGTTCTACTCTTTTGCTACCAACACAGGACAGAGGTGCTGGAGGTGGCCGTCGAAGAGGGTGTGTGGGAGCAGGTGAGGATGGGTGGCGAGGAAAGACCATGGTTGTATGGCAGTCCAAAATGTTGTTTTAAAGTTGCTCGGATTGAGAGTTTGGAGAATGTAAAGGACCTGAGCTGTTTTAGGGAGGTAAATGTGGGCAGTAGTTTGTCGTGTTTAGCATCAAGAGAAGTGGAGGAGATCAGTGAGAAAGTGCCAAATTTGGCGCTCTCTCCTTTCAATGAGAGTAATCTTGTTGATGTGAGGGTGATTCAAGCAGATTTATTGGTTCAGAAGCCGACGTTGAGGACAATTCTGATTTTCATGTCAGACAGTGCAATGGATAATTGTAACAGAATATACAAGATGAAACATGAAGAGTTCGAGGCTCTCAGAGTCTGGAAGGTCGATAAGGAAATGGGTTTCACATCTTCCTCGGAAGATGTTGTTATCAGTAGCTTAAAGTTTGGAAAATCGGGATAGTTGTAGCTTGAGGAATGATAGGGGGAGTTAGTGTGAATATTGATGAAGAAAATTAGTATGAATATAAGGGGATAGGAAATAGAGTGGGTTGAGAATGGAGCAAACAGTAGTGTCGGGGGTATCATTACGATATGGAGAAAAAATTGTTTTCAGATGTCCAGGTTTATTAATGGTAGGAATTTTACTATCATTGAAGGGGATTGAAAGGTCGGAATGGAGGTCCTTGTCATAATTGTGAACGTGTATTGTTCTGGTATGTTACGAGAAAAGAAGGTGGTTTAGGAGGAGATTTGCAACCATAGGTCGTTACAATTGTCTAAGGCTTGGTGTGTAGTGGGAGACTTTAATTCTATCTGAAGATAGGAGAAGATGAAAAGTCTGATGTCCGTATCCGACTACAGTAGAGAAATAGATGGTTTTAATGCTTTTATTGAGAAAGTTGAATTGGTAGTTATCCCGATGATTCGTAGAAAGTACACGTGGTACAAACCAAATGTGTTAGTGAAGAGTAGAATTGACAGGGTTCTTGTGTCAAAGGAATGGGTTGAGGTGTGGCTGCATTGTAAACAATTCTTTTTTAGTAGATCTGTTTTTGATCATTGCGCAATCGTCATAAAGGATGAGTACGTTGATTGGGGTTCGAAACCGTTCAGGAGTTTGGATGTTTGGCAGAGCGATAATAGATTTAAGGTTTTTTTGAAAGAAAGATGGCCCAGTTACGAGGTGCAAGGTGGAGGAATTTATATTTTCAAAGAAAAACTAAAGAAACTGAAAGCAGATTTAAAAGTATGGAATAAAACGATTTTTGGGGATGTTAACCAAGCTGGTGAAGGATTACAAAAAAGGAATAGGGAATTGGA
Source organism: Phaseolus vulgaris (assembly GCF_000499845.2). Classification (NCBI taxonomy): domain Eukaryota; kingdom Viridiplantae; phylum Streptophyta; class Magnoliopsida; order Fabales; family Fabaceae; genus Phaseolus; species Phaseolus vulgaris. Next base: position 39,915,118 of record NC_023756.2, on the reverse strand, counting down.
TGGAAGGGACGATGAATTTGACCTAAATGAGCTCGAGAGGGAGGAAAGAAAGACATTAGTAGTAGAGTTTAACAAAAATCTTTTTAAGCAAGAGGCGATTGTAAAGCAAAAGGCAAGGCAAAAGTGGTTGAAGCAAGGAGACCTTAATACAAAGTTCTTCCACTCGTCAGTTAAATGGAGGAAGGCTAAGAACGAGTTACATGGGGTGCTAGAGAATGGTAGATGGTGCGAGAATAAAGATGAAGTTAAAGATAAGGTTAGAGAATTTTTTGAAGCTAGATTTGTAGGGAATGAAGATTTGTCCGTTAAGTTGGATAATGTCAAGTTTAATTCTATTTCTAAGGAGGATAATCAGATGCTGGTTGAAGCTTTTTTAGAAGAGGAAATTAAGGATGCAGTGTGGAGTTGTGAGAGTTCGAAGAGTCCTGGTCCAGATGACTTCAATTTGGGTTTCATAAAGTTCTGCTGGGAGTTCATTAAAGCGAATATAATGGCGGCAGTGAAGGACTTCGAGGCTTGCAATAAATGGCCCCGGGGTTCAAATGCGTCGTTCTTATGTCTGATTCCAAAAAATGAGAATCCTTAGCAACTCAGGGAGTTTATACCTATCTCGTTGGTCAGATGCTTGTATAAAATTATCTCGAAGGCGTTGTCATTACGACTGAAAAAAGGTGATTAGCAAAGTCGTTGATGTCAAGCAGTCCGCTTTTCTTGAAGGAAGGGGTTTATTGGACAGTGTTGTAGTTGCCAATGAAGTTTTGGAGGAGATGAAGAGAAGGAAGAAAAGGTGTGTGTTCTTCAAAGTTGATTTCGAGAAGGCGTACGATTCTGTGAGATGGGAGTTCATTTATTACATGTTAGAAAAGGTTGGTTTCTGTGACAAATGGATTCAGTGGATTAAGGGATGTTTAGAGTCTGCATCTATGTTAGTTCTCGTGAATGGTAGCCTGACTAAGGAGTTCTTTCCTAAGAAAGTGATGGAAGAGACCCAAGCACAAGCCCACATGCAAGCCCACCAAAGGGAGGATTTGGGCCAACCCCTAGAGTTATGGCCAAGAGGATCCAAGAAGACGTTCTTTTACATGTTCAAATGCCATAAACTCTAGTGTAGGAAACTTTAATTTCTTGTCAAAATTAGCATAGGAAATTTATTTGTAATTTTTCTTAGAATTAATTTTGGCACCTAAAGCACCAACCTAGGTAAACTTAGAGTTTCTAAAAACCTATAAATTTATCTAGGCCAGTCTAGAAAGCCCATGGAGGGGGTGAGCATACAAACTAGACACACCCCTCCCCATGTGCTCATTTAGGCTCCACTTTTGGGAGGGAATTCATTTAAATTTCCCTCCACTTTCTTTTGAATTTTCAGCACTCTAAACACTATAAATTGAGGTGCTTGACTCTCATTTTGTAAGATTAATATACTTAGTGAATTGCTGCCAAATTGTGTCAATTTCACTTCTTGCCCAAAACCTCCTAGGTTAGGCTTTTAATCTTCACAAATTTCCCCTTTCCAAGTAGAGTTTGCCTCACCAGTCTCAATCCCTACCTCTCGTGCACCTTCAAGGTCACCACCACTCTTAGGAGGACCTTGCTTTATCTTCAATCCATGATGCTTCTGCCATTCACTAACAAAATCCGAAAACTATGAAGGCACATCTCCATCATAAAGGACTTCAACAGGGGGATCCGTTAGCTTTGTTTTTGTTCCTTATTGCGGTAGAAGGTTTGGCGGGAGTATCCAGGATGGCGGTTGCGAAGAATTTGATTGATAGCCTAGAGATTGGTAGGGAGAAAGTGAAGGTAAACATGTTGCAATACGCTGATGATACTGTGTTCTTTTGTGAAGCAAATGTTAAAAGTGTTTTCAATATAAAGGTGGCTTTGAATTGCTTTGAACTATCTTCTGGGCTTAAGGTGAACTTTATGAAGAGCAAGATAAGCTGTTTGGGGATTGAGCAGATAACGATTTAGCGTTTCGCGGCAATTCTTAATTGTGAGGTGTTGGAAATTCCTTTTGTATATTTGGGTTTGCTGGTGGAAGGGTGTCATAAGAGAAGGACGTTTTGGGATGGGGTGGTCGATAGAGTGAAGAGAAGATTAAGTAGGTGGAAAGGTAGGCTCTTGCCTATGGCGGGGAGGATTTGCTTGATTAAGTCGGTACTTTCTTCTATTTCTCTGTTCTACCTTTCTTTATTCAAGATGCCTTGTGTGGTGGCAAATGAGATTGTAAGAATCCAAAGGATTTTCTTATGGGGGTGGGGTTCTGATGGAAGAAAGGTTGCTTGGGCTTCGTGGAAAAAGATGTGTGAAGCTCGTGAGGATGGTGGTCTTGGTATTATTGACTTTAAGGACTTTTAACTTGGCGTTACTTGGTAAATGGATATGGCATTTGGGGTCAGATAAGGAGGGATTGTGGAAGGAGATCATTGTCTCCAAGTACGGGGGTTGGAGAAGTTTGAGAGAGAAAGGGAAGGATAGCAAGGACTTTGTGGTGGAATGTTTTGAGGGAGGTATGGAGTTTGGAAGGATGGGATCGAAATTTTGAAGATATGGTTGATTGGAAGCTTGGTACTAGGAAGGATGTTTTGTTTTGGGAAGATTATTGGGCGGGTTGTGGGGTTTTGAAGGGTGCCTTTCCGAGGTTGACCCATTTGTTCTTCGAGTGTAGATTTGCTTGGCTTTTGTCGAGTTATTGTGGTGAATGGTAGGGTGTGCAAATGGTGTTCCATAATGTTCCATTGCTAAACATTTCCCACTTTAGGATGAGTAATGTGTCTGCTTCGGTAAATGAGGTTTAGGGAGTGATATGGATTGCAGTAGTCAATGAGGTTTGGAAACATAGAAACAGTGCAATCTTCAAGGGGGGTGTAGTTAATGTTTTGGAAGTGTTTGCCTTGGTTCAACTAAAGGCTTGGTCTTAGGTTAAGTCTAAGTCACATTCTGTGTATTTCTCCTTTTCAGATTGGTGTCTTGATCCTCTGGTTTGTATGAGGATGATGTAAGGTTGTACTCTATTAGGTGTTTAAACAAAGTATCTTAGGTGTTTGTATTTTGGATTCTATTGGAAGTGGTATTTATAGATATATGTGGGTGTATGTCTAGAGGGGGTTGCTAATGAGGAATTTCTGTATAAGGGTTGGACGACCCCTATAGTGGTTTACATTTATTCATTTTTATGCCGATAAAAAAAAGCTGTAAAATGAAATTTTTATGACATTTTTTTAGAAACTCTATTTTTGGAGAAAAAACAAATTTAATATAAAAATAGAAAATAAGAAAGAAAGAAACCTTAAGGAAATGCAATTAGTTTAGAGAAATAATGAAAAACTCAATTGCCCACTTTATCAACCTTCCCTCTACATCTGGTTTGCCCAAGACTTGTCGAATAGGAAGTTCAGTCATGATTATTACCAAGCAACTTTGAAAATAATGCCTTAACCGTCGGGCAGTGAATGCAATCGCTAGCGTTGCCTTCTCAATTATTTGATATCGTGTTTCCGCTGCCTACAGGATTTTGCTAACATTGTAGATTGGTTTATGTTTTTCCTCCACATCCTGAATGAGAACCAGTTGATAGCCCGGTCAGTTATCGAGAAGTATAGCCGTATAGGTACTAAGGATCGACGAATGTGCAAGGTACTTCTTTAACTTGACAAAAGCTTCTTCACATTGTTCAGACCAGACAAAATGGTAGTTCTTTCATAAGCATTGAAAGTACAGGAACCCCTTTTCTCCTTCGGCAGACAAAAATTCTGACAAGGTCGCTCTTTGCCTGGTTAACCGCTGAACTTCTTTCACACTGGTCAGGACACCTTCAGCTCCTCTTCTTCTTCTATGTTTCAAGATCATGAGTAGTCTTTCTCAAGGTTTCATTTTCCTTTTTAATGTCCCCGTGGGCTTTGACTGCATCTTCCATCAATTTTCTAGCCATCTCTACGTCATCTCAGAGCTTCATCTATTCTTCTTGTGTTCTTTATAACGATGTTCATGTTCCTCTTGTAGTTCTAGGCGCAACCATTCTTGTGCAACTCGAAAATCTTTGACTTGTTTCCTAGCTTCCGCATTATCCCTTTATAGTTTTTGCATGGTCTCCATGATTTGTTGTAGTAACATGTTCTTGTTTTCCATTTTCACAATCGCGTTTGGTCTTAGATTCCTCATTGCATTGTGCACGGTGAATCTTTTATGACATAATGTTGTGTAGGAACAACTTTTACCTGCCCCACAGTGGATGCTAGTTTTTTCTGGCTCAATCTAGTTTCTGGAAATTAATGTATTCTTTTCTTCACATGAACCAGTCCAAATATTTTTTAATCCTCCTTTGCTTTTTAATTCTCCCCTTTATAGATTATCTCAAACAATTCTTAATTAACTAACTGAAATTGATGTGATTCCACTAGCCATATAGAGAATGATTCTTGACATTCTTAGGAATCACCTTGAGCTGGACATTATTTAGGCACTTTTCTTAGAGTTGGATCAATGTTCTAAGACAAGAACTCACCAAAAACTAGTACCAAATCCCAAACTCATTTGGATGTTCCACATATTGTCAAATTGAACCAAAAGAAAAGGAGGAAAGGCAAAAACACTAATTAACAAAAACAAAACAGCAAGGTACCGAATCAAAATGCTGGAGTTGAAGAAGAAAAGATGAAGAACAGCCAAGAACACAAATGAACCATAGCTACACATTAACAAGCTGAATTTGCCGAACCAAAACAACTAGGAAACAAGCTAAGCCAAGGAAATTAACAAGAGAAGAAAGGAAGGAGAAGAGAATGCTCATGAAGATGGAAGAATGATGAATGATCTCGCCACTAGAAGTGTGGTTGCTCCTAGATGAGAGTGCTGCCGCCACTTGAGGACACCATGGATCCTTCAAGATAAGACTAGAGAAGAAGGCTCAAAAGCTCTCCAATGCTCACTCCAATTTTGAGTATAGTTTCTTTAGATAAATTCCAATCTGAAATTTACAAAGAGAGCACCTCTATTTATAGCCTAAGGTGCTGAAATGTAAGCTACACAAATTCAAAAACTCCCTCCTAAAAAGCTTCTAGAATTGGTGCCTAAAACAAAGCATGAGGAAGGTGTGACCTCTTCCTTCACTTTGGCACCTCCTTTTCTACTCCTACACCTATCTACTAACACACCCCCCCTAAGACTCCTAACTAAAGACTAAAAGATGCTTTAACAATAGAGGTTTCTAATGTTTCCCTCTAAGCACCTTCAAACAATATTCTTTATTATTTAAAACTTGGCCTTGCCCTTCATAGGATGGACTTGGGCTTGGGCTTGGGCTTTGGGCTTGGGCCTCTCTTTTATTTTATGTCTTCTTTTAATTTTGAGAAGACTAGAAGGAAGAACTTCAAGTGTGATGGTGAATTGCCTCTTCCTTCATTGATAAAAACCTCCTTTACTTGACTCTCATCATACTCCCCGAGTTGGAGAGAATTCGTCCACGAATTCTGAATCCCTGCATATAACAAAGTCAGTTTACTTTTATAATCAAAAGTGTAAGAAAAAGGAAGACATGACTTAGCAGATGGACCCAAAGGGATTGTAGAAAAGGATGTCCTATAAATCGACCAAGTTGGAAAAATTTGTTTGGGAATGATGATGTTTTTTGGAAAAAGACCTCTTAAATGGTGAAACCCATTAGGAGGTATGAAAAAAATCATCCCTAACATATTTTAACCAAGGTGGTGTTGAAATAGGAACCTTGGGTAATGAAAAAGATAAAGAAGAAGAAGACCTTGGAGGGTCCATTTGAGGTATAGCACGAGTCAACATGATGGATTTAGAGGAGAAAATGGAGTGACTCGGTGTAGTACTTACTTCTTTTTCTTTCTCATTTGCTCTTTTAGTTTTCATTTTTATTTGGTCCTCATGAACCTCTTTGGGAGAGAGGGGTTTTAATATAACCTTGCGCCCTAGGAAGGAAAAAGACATTGTATTGGATAGGCCATCATGTAAAACATGTCTATCATATTGCCAAGGCCTTCCTAAAAGAAGATGAGATGCTTCCATGGGCACAACATCACATAAAACCTCATCTTTATACTTTCCTATTGCAAAGTTAATGAGGACTTGTTTATTCACCATGATTTCACCTACTTCACTAAGCCATTGTAATTTGTAGGGCTTGGTATGAGAGATAGTGGGTAAGGCTAACTTCTCCACAACTCTTGTACTAGCCACATTAGTGCAACTTCCCCCCATCAATAATCAAGGAACATAACTTGTTGTTGATAAGACATCGGGTGTGAAAAATATTTTCTCTTTGAGTATCATTCAAAGATTTTGGAATTGTGCCCAACATACGTCTTACCATCAATAAGTCACCTTCACAAGGACTTTCACTCTCATTTTCACTTGATGGTCTAGAAGGTGAAGAATGCCTAGGTGAATTGGAATCATGCTCACTAACTACAATGCCTTCATGCATGTACATACTTCGTTTAGAAGGGCAATTAGCAGCAATGTGACCATATCCCAAACATTTAAAACACTTTTGACTAGACGATTTAATTGGGGATTTAGGCCTAGAAGTAGATGGCGTAGGATCCTTGGGTTTGAAAGAAAAATCTTTGGAAGGATGTTTAGAAAAAGAATTTTTGTTTCTCCAAGACTTGGAGTAGTATCCATCATTGGAAGCATTTTTGAAAGAGTTTTTCTTAGCAAGTTGGGCTTCCACCTTCATTGCAAGATGAACTAAAGAGCCCAATGATGAATACTCTTGTAACTCAACAATGTCTTGAATATCCTTCCTAAGACCACTCACAAACCTAGCAATCAATAGCTTCCTCACTTTCTTCTAATTCAATTTTAAGCACAAGCGTCTCTAGCTCCTTGTAATATTCATCCACATTTAGCGTGCCTTGTTGAAACCGTTGGAGTCTCAACATGAGGTCTTTCCTAAAATGTGGGGGCACAAACCTAGCGCGCATATGATCCTATAAAGAGTTCCAAGAGTCCACGGGAGGACCCTTGTGATAGATAATGTCCTTTACAATTCCATGCCACCATTTCATGGCATAATCACTAAACTCTAGGGTGGCTAGCTTAAGCTTATGCTCATCTTGGATCTCATGGATCTCAAATATTTGTTCACACTTAGCCTCCCAATCTAAATATACATTAGGATCACTAGAGCCATTAAAACAAGGAAGCTTGACCGAAGGAAGCCTAGACTTTGCATCTTGATAGAAGCCATTGCCGTAGTGATGTCTTTCTCCTTGATGATGAGGTCTTTGTCCATGAAATTGTGGTGGATTCCTCCTTCTCCTATGCTCTTCTTCACGGCCAAAATCATTTGAAGAGGCTCTTGAAGATGGTCTATGAGAATGATGCCCATCATGGATAGAAGGAGATGGTCTAGCTTGTTGGACCTCCATCTTTGGCATTTTCTCTTCCAAGCGTCTAATAGTTCTTTGTGCTGCATGTAATTCACCAAGGATTGAAGCTTTGGAAGGAGAATTCTGCTTGTAGGATGCATCACTTGAAAATCCAGCCATTTGAAATTAAAAACAGCAAACACACAAAACAGCAAACAAGTCAAGAAACAAAATTAGCAAAAACAGTGAGTGTTTTAAGCCAAAGTACCGAAGTGAAATTGATGCAGAAAAATAGGTCACTCTCAAAGAAATAATGTCCTTGCACCAATCTGATCTTGAGGCCTTGGAATCCTCAAATGAAAGATGTCAAAGCAAGCACACCAATCTCAAAAGCAACCACCACAAAACCAATGAAACAATAAAGACAAACAAGAAAAGGTATAAGCAAGGAAAGGTAATTGCAAACGGAAAACTATATGTAAGACAAACTCAAAGAGTAAGAATGAAAGACAATCAAGAAAATAAAGAACTCAATTAGAAAAGTAGGCACACAAAAGAATACTTAAGGAAAAGCACTAGAGTAGATGAAGAAAACAAAAATTTAGCTACTGGAAATTTTTTTTTTTTAATGCAAACTGTGCTTGATATTCACTGATTTAAATGGAATGATGTAGAGCGAACTGGATTATGAAATTTAAACCATAGAAACTTCAAGATGTTAACTCAATAATGGCACTGGAATCAATTAAAAACAGTAAGCCAATTAATTGAGATAAATTTTTTAAAATCGCTGCCAGATTACCGTATTCTTTTCGGCAGAATTGTACACTTTTTTTATTTTATTTATCATTTTTTGTGTACTTTGAATTTTTGAATGATTCTTTTTTCTATTCTTTTCTAACACTTTGAATATCACAAATCCTTAATTTCAGAATTTTCCAGTGAGTAAATCAATTGAAATAAGGAAAAACAGTAAGCACTTTTTTTCAGAAACAGAGGAATCCTAATAGAAATAAAAAACAGAATTATGAACTAGCAAAGACATAATGGAAAATGATGTATTGGAACTTGTATAGGTCTAGAATACAAGTATGAACTCAATTCTAAAAAAAAAATGCCCAAAGGATCAATATCAATTCAGAAAATTATATGACACTAAAGCAAGAAACAATCAAAAACAATAAAAGTACTACTAGAAGTAATGACAATTATGGAATAACATGACTAAGACAAAACTTGACATGATTACAAAATTAAAAGACATATGACAAAAAGTAACAACAAGTGAAAGGAAGCTTAAGGTAAACTCTAGGAAGGAGAATGCCATTCCAAAAGAGCAACCATACTCATATGAATAATGAGTGCCATAAACCTTTTCACAAGCACTTGGTGTAACAAAAGAAAAACAGCAAGAAAACTCAATTAATAACTAAAACAGAAACTTAAATTGCAAGAAAATTAAAGAGCTCTTGAAATTAAAGTGCACACAACTCAACAATTAAACAAGAAGAACCTAAGACTCATGATACCACATGATGTGATTCCACTAGCCATATAGAGAATGATTCTTGACATTCTTAGGAATCACCTTGAGCTGGACATTATTTAGGCACTTTTCTTAGAGTTGGATCAATGTTCTAAGACAAGAACTCACCAAAAACTAGTACCAAATCCCAAACTCATTTGGATGTTCCACATATTGTCAAATTGAACCAAAAGAAAAGGAGGAAAGGCAAAAACACTAATTAACAAAAACAAAACAGCAAGGTACCGAATCAAAATGCTGGAGTTGAAGAAGAAAAGATGAAGAACAGCCAAGAACACAAATGAACCATAGCTACACATTAACAAGCTGAATTTGCCGAACCAAAACAACTAGGAAACAAGCTAAGCCAAGGAAATTAACAAGAGAAGAAAGGAAAGAGAAGAGAATGCTCATGAAGATGGAAGAATGATGAATGATCTCGCCACTAGAAGTGTGGTTGCTCCTAGATGAGAGTGCTGCCGCCACTTGAGGACACCATGGATCCTTCAAGATAAGACTAGAGAGGAAGGCTCAAAAGCTCTCCAATGCTCACTCCAATTTTGAGTATAGTTTCTTTAGATAAATTCCAATCTGAAATTTACAAAGAGAGCACCTCTATTTATAGCCTAAGGTGCTGAAATGTAAGCTACACAAATTCAAAAACTCCCTCCTAAAAAGCTTCTAGAATTGGCGCCTAAAACAAAGCATGAGGAAGGTGTGACCTCTTCCTTCACTTTGGCACCTCCTTTTCTACTCCTACACCTATCTACTAACACACCCCCCCTAAGACTCCTAACTAAAGACTAAAAGATGCTTTAACAATAGAGGTTTCTAATGTTTCCCTCTAAGCACCTTCAAACAATATTCTTTATTATTTAAAACTTGGCCTTGCCCTTCATAGGATGGACTTGGGCTTGGGCTTGGGCTTTGGGCTTGGGCCTCTCTTTTTATTTTATGTCTTCTTTTAATTTTGAGAAGACTAGAAGGAAGAACTTCAAGTGTGATGGTGAATTGCCTCTTCCTTCATTGATAAAAACCTCCTTTACTTGACTCTCATCAGAAATCGTGGTTACTAACTGTCTTTCCTCCTTATCTGATAATTTATTTTGACAAGAAATAATAACCATATTTTTCGTATTCCTAAATATTTTAAGCGAGCTTATTGAGCAGGTTTTATTTTTTAGTTTAAAGAACACTCGAGTCACCCTCTTGACCACATCCTAAGTTTTATTTAAACAAAATCTTTAAGTCATGGGTCTCCTTGATATCGAATAGACCTAGGAGAACACCATTTTAAATGTACAATCTGTGTATCTGTGAAGTTCAAATATAGAAAATATCAAATATTTTATCTCTTTAACTAGCACAAATAAAAACAAAAATGGAAGGTCTTATACTTTCATATAGAAAATTGTATGAAATATTTTACATTAAAAAATGTTTGAATAACCATAGTTTTGAAATGGAAGATTATGGCATATAAGGATGAGGGAAAAATAATATTTTTGGAAAATTCCACTTTTTTTAAAGGTCGTTTTATTTCTTTTATTTTGTATGAAATTCAACAGATGTGAATTTAAAATGAAGATACAAAATACCGATTTTGACATGTGAATTTGATTTTACAAATTTAGTATAGAAAAATTAAATTGTTAGATAGATAGCACAAATATAAAATTTCCTCTTATCTAAGAATTTTGGGAAATTGGATTCTAAAGTAAATAACTGAGAAAAAAAAGTAAGGTTAATGAAAACGGAGAAAAAATGTGTCTGCAGCATCATAAATATTAGAAGTTTTATATGCATAACCAAGAAGCACTTCTTTCTAATAAAAAAAAAAAAAAAACACTTGCTTTCAATGTATTTGTGTGAACATGAATTCCTCCATTTTAATGGTTGTTTACCTATGCTGCCTTTTGTTATTTATCTTACGTTTGGTTCAGTTTACTGAATATGTTAAGTTTCTATAGAAATAGGTTTTTTATATGTTAATAACTTATAACATGATTGCTTAATACAAAAAATATGGGAGGAATAATATTTGATAAAAATACTTTTTGGGTTTATAAGCAATAAATTGTTATAAGTAAATTTTACATTAAATATTACAAAAAATATTATCTAGTTAAAATTAAAATTAAGTTATTTTTAATCAAATATTAATTTGTAAGTTATTTAGTTAGTTTATTTATGACAAAAAGTAATTATGAATTTATATATTAATGAGTTGAAGCAAGTCTCCCTCCTATTAAATTGTTCTTATGTAGATTTATATATTCTTATCGTTCGGTTAAAGATGCAATTATATTAAATTTTAGGATGTTCTTATTAATAAATTAATTCATAATATGTTTAAACTATATTTTAAATATATGAAATATGGGTCAGTACAATTTCATTAATCCTTAAAGCCTCAAAACTCAATATTTAAATCTTAAATCTAATTAGGTGTAAAGGTTAAAATGTACAAAGATTCACAACTTAATGTCTTAGTCATTGCTGAATTAATCTTCTAACCCATAAAATACACACCACTAAGTTTTATATCAAATTTGTTTTTTTTTTTTTCCTTTTGTTGAGCAAAATTTCTAATCATAGAAAGGACAAAACAAAAAGACTATCAATTTAAAGTCTCTATGCTATAGTCATTTTTATTTTCTATTTACGCTATTAATTAGTGTTGTTAATTTTCTAACCCATGGGTTACTACGAAAGACCAACTTTAGTCAAGTCTTTGCACTACTTTGTTTTTATTTGTTTATTTCATTATGTTGAGAATCATCTGCATCATTTTTTCTAGCTTGCAAAGTAAGTTAAAAAGCTCTGAGAAGAAAACAAGCATCCATATCACCATCAATCCATATCCCATCATATTCTTTAATGCAGAAGATAAGAAATTGTTTCCCAAACAAAAAGCATTACGAGAAAAGTTAAGAGGAAAGTTAAAAAAAAAGTGAAATAGAAATCAATTGATTAAAATCAATAGGGTTAAGCTGCAAATAACTATGCTGGTAAAATAAAATAAAAATAAAAAACAGCAATGAAACATAAAAGAAAATAAACAAATAAGAAATGTTAAAAAAACTCATAACACCTAACATAACATAAAAAATTGTCTATTTTAAGCTTATGAGCTCAACATGAAGTCCATATACAGTATAATAAAATCAAATAAAGAAATACAATATTAATGGAAGAATTGCATGGGCTTGCATATCAGATGCTAAATTGCGTAAATTTCAACATTTATTAATTATAACCTAATCTCATCAGAAAATGGCCTATGCATATATATAAAACACTAAATAACATAAAATAATAAAAATTGGGTAATATGTTAGAGAAAATAATAAAAATAAATAAAATTATACAAGAAAAAAGTTTAAACATGTATTATATAAGTAATTTTGACTAAAATAACGTTTATAATAAAGGAATAAAATGTTTTCCTGAATGCTTATGATAACTTTGAGGTAAGAAACACTACATCATTAATTAAAATAATTTTAGAGATAAAGAGATTAAATTAAACATCATTTTATAAACTAAAAAATTGTTGGTAAATAGTTTCTATTATTAATAAAAGTTTATAAAGTAATATCTAACCATTAGTTATCAAAGTTTTAACTACTAACTAGTTTTTTTTTTATAAAAAGTTTTCATATTACACATCACTAACTACTAACTAATTTATATTCTAAATTAATTTATATTAATCTTTTAGAGACTAATTTAGAATCTAAAATATTAGTAGTTAAAATTTCGGTAGCTAATTTAGATATCAACTTATAAACAATTTTATAAATTTTTGTTAAAAAAATAAACCACATTAAATATCAATATATTTTTCCTCTAAAATAGTATCTAATTTAGTTAATAATTAATTATTTTTATCTCTAAATTTGGTTGTTATTTAATGCTTTTTTTGAAAGTGTATTTTTTATTAAAATTAAACCAAATTATGATAATTTTCATGTGACAAAGGTGTAATGTTCAACTTCAAATTCAATTGGAAAGAGAAAACATAACAACCTACCCAAAGACTTTGAACGAAGACTTTTCAAGTAAAAAAAAAATGTAGACTTTTCGCAATCTACGAATCCAAGTAATTTGGAAATTTTGAAGTGAATAACTGATTAAAAGAGTAAAAAATGTTTAAAATGAAGAAAAAAGGGCTTTGCCCAACGAGTATATATATAACAGAAAGAGTTTAATATGCAGAACCAAGATTTCTGATACAATAAACATTTAGTTTGTTACACATAGCTTGTGTGATGAAGTGTTCTATTTTAATTCTCGTTCACCTTTGTTGGCTTTCACTTTTTATGTCAACTTTTGGTGTGTGGAGAGACATAGTGTGCATCCCAAATGAGAGAGAGACACTGTTGAAGTTTAAGCATCATCTCAAAGATCCTTCAAATAGGCTTTCATCTTGGAATGCAACTCTGGATTCTAATTGTTGCCACTGGGTTGGAGTTGTCTGCAACAACATCACAGCTCACGTTGCAGAACTTCACCTCAACACAGAACCTAGTTTCTATGATGAAGATGTATACGATCAACAAACATACGATGATTATTCTAAATCGGTATTTTATGGAGAGATTAATCCTTGTTTGGTTGACTTAAAGCATTTGAATTACTTGGATTTCAGCGGCAATGATTGTGGTGGTATGCCAATTCCTTCCTTCATTGCAACAATGACTTCCTTAACTCACCTCAACCTTTCAAACGCTGGATTCGAGGGGAAAATTCCTCCTCAGATTGGAAATCTCTCCAATTTGTTCTATCTTGACCTTGGAAGGAATGGTCTGTTTGCAGATAATGTTGATTGGGTATCAAGTCTTTCCAAACTCCGATATCTTGACTTGAGTGGCATGGTATTACGGACACGAGGTATGTCACTTCCTACTCACCTTGGGAAAATGACTTCCCTAACTCACCTTGATCTCTCTAATGTTGCATTCAGTGGAAATATTCCCTCTCAAATTGGGAATCTATCCAATTTGGTCTACCTTCACTTGGAAAGTTATTATATGTTCCCTCAAAACCTTCATTGGTTGTCAAGTCTTTCCAAGCTTGAATATCTTGGTTTGAGAGGAATATATCTATCCCAATCATTTCACTGGCTTCACACTATTCAAGATCTTCCTTCTTTAATGCACCTACGTTTGTCAACATGTGCATTCCCTCACAATAATCCACCATCCTTATTTAACTTTTCATCTCTTCTCAATCTTGATATTTCTGCTTCTACAGTTTCTTTTGTTCCAGAGTGGGTTTTTGGACTCAAAACACTTGTTTCTCTTAATTTAAGATCTAACAATTTTGGAGGTCCAATTCCTGGTAGCATTGGAAACCTCACACTCCTTGAAAATCTTGACTTGTCTCACAATTCATTCTCATCTTCAATACCTAATGCGTTATACCGTCTTCATCATCTCAAGATCTTGAACCTAGAAAGCAACAACTTGCATGGGAACATTTCTAATGGTGTAGGAAATTTGACTTCTCTAGTCAGACTTGATCTTGAAGGAAACTCAATTAGTGGTACCCTGCCTAGATCATTTGGAAAACTTTTATCATTAAGATCTCTCGATCTAAGCAACAATCAATTCAATGGAAATCCGTTTGAAAGTATTGGGTCACTCTCTAAATTAGTGAATCTTCAAATTGTATATAATTGTTTTAAAGGAGTTGTCACAGAGGATAATCTTGCAAATCTTACGATGTTGCAACAAATTATTGCCTCAGGAAATAATTTGACTTTAAAAGTGGGTTTCGATTGGTATCCTACTTTTCAGCTTTTCAACTTGCATTTAAACTCGTGGCAATTGGGTCCCAACTTTCCATCATGGATTCAATCACAAAATAGACTACAAAATTTATTGATGTCAAACACTGGGATATTAGATACTATTCCCATTTGGTTTTGGGAACACTTTTCTCAAGTTTCTTATTTGGACCTCTCTCGTAATCAAGTCCATGGTGAGCTTAGGACTACATTAAAGAATCCAATATCTGTCCACAGTGTTGATCTAAGCACAAATCACTTTCATGAAAAATTGCCTTATCTTTCAAATGATGTGTACTACTTAGATCTTTCAAACAATTCACTTTATGGATCCATGGATGATTTTTTATGTAGAAATCAAGACAAGTCGATGGCATTGGAATTTCTCAATCTGGCATCAAATAACTTGTCAGGAGATTTACCAAATTGTTGGAATATTTGGCCATTTCTAGTGGATGTGAGTTTACAAAATAATCATTTTGTTGGGAACTTACCCCATCGATGGGTTCTTTGGCAAGGTTGCAATCTTTTCAAATTTGTAAGAATTTGCTCTCAAGAGTATTTCCTACCAGTTTGAAGAAGAACAACCAATTGATAATATTGGACCTAAGGGAAAATAATCTTTCAGGGACTATTCCACTATGGGTTGGAGAAAAGTTATTAAATATGAAAATCCTTTGTCTTCGATCAAACAACTTTTCTAGTCACATTCCAAATGAAATATGTGATATCAGTCTCCTTCAGGTTGTAGATCTTGCAGAAAACCATTTGTGTGGAAATATACCTACTTGTTTCAATAAATTGAGTGCCATGAGACTTAGGAATAGAAGTAGATATAGTGGTATCTATTTTGAATCTTATACTTCAGATTACTCTTTCGAAGAAATGGTTAGTGTGCTACTTTGGCTAAAAGGAGTAGGAATTGAGTACAGAGACATCTTGGGTCTGGTAACAAGCATTGATCTATCAAGGAACAAATTATCAAGAGAAATACCTAGAGAAATCACAGATCTACATGGTTTGATATATTTGAATTTATCCAATAATCAATTATCTGGTCAAATTCCACCAAGTATTGGCAATATGAGATTGTTAGAATCCATTGATATCTCAAAGAATCAACTTTAAGGAGAAATCCCTCTAACCATATCAAAGTTGAGCTTTCTCAACCACCTAGACTTGTCTTATAACCATTTAAAGGGAAAGATTCCAACAGGAATTCAAATTCAAAGCTTTGAAGCAACGGACTTTGTTGGAAATAATTTGTGTGGTCCACCTGATGTGATTCCACTAGCCATATAGAGGATGATTCTTGACATTCTTAGGAATCACCTTGAGCTGGACATTATTGAGGCACTTTTCTTAGAGTTGGATCATTGTTCTAAGACAAGAACTCACCAAAAACTAGTACCAAATCCCAAACTCATTTGGATGTTCCACATATTGTGAAATTGAATCAACAAAGAGAGGTAAAATTAAAACACACCGAACAGAAAAGGATGATAAGCAAACTGAACCGAACAAAGTGAAATTAAAAGGCAAAGAACAGAAAATAGGTGCTGGAAAACAAGAACAGCCGAACCAAAACAACAAGACAACAAGCTTAGAACAAGGAATTAACAAAGAAGAAAGGAAGGAGAGAAGAATTGCTCATGAAGATGGATGAATGATGGATGATCTCGCCACTAGAAGTGTGGATGCTCCTAGATGAGAGTGTTGCCGCCACTTGAGGACACCATGGATCCTTCAAGATAAGACTAGAGAAGAAGACTCAAAAGCTCTCCAATGCTCACTCCAATTTTGAGTATAGTTTCTTTAGATAAATTCCAATCTGAATTTTACAAAGAGAGCACCTCTATTTATAGCCTAAGGTGCTGAAAATGCAAGCTAAAACAATTCAAATTTCCCTCCTAAAAAGCAAGCTAAAACCGGCGCCTATTTCAAGTCATGAGGAAGGTGTGACTCCTTCCTTCACT
Source organism: Phaseolus vulgaris (assembly GCF_000499845.2). Classification (NCBI taxonomy): domain Eukaryota; kingdom Viridiplantae; phylum Streptophyta; class Magnoliopsida; order Fabales; family Fabaceae; genus Phaseolus; species Phaseolus vulgaris. The sequence goes on along the minus strand of NC_023756.2, from coordinate 39,898,483 downwards.
TTGGCACCTCCTATTCTACTTCTACACGTATCTACTAACACACCCCCCCTAAAGCTCCTAACTAAAGCCTAAAAGATGTTATAACAATAGAGGTTTCTAAAGTTTCCCTCTAAGCACCTTCAACTAAAGAAATTACAAAAAGAGAAAATAAATGTCCTCTAGCTCCTAAAGCTTTAAACATGCTTCTTGTAAGCCTTTGAGGTGGACTTTGACCTCCATGGGCGTCTTCTATTTGTGCCTCCACCTCTTCTTGATCTTATTGATTGGCCTCTATGCTCTCTTGATCTTGATCTCCATCATACTCCCCGAGTTGGAGAAAATTCGACCACGAATTCTGGAGACCTACAGAAAAAGGACTTAGATCGCTGACATTAAAAGTATGACTACCTAAGAATGTATCAGGCATATCTAACTCATAAGCATTGTCATTAATCCTCTTGAGGATTTGGAAAGGTCCATCCCCTCGAGGCATTAGTTTGGACTTCCTTTGAGTAGGAAAGCGATCCTTCCTCAAGTGAAGCCAAACCCAATCGCCCGCATCAAACAACAATGCTTTTCTCCTTTTATTGGCAAGTTCAGATACTTGCCAACCTTCTTCTCAATTCTCCTCTTGATGTCTTTATGCAAAGTTTTTACAAAAGAAGCTTTTTCATCCCCATCTTTGCACAAGACATCTCCAAGAAGGGGAATAGGAAGAAGATCAAGAGGTGTTAGGGGGTTAAACCCATAGACAACCTCAAAAGGAGAATGTGAGGTGGTAGAATTTACTACACGATTATATGCAAACTCAACATGGGGTAGTAAATTCTCCCACACTCTAGGATTCCCCGAAATAAAACATCTCAATAGTTGTCCCAAAGTTCTATTCACCACTTCGGTTTGACCATCAGTTTGTGGGTGGCAAGTGGTAGAAAATAAAAGCTTAGTCCCAAGCTTGCCCCACAAGGTCTTCCAAAAGTGACTTAAGAACTTGGGATCTCTATCGGACACTATAGATCTAGGGATCCCATGCAAGCGAACCACTTCTGGGAAGAAGAGGTTTGCAATGTGGCATGCATCATCCACTTTGTGGCAAGGAATAAAGTGAGCCATCTTTGAAAAACGATCCACTACCACAAAAATGGAGTCCTTTCCCTTTGATGTCTTGGGTAAGCCTAAGATGAAATCCATAGATATATCTACCCAAGGCATTGAAGGGATAGGAAGAGGAGTATATAGACCATGGGGATGCATTTTAGATTTAGCTTTGCGGCAAGCTATGCATTTATCACACAAACTATGAACATGTTTATGCATATGAGGCCAAAAGAAATGTTCATGCAACACATCCAAAGTTTTAGCAACCCCAAAATGTCCCATCAAACCCCCCTCATGAGCTTCTCTAACAAGAGATAATCTAATAGAGCTTTGAGGAACACAAAGACGTTTTCCTTTAAAAAGAAAGCCATCTTGTATAAAAAAATCTTTGTGTCCTCCTTTAAGAAACTCTTGATAGATGAGAGAAAAATCAAGGTCATCATGATAAAGTTCCTTAATGTGATCAAAACCAAGATATTGAGAGCTTAAAAGATTTAGCAAAGTGTATCTTCTAGAAAGAGCATCCGCCACAATATTTACTTTGCCTTGCTTGTGTTTGATCACATAAGGAAATTGCTCAATGAAATCCACCCACTTAGCATGCCTCTTGTTAAGTTTGTTTTGGCTTTTCAAATATTTAAGAGATTCATGATCACTATGGATCACAAACTCTTTGGGAAAAAGATAGTGTTGCCAAGTAAACAAAGCCCTAACAAGTGCATATAATTCCTTATCATAGGTGGAATAATTGAGATGACTCCCCTTCAATTTCTCACTAAAATAGGCTATGGGGTGGCCCTCTTGAAGGAGAACAGCCCCAATACCTATGCTTGAAGCATCACACTCAATCTCAAATGTCTTAGTGAAATTAGGAAGGGCCAAGATGGGAGCATTAGTCAATTTTTCTTTCAAAGTGTTAAAAGCATTTTGTTGTGCTTCTCCCCATTGAAAGACCACATCCTTCTTCACTATGTCATTGAGTGGTGCGGCAATGGTACCAAAGTTTGGGACAAATCTTCTATAGAAAGAAGCAAGTCCATGAAAACTTCGGACCTCATTCAAAGATTTTGGTGTAGGCCAATTTTGAATGGCCATCACCTTTGTTTTGTCCACATGGACCCCTTTGCAACTCACAACAAACCCTAGGAATTCTATATGATCAAGAGCAAACATACATTTAGCAAGATTAGCATACAAATGTTCCTTCCTAAGGGTTTCTAAAACTTGCCTAACATGCAACCTATGGTCATTCAAAGATAAGCTATAAATGAGAATGTCATCAAAGTAAACCACAACAAACTTACCAATGAAAGGTCTAAGAACATGATGCATGAGGCGCATGAAGGTACTTGGTGCATTAGTTAAACCAAAAGGCATAACTAACCACTCATATAAACCAAAGTTGGTCTTAAAAGCCGTCTTCCATTCATCACCCGGTTTGATACGGATTTGATTGTAGCCGCTTTTAAGATCAATCTTTGAAAAGATTTTAGAACCATGTAATTCATCCAACAAATCATCTAGTCTAGGTATGGGATGCCTATACTTAATGGTTATGTTATTTATGGCCCTACAATCCGAACACATTCGCCATGTGCCATCCTTTTTTGGCACTAAGATGATAGGCATAGCACAAGGACTCATGCTATCTTGCACCCACCCTTTCTCAATCAAAGCCTCAACTTGTTGGCGAATTTCCTTGGTTTCACTTGGATTGGTCCTATATGCTGGACGGTTTAGTAAAGAAGAGCCCGGTATCAAATCAATTTGGTGCTCAATCCCTCTCAAAGGTGGAAGTCCATTTGGAGGATCTTGAAACACATCTTGGAACTCTTCTACCAAATTTTCCAAGCAATGAGGACTATCAACAAGTGATTCTACTCTAAGAGTTCTAGGGATGGCTAAAAAAAGAGGATGATGAGCCACTATTTTCCTTTCAATGTCACGCCTAGACACAAAGAGTGTAGGCTTAGAACTCTTATCTTTTTTATCTTTTTCACTCTCCCTCTTTTTCTTTATGATAACTTGGTCCTCATGGACTTCTCTTGGAGAGAGAGATTTTAAAGTAACCTTCTGACCATGGAATTCAAAAGATAGTTTATTGGTAAAGCCATCATGTAAAACTTTTCTATCAAATTGCCAAGGCCTTCCCAAAAGAACATGAGTGGCTTCCATGGGCACAACATCACATAATACCTCATCTTGATATTTTCCAATGGAGAAATGGATGAGGACTTGTTTATTGACAACTATTTCTCCTACCTCACTAAGCCATTGTAATTTGTAGGGCTTTGTATGAGAGATAGTAGGCAATCCAAGCTTGTCTACCACTCTTGTACTAGCCACATTTGCACAACTACCCCCATCCACTATCAAAGAGCAAATGTTGTTTTGAATAAGACATCTTGTATGGAAAATGTTTTCCCTTTGACTTTCATCAAAAGGTTGTGAAACTTGGCCAAGAAGTCTTCTCACAACTAACAAGTCTCCTTCAAGTGGACATTCGCTCTCTTCCTCACTAGATGTATGAGAATGCAATGAATGCTTAGGAGAATCCGAATCATGCTCACTAACTACAATGCCCTCATGCATGTACATACTTCGTTTGGAAGGACAATTTGCAGCAATATGACCATAACCCATACATTTAAAGCATTTAGTATTAGACGTTCTAGTGGGAGATTTAGGCCTAGAAGTAGATGGCTTAGATTCCTTGGGTTTGAAAGAAGAATCTTTGGAAGGATGTTTAGAAAAAGAAGTTTTGTTTCTCCAAGACTTGGAGTAGTATCCATCATTGGAAGCATTTTTGAAAGAGTTTCTCTTAGCAAGTTGGGCTTCCACCTTCATTGCAAGATGAACTAAAGAGCCCAATGATGAATACTCTTGTAACTCAACAATGTCTTGAATATCCTTCCTAAGACCACTCACAAACCTAACAACCATGGCTTCTTCACTTTCTTCTAATTCAATTTTAAGCACAAGCGTCTCAAGCTCCTTATAATATTCATCCACATTTAGCGTGCCTTGTTGAAACCGTTGGAGTCTCAACATGAGGTCTTTCCTAAAATGTGGGGGCACAAACCTAGCGCGCATATGATCCTTTAAAGAGTTCCAAGAGTCCATGGGAGGACCCTTCTGATAGATAATGTCCTTTACAATTCCATGCCACCATTTCATGGCATAATCACTAAACTCTAGGGTGGCTAGCTTAAGCTTATGCTCATCTTGGATCTCATGGATCTCAAAAATTTGTTCACACTTAGCCTCCCAATCTAAATATACATTTGGATCACTAGAGCCATTAAAACAAGGTAGCTTGACCGAAGGAAGCCTAGACTTTGCATCATGATAGAAGCCATTGCCGTAGTGAGTTCTTTCCCCTTGATGATGATGTCTTTGTCCATGGACTTGAGGTGGAGTTCTCCTTCTCCTATGCTCATCTTCACGGCCAAAATCATTTGAAGATGCTCTTGTTGAAGGTCTATGTGCAAGATGCTCATCATGGATTGAAGGAGATGGTCTAGTTTGTTGCACCTCCAACTTTTGCAATTTCTCCTCCAACCGTCTAATTGTTCTTTGAGCTTCATGTAATTCACCAAGGATTGAAGCTTTGGAAGGAGAATTCTGCTTGTAGGATGCATCACTTGAAAATCCAGCCATTTGTAATTAAAAACAGCAAACACACAAAAACAGCAAACAAGTTAAAAATTAGCAAAAAAAAAACAGTGAGCTTGTCAATGAAACTGCCGAAGTGAAATGAGACAGAAAAAGAGGTCACTCTCAAAGAAATAATGTTCTTGCACCAATCTGATCTTGAGGCCTTGGAATCCTCAAATGAAAGATGTCAAAGCAAGCACACCAATCTCAAGAGCAACCACCACAAAACCAATGAAACAACAAAGACAAACAAGAAAAGGTATAAGCAAGGAAAGGTAATTGCAAAAGGAAAAACTATATGTAAGACAAACTCAAAGAGTAAGGAATGAAAGACAATCAAGAAAATAAAGAACTCAATGAGAAAGTAGGCACACAAAAGAATACTTAAGGAAAAACACTAGAGTAGATGAAGAAAACAAAAATTTAGCTACTGGAAATTTTTTTTTTTTAATGCAAACTGTGCTTGATATTCACTGATTTAACTGGAATGATGTAGAGCGAACTGGATTATGAAATTTAAACCATAGAAACTTCAAGATGTTAACTCAATAATGGCACTGGAATCAATTAAAAACAGTAAGCCAATTAATTGAGATAAATTTTTTAAAATCGCTGCCAGATTACTGTATTCCTTTCGACAGAATTGTACACTTTTTTTATTTTATTTATCATTTTTTGTGTACTTTGAATTTTTGAATGATTCTTTTTTCTATTTTTTTCTAACACTTTGAATATCACAAATCCAGAATTTCAAAATTTTCAAGTGAGTAAATCAATTGCAATAAGGAAAAAACAGTAAGCACTTTTTTTTCAGAAACAGAGGAATCCTAATAGAAATAAAAAACAGAATTATGAACTAGCAAAGACATAATGGAAAATGATGTATTGGAACTTGTATAGGTCTAGAATACAAGTATGAACTCAATTCTAAAAAAAAAAATGCACAAAGGATCAATATCAATTCAGAAAAAATTATATGACACTAAAGCAAGAAACAATCAAAACAATAAAAGTACTACTAGAAGTAATGACAATTATGGAATAACATGACTAAGACAAAACTTGACATGATTACAAAATTAAAAGACATATGACAAAAAATAACAAGTGAAAGGAAGCTTAAGGTAAACTCTAGGAAGGAGAATGCCATTCCAAAAGAGCAACCATACTCATATGAATAATGAGTGCCATAAACCTTTTCACAAGCACTTGGTGTAACAAAAGAAAAACAGCAAGAAAACTCAATTAACACCTAAAACAGAAACTTAAATTGCAAGAAAATTTAAGAGCTCTTGAAATTAAAGTGCACACAACTCAACAATTAAACAAGAAGAACCTAAGACTCATGATACCACATGATGTGATTCCACTAGCCATATAGAGAATGATTCTTGACATTCTTAAGAATCACCTTGAGCTGGACATTATTGAGGCACTTTTCTTAGAGTTGGATCATTGTTCTAAGACAAGAACTCACCAAAAACTAGTACCAAATCCCAAACTCATTTGGATGTTCCACATATTGTGAAATTGAATCAACAAAGAGAGGTAAAATTAAAACACACCGAACAGAAAAGGATGATAAGCAAACTGAACCGAACAAAGTGAAATTAAAAGGCAAAGAACAGAAAATAGGTGCTGGAAAACAAGAACAGCCGAACCAAAACAACAAGACAACAAGCTTAGAACAAGGAATTAACAAAGAAGAAAGGAAGGAGAGAAGAATTGCTCATGAAGATGGATGAATGATGGATGATCTCGCCACTAGAAGTGTGGATGCTCCTAGATGAGAGTGTTGCCGCCACTTGAGGACACCATGGATCCTTCAAGATAAGACTAGAGAAGAAGGCTCAAAAGCTCTCCAATGCTCACTCCAATTTTGAGTATAGTTTCTTTAGATAAATTCCAATCTGAATTTTACAAAGAGAGCACCTCTATTTATAGCCTAAGGTGCTGAAAATGCAAGCTAAAACAATTCAAATTTCCCTCCTAAAGCAAGCTAAAACCGGCGCCTATTTCAAGTCATGAGGAAGGTGTGACTCCTTCCTTCACTTTGGCACCTCCTATTCTACTTCTACACCTATCTACTAACACACCCCCCCTAAAGCTCCTAACTAAAGCCTAAAAGATGCTATAACAATAGAGGTTTCTAAAGTTTCCCTCTAAGCACCTTCAACTAAAGAAATTACAAAAAGAGAAAATAAATGTCCTCTAGCTCCTAAAGCTTTAAACATGCTTCTTGTAAGCCTTTGAGGTGGACTTTGACCTCCATGGGCGTCTTCTATTTGTGCCTCCACCTCTTCTTGATCTTGTTGATTGGCCTCTATGTTCTCTTGATCTTGATCTCCATCACCACCTCTACTTATCAATTGTAGTTCCAACCAACAAAGTCCATATATTGACCGCTCTGGAACAGAGAATGGTGAGCATGGAGTGAATTGGTTCTTTGTTAGCATGGCACTTGGATTTGGTGTGGGATTCTGGTTAATTGTTGCTCCTTTATTCATTTATAGATCTTGGAGATATGCATATTTTTGTTTCCTTGATGATATGTGGTACAAGCTACAATCTTGTTGGTGATTGTTGGTTGATTATTAATGACAAATTCAGGAAAAAAATTCAGTGAAAGAAACAATAATTTATAATATTAGAAGGATTTTCAATGTATATATTTTATGAAAAACATAAAATACTTTAGTTTGAATATCATATTATGTTTAATTTTTTACCTCAATTGTAGTAAAAAATCTTTTGGGGGAAATTGCTCCCACAAAGCATAATATGCATCTTTCCCTCTTGGTAATGTTGTGTTTCTATTTTTTGGAAGTGAAATTGTAATATCTTGAGATCGAATTGGTTATACATTAGCATTAAAATTGGGTTTGGTACTCTGTTTTAGATACAGGGGAAGCATTCTTATTCAAATTTCTATATGATATACAAAAAAACTACTTTCTTTCTCAATGGCAAGGTTCAAGCTCCATGTAAATACTTAATTTTGGGTGTAACATTTTTACCTTCATTTGAAGGTGTTTGAAATTTAATTTAATTTATTTTAATATTTTTGTAGAAAAACAAAACAAAAATGAGACAGGTGCAAACGACAAAAGAGGAAGTGCAAAAAAAAAAAAACAAAAAAAATTGCGAAAGGGACAAAAAAATAATATTGTGTAAAAAAGATAACAAAATGTTAACACATTGTGCTTTCACGCTTTCTACTTTCTCCCACATAAATAGTTATATACAAGTCGCTACCTATTTCCACAAGTTGCGTGTTATAACTCAATCATATCTCTTTTTGTTTTTAAGTTTGTCTCAATCAATTCCTTTATGCTTTAAACTCACTTGAAATGAATTTTTAGAATTCACTTATTATTTGCATCCATTTCTATATGATGTGAGGTTTATTTCTGTGAAAGAACAACTTTAATTATGTCTTTGCACTCCTTTGTTTTCATTTCTTTCTTTCAATCTATGTGATTCATCTGCATTTTTTTTATTTGCTTGACGAAGCACTCCAATTCCATAATGGAAGAGAGTTCTAAAAGAAATTTACAAAATTTTAACATGTGAAAATAATTTAATTAATTTTGTAATGACATCTTAGCTTCATCTCATATTCTCGAAAGCATTTTTCAATTAAGATTTTAATTTATCCAAAAATAACACAATTTGAATGTTGTTACAAAATTATCAAAACCCTTTTCACTTGTAATATTTTGTTTTTTTCTTTTGTATTTATGAGTTAAAAAGTTGTATTTAATATAAATATATATTTTTATTTTTAAATGTTTTTATATATTAGGAGTCTTCATTTATTTTTCTATGGTTCATAAAATGTTGGGACCAAGCATAAAAAGTTTATGAAGCGTGTGTTAGAAAACAAATTTGTTGTAAATTATTTTTATTTGGAATACTATATAGACGTTTATTTTTTAAGATTAATTATGGATTGAGATGGGATAAGAAAGAAGCTTGAATTAAGTAAAATCGTGCTTACTAACTATCTTTCCTCTTTTTTCTATAATTTATTTTAACAAAAAAAAATCAATCATGTTTCTCGCACTCCGTGATATTTTAGACGAATTTTTTTGGCGGATTTTATTTTTCAGTTTAAAGAGCACTCAGGTTGTCCTCTTGTCGAGCATCTCTTTCTATCAGATTCTATTTGACCACATCCTAAGTTTTATTTAAACAAAACATTTAACTCATGGACTTCCTTAAAACCGAATAGGTCTAGGACAACACACAGTCTCCTAGTCTTGAGTCGAAGAGGCGAAAAGGATGACTAGCGTGATGGTTTTAAACAAGACATGTGTCAGTCGTTGAGCAGTTTCGCGGTTTTAACACTTTATCAAAATGTTATTTAACCTCTCACAACTTCCCATAACGTTTCATTACTATGAGAAACTGATTGCGCTCTTCCAAATTCTTTGTATTCTTGAACTCATCTTAATCCTTTCAAGTCTTCGCGCTCCTTGTGCTAGGTACATCGATCTCTTCTCTTCTGTATTTTTGGGTTTTCTGCGAATATACTATTTGCTTGAAATTTATGGTATTTTTGAAGAACTTTGTTAAGTTTGATGGATTAGCTTAAAAGAGAACTCTTTTGATGTTATTTGTAGTGGATACTTTTCAAACAATAGAAACTTTGTAATGGATTATGCTTCGCTGTACTCGTGGGCAAGAGATGACCTTTTGGAAGAAACCTTTATTTATACTACTAGATTAAAGCTCAAAGAACTAAGGGAATCTCAAGCTCTTAGTAAGACTTGCAAAAACTGGGTAAAGGTTAAAATGTGCAATAAAGGGGAGCCAATGTGTCTCAATGAGAGTGCCAACAAAGATGGTCCCTTCTATTTTATGTATGATACATTGTTTATTAAGTCAGGTTTGTGTTTTCCGTTAGAGATGTTTGAAAAAGAAATTATAGCAATAATGAATGTCTCCCTAGCCCAATTGCACCTCAATGGTTGGGCTTTTATTCGGGCATTTAAAATTCTGTGTAATAACTTTGGTGTTTCGCCTTTGTCAAATGTGTTTTTTAACTTCTTTTGAGTTTAGAAATTCGAATCGTCAGTTATGGGCGTCTTTGAGTAATATTAAGGGTTTGCTCACCCTTTTTCAATCATATTATAAGAATTTTATAGGTTTTTTTATAAAAATCTGAACCTCACCCGATGAGCCTAGTATGTTGGAGGGATACCCCCTGTATTGGACCCAAACCCCTAATTATCAAGTCGCTGACCAATTAGAAAATCTAGACGCGAGGAATAAGAGATATGTGAGATGTTAGAGAAGACAGGTGTTACCTTCACCACTGCTAAGCTCTAAAGGAATGAATTTCGAGCTATGGACTTAAAAGCTTACATAGGTATATCTTGCTCCCCATGTGTTTTTTGTTTGTTTTGATGCCATTATCTTGCTCATGTGTGCTCGTCTTTTTACTGGATAAATAAATGGCAATTCCCCAGAAAGAGCTGATTCGTCGGACCCAAGAGCTTAAGGCGCCTAAGTCGGCCATTGGGAGTGCCTCTATGAGAAAGAGGGCTAACCAACTTAGTGTTTCAAGCAAGGCGACTACCGCAGGGTCAAGTGAGGCAGTGGAAACAAGTAAGATTTGATAGCATTGCCTTCATTCCGTTTGATTTCTTGAATTTTTGAAAGGATTGGTGGAAGCTTGATGGAGGGATCAAGAAAGGATGGCTCCAATGAAGCTATGGTTTCCTTGAAGGTGCATGAGAGGTGTGGAGAGTGATTGGTTGGGCTATATCACTTGAAAAATATGAAGAAGAAGATCAATGTGTCTATCCTAGAGAGACTAGACAAGGGAGTGAGAAAGCATGCAAACTTAGCAGGAATTCACTCATATATTTGATCTTAGAATTTGATAGCCAAGCACCTCAATTTATAGGAGAAAGGGCTAAACATTTTGCAGCCAAAATTTGAAAATTCAAAATAAAACTCTCCAATGAGAAGGTGCCATGTGGAGTCATGCTTTCCATGTTTAGCTCACACCTTCCATGCTAAACCCTCTCCAGTTCTAGGTTGCCATGTGGACGTCCATGTGCTTCATGCCAAGGTTATTTTCGTTCTCCAATATACCCTAGATGTTTTAGGGTTACATTGAGCTCAAAGACACCCAATTGTTCCCCTAACTAGTCACTTTTAACCCTAACTATACCTATTTTACTATTGGCCCAAATACAAGTCCAAAAACCTATGCTACTTGGCCAAATATTTGGTCCAATTATTTTATGCTACTAGGCCCATGAAATCCTAAACAACTTTATACAATTTATTTAAGCTAAAGCTTGGCCCAAAAAATAATGTTGACTAGTCAGCAGAAACCCAATCTTCTTGTGTTCTTCTAACCAAAGCTCTAGTTTATGCTTTGATGAGTTAGACGTCTTCTTGGATATGTTTGTACATTCCTTCACCCTAGATTTGTTCTCTTTATTGGGCCTACAAAAATAAACAAAAGTCCAATTAGACCCATATTTGCAATTAAATCAATAAACAACCTCTAGGTCTTCATCCTCTTTATTTTGTGGTTGTGTGTGGCTGGGCTCTGCCATCAAGATTGTCCCCAATGGCATCTTACTTGACTCTGATGATGAGGGTTTCTTGTATCACGGTGAGCTGAGACTCGCCTTTGGTGGAACTAGCTAATTTGAAGAGTAAATCAACTATAGAATTTTGGCTCCTAGGCACATGTGTTAGCTTAAAAGTAACAAATAACTCGGGAAAATTTTTACATACCTCAGATATAACACAAGGTGTTGATCTTCAACCTGGAAACTACTAGTTGCCTGCCCCACCACTAATTGTGAATCAGTTTTAGTAATGAGGTGTGATATGCCCATCTCTATGGTGAGCAACATTCTAGCTATGAGTACCTCATATTCGGCTTAGTTATTACTTGCTTTGAAAGAAAATCAAAGTGATTGTTTTAAAAGTACGTCGTCTAGTCCTTCTAAATTATTATAGTTTCAATACCTTGTGTTAGAAGCTTCATCGACCGAGAGGATCCATTCAATTGACTCGGACGAGGAGGATACAGTGGTGGGGCTGAGTTCTACAATGAAGTCTACCAACACTTGACCTATGATAGGCCCTTGAGGTTTATAGCGAATATCGAACTCTGACAACTCAATTGCCCACTTTATCATCCTTCCCTCTACATCTGGTTTGTCCAAGACTTGTTTTATAGGAAGATCAGTCATGATTATTACCAAGGAACTTTGAAAATACTGCCTCAACCGTCGGGCAGTGAATGCAATCGCTAGTGTTGCCTTCTCAATTATTTGATATCGTGTTTTTGCTGCCTACAAGACTTTTCTAACATAGTAGATTGGTTTCTGTTTTTCCTCCACATCCTGAATGAGAACCAGCTGATAGCTCGGTTGGTTATCGAGAAGTATAGCCGTATAGGTACTCCTAGCTCGAGCTTACTAAGAATTGACGAATGTGCAAGGTACTTCTTTAACTAGACAAAAGCTTCTTCACATTGTTTCGACCCAAAAAAATGGTCGTTCTTTCGTAAGCATTCAAAGTACAGGAACCCCTTTTCTCCTTCCGCAGACATAAATTGTGACAAGGTCGCTATTTGCCTGGTTAATTGCTGAACTTCCTTCACACTGGTCAGGACACCTTCAGCTCCTCTTCTTCTTCTATGTTTAAGGACGTTCCGATGTGGAATGTTTTCCTTCCAAAATTATTTCTAGAGTATTATCGACAGGTTTGGGGCGCCTGTCCCTTCATTCTCCACGCAGATCTGCCTCTAGACCTACGTGTAGCCCCGTTGTGGCTATAGTATATGTTCCCCGACGAGTCTTTAATCTATTTTCGTTGCTCTTCCTTGCCATCTACTGATCAACTTTCAGAGTTACAATCTTTCCTTCCCGAGAGGGGAACTTCATCTTCAAGTGAGGGATGGACACCACGACCCCAAGCTTGTTTAATAATGGTCGCCCAAGCAACAAATTGTACTAAGAGGGAGCATCCACAACTATGTATCTTATTAGAATGATGTTTGTCATCATTCCAATTGAGAATGTGGTTCGAAGCTTCAAGTGGCCTCAAACTTTTACCTGTTCTCCCAAGAAACCGACCAAGGTCCCATCAAAAGGCTTTAGTTGATCTTGTGGTATGTTCAAACCTAGGAAACTCTACCAGAACATGACATTTGTTGGACTTCTTTGATCGACTAAAATTCGGTGTACATTGCGGTCCATGGCTATACCATATATCATAATTGAGTTGTCTTCATGGGGAACTACATATTTCAAGTCGGTGACCGAGAAGCTAATGCATGAAATTCGAGGTGGTGACTGAGCCTTTAAGGACAACACAACTCTTGCATAGCATTTTCAACTAGATGAAGTGACCCCGCCCTTTGAGAACCCACATGTGATGGTGTTGAAGTCCCCGAGAACTGGGGTTTTGTGAGCAAGTTCCATAGGAGCGACTTCTCTTCTTGATGTAGCCCGTTTTTCTCACTAGATTCCTGTAAATATTTTCGTAAGACTCCCTCACCCGAAAACCAAGCCAATTGAATTGCCAACATATAGCAATTTTCCATGTGAGGACTATGGGCCCGATGAAACACACACCAAGCCTCTCGGGGGTGTCCCAATTGGCGCTCGATTTGTCTAGGGAAATTTAGTTTATTAGCTACTTCGGGGTCCCTCAAAAGTTGATTTCAGGAAACGTTCATGGGGGGCATTAGAGGACCTCCATCTTTCTTTATCTCAAGGAGCGACATATGGAACGTATCGTCGTTCGGACTTTCGTCCCCCATGAAACATATAGGCTTTTTGCACTCGGTTCCGCTATATCTGAAGCATGCACGTTTCTCCTATCCCTTTTCCTCCTCAAGGCTTCCTCGGCCTCGATAAAGGTTGAGGCACATTTTCTGACTTCAACCATCGATTCTGCTTGGTTCCTAAGTAGTGACTCGCTAAATGGGTTAGCACACAGTCCTTTCACAAAGGCATCTACCTTCATATCCTCATTGAGTTGTTGTTGGATTCGCACAGAGACCTCGCAAAAACGATTGAGATAGTTTTTCAAAGGATCTCCTTCGGCCTGCTTGATGTCAAACAGATCTGCCATTAGATGAGGTTTAATCTTGTTGGCGGTTAATTGGTCCTCGAATATTCTTGCAAAAACACACATAATGATGTGATGGTACCGTTAGGTATATCATTGAACCACTAAAGAGCGGTTTCGGTGAAAATGCCAACAAACATCTTGCATCAGACAGAATCTGACCCCTTTAATGTCAACATTTGCGCCTTGAAAGCATTCAGATGATTTTCACGATCGCTGGAACCCAAGAAAGTAGTGATCTTGGGTATCATAAAATGTGGGGGTACTAGCTCTTGCATAATTTCTCTCGAGAATGGTTGGAGATCCTCCCTATTGGGTTGTGGGACTCCATCTCGTCGTTTATTTTCAAGATCATGAGTAGTCTTTCTCAGGGTTTAATTTTCCTTTTGTATGTCCTCGTGGGCTTTGACTGCATCTTTCATCAATTTTCTAGCCATCTCTACGTCATCTCGGAGCTTCGTTTATTCTACTTGTGCTTCTTTATAACGATGCTCGTGTTCCTCTTGTAGTTCTAGGCACAACCATTCTTGTGCAAGTCGGAAATCTTTGACTTGTTTCCTAGCTTCCGCATTATCCTTTTAGAGTTTTTGCATGGTCTCCATGATTTGTTGCAATGACATCCTAGAACTACAAGAGGAACATGAGCATCGTTATAAAGAACACAAGAAGAATAGATGAAGCTCTGAGATGACGTAGAGATGGCTAGAAAATTGATGGAAGATGCAGTCAAAGCCCACGGGGACATTAAAAAGGAAAATGAAACCTTGAGAAAGACTACTCATGATCTTGAAAATATAGAAGAAAAAGAGAAATTGCATTGTGCACGGTGAATTTTTTTGACGTAATGTTGGTGTAGGAACAACTTTTAGCTGCTCCACAATGGACGCCAGTTTGTTCTGGCTCAATCTAGTTTCTGAAACTTAAAGTATTCTTTTCTTCACATGGACCGGTTCAAATATTTTTTTATCCTTCTTTGCTTTTTAATTCTCCCATTTATAGATTATCTCAAGCAATTCTTAATTAACTAACTGAAATTGTGCTTACTATTTGTCTTTCCTCCTTATCCGATAATTTATTTTAACAAAAAAAATCAACCATATTTTTCGCAGTCCTCAATATTTTATGCAAGCTTCTTGAGCGGGTTTTATTTTTAGTTTAAAGAGCACTCCAGTCACCCTCTTGTCGAGAACCTCTTTCCATCGGATTTTATCTGACCACATCCTAAGTTTTATTTAAACAAAATCTTTAAGTCATGGGTCTCCTTAACATCGAATAGGCCCACAACAACACAATTTTAAATATATAATCAGTGTATCAACAAAGTAAAGTTCAAATATAAAAAATATAAAATATTTTATCTCTTTAACTAGAACAAATAAGAATAAAAATGGAGGAGTCTTGTCTGAAATATTGTACATTAAAAAAATTTGAATAACTTTTTGAAAGGGAAGAATATGGCATATAAGGATGAGGGAAAAATAATATTTTTGGAAAATTCCACTTTTTTTATAGGTCGTTTTATTTCTTTTATTTTGTATGAAATGCAACATATGTGAAAAATAAATAGAAACTTTTAAAAATAAAAATCATACTAAACATAAATGTAAAATTTACACAAATAACTTTTACAAACAATTGATAATGAAAACCAAAAATTGTATAAAAGTTATTTAAAATATTATAATTAAATATAAAATATTGTGATTAAAAAATTTTGTTTCTTTTTAAAATTAAAGTTTAATCTTATTTTAAAATATTAATCTTTAATAAAATATTACTATTTAAAAGTTAATTTAAATTATAAAAATAATTTTATGTTAATAAGCATCGTCAATGTGACAGTGAGAGTGAAAGTAAATAAAGTAATGATAAATGAACTCATGGAAAGGCAGGCACACCAGTCCGTAATAATAAATGAATCCCAATTTCTCAATTCAAAATACGGTCTTCAGTTTCCTTCTTAACAAAAATTTCTCTGCAACCCTTCGTCTTCTTCTTTCTTCTTCTTCTTTCTTCTTTGGTGCCTTCACAGTCTTCCTTTCCATCCTTCATCTTCTCCGTTCTCCTCCGCACCCCAGTAAATTGTGATAAAGAGATTTTACAAAAAATATTATCTAGAAGATGTATCAGGTGAAATCATATATAATTAAAATTAATTTATTTTTAATCAAATAGTAAGTTATTTAGTTAGTTTATTTATGAAAAAAAAGTAATTATGAATTTATATATTACAATGAGTTGAAGCAAGTCTCCCTCCTATTAAATTGTCTTATGGAGAAATTAAAGGTTAAAAGGTTAAAATGTACAAATATTCGCAACTTAATGTTTTCATTTTCTTCATTTCCTAGTCATGGGTGAATTAATTTTCTAACCCATAAAATATGCACCACTAAGTCTTTGTATCAATTTTCTTTTTTCCTTTTCTTGAGCAAATTTTCTAATCATAGAAAGGACAGAACAAAAAAGACTATCAATTTAAAGTCTCTATGCTATAGTCATTTTTTTTTTCTATTTACGCTATTAATTAGTGTTATTAATTTTCTAACCCATGGGTTACTACGAAAGGCCAACTTTAGTCAAGTCTTTGCACTACTTTTTCTAGCTTGCAAAGTAAGTTAAAAAGCTCTGAGAAGAAAACAAGCATCCATATCACCATCAATCATATCCCGTCATATTCTTTAAGTTTAATATGAATAATATTATAAATATAATATATATATATATATATATATAATTTATATTTTAATATAATTCCTTGTCTTTTTAAGTCTTGCCAAGAATTTTTAGTCTTGCTAGATAATTCCTTGGCAAGACCAAGAATTAACATATTTTTGATAAATAGTAGTCTTGTTGAGAAATATGGTGAAAGATCGAAAAGTATCAATATTTTTATTTATTTATAAAAAGCTTTCATGTTAGGTATTACTATGCTACTTGACATTTGAGCTAGGTTGACACCTCAAGTAACAACAATCATTTGCCATCACATGAAAAAAGTATTATTAAAAAAAAGAAAAAGAAAGAAAATACAAAAATATAGGGGATTAGACCAAAACACATATGTTAACAAAAACGATACACAGGTAGATTATACCTATTAATAAAGAATTCTAAGTATCAATGTTGTTGGTGTTGAAACTAATTGGAGAAAATAATAGAAGCCAAAAGGTTTTAGAAACTGATTGAACGTAATTGCACGAAATTGCAAAACTGTTGAATTGATTCATTCATTTTGATTTACTTTAATAATATATATAATAAAATTACAATTACTTAAAGCTATCAAATAGGAATACTAATAGTCTTGTAAACTGACCATTAATGCAATAATAATGATAAATAATTTAAGGGTAAAATCTGAATTAATAACCAACATCCTCCCTTAATTCTGATTTGGAACAACCCTTCATGCCAACAGATCTCTTAACTTGATGAAAGCATCGATCTTTAATGGCTTAGTGAAAATATTTGCAATCTGATCTTCTGATCTGCAGTATTCCAATTTGATCATGTTCTTCTCAACTTGGTCTCGCAGGAAGTGATATCGAATATCAATGTGTTTACTTCTTTGATGTAAAAACGGATTCTTTGCAAGATTAATTGTAGAGACATTGTCAACATAAATCTTAATTGGAACATCTAGATTAAAACCAATTTGAGTCATGATATTGCTGAGCCAAACTGATTGACAAGCACTTGTTGATGTTGCTACATACTCAACTTCACAAGTAGATAATGCAACAATTGGTTGTTTCTTTGATGACCACAAGCAAACAGTCTTTCTGATCATAAAACAATTACCACTAGTACTCTTCCTCTCGTCTGAATCTCCACCCCAATCAAATGGGCTGTTTAGAAACGCAGACTTGACGTCCATTTGGTGAATTTTCCATTGCCTTTGTGCAGCTAAAGCAATGATTAATCTCACTATTTCCATTCGAGCTACAGGAGAAAATATTTCTTCGTAATCATAGCCTTCTCTTTGCTTGAATCCCTTTGCCACCCACCAACCTTGCCTTGTATCTATCAATCTCACCATTTGCATTCACTTTAATCTTGTACACCCACTTCATATCAATTGCTTTGTGTCCTTTTGGAAGATCAGTGAGCTGCCATGTATTTTTTTTCTCAATCGTCATCAATTCTTCTTTCATAGCCTCTTGCCATTTGGGGTGTTGAATGACATCTGCAAGCCTCACGGGTTCTGAATATGCAAGAAAAGCAAAGTGAACCAAATCTCCATTGTCATCAACTTCATCATCAAGATTTACTTCGCAATCTTGAAGGTGTACTGGTTGTCGTTGTTGCCTTCTTGGTCGCTCCATCATAGTTGCAACTTCAGGTTGACCTGCAGGTGCTTCAAGAGTGACTCCATCTTCCACATCATCGTTCAAAACGTAAATATATCAAATTTTCAAATCCATTTCAGTTGCTGCATTCCATTGCCATTCCTCATCTTTGGCAAATGTAACATCACGACTGACAATCACCTTCTTTGTCATTGGATTGTACAATTTGTATCTTTCATGCTTATATCCAATGAAAATGGTCTTCACTTCCTTATCATCCAACTTCGGTCTTGCTGCCTTGGGGACATGAGCATAAGTAATTACCCAAATACCTTTAACTGCTGCACATTGGGTTTGAATTTGTTTCATGCCTCAATCGAAGTTGTGTTAGGAACACTCTGAGTGGGTGATCTGTTTATCAAATATACCACACATGTTACGGCCTCAGCCCAAAAATAATTTGGCATACCTTTCGCTTTAAGCATGCTCCTTGCCATGTCCATGATTGTTCTATTCTTTCTCTCGGCAACTCCATTGTGTTGAGGTGTGTAGGGACAAATTACGTTATGTTGCAACCCAAGTTCTTCACAGTGTCTCTTGAACTCATTAAACTTGTACTCACCCCTTCTATCACTATGCACCATCTTAATTAGTCTGCCACTCTGTCTTTCAACAAATGCTTTAAATATTTTAAAGCAGTGGAATACCTCATCCTTGCTTTTCAATAGATAAATCCAGGTTTTCCTTGAAAAATCATCAATAAAGGTTAAAAAATACTTATTACCTCCAATTGATGATATGTTCATCGGGCCACAAACATCTGTATGAACAAGCTCCAAAGGAAATTTTGCACGCCAAGCCTCCTTAACAAATGGTATCATGTGATTCTTTAAAAAAATGCAAGCCTCACACAATTGATCAGGCTGATGAATATGAGGTCAACCATTCACTAAATTTCGTTTGGAGAGATTTTCCAAACTCTGAAAATTTAAGTGCCCAAAGCGTAAATGCCACAACCACGATTCATTATTCACTATTGCATTCAAGCACTTGAAATCACCCATATGAAAATCTATTGGAAACATGCGGTTTTTTTTATAAAAAGTTTTTAAGAATCAAATTACCTTTTTTTTTATCAAAAATTGAGAATTTATTTTCAACTATGTGCATCACGTAACCCTTTTCAACCAACTGTCCCATACTCAACAAATTACTTTTCATATCCGGTACATAGAAAACATCATAGATGTACTTGTGATCACCATTCTTCAATGTGATAAGAATTCTCCCTTTTCCAGTTACCAGAACGAAACTGGCATCACCGAATTTCACTTTTGTGCGAAATGAGTCATCCAAATCTGCAAACAGATCCTTCTGACCACACATATGATTTCTGCAACCTGTATCCAAATACCAAGTCTGATTGTTTGGAGTTTCATTTGATGTGGCTGCCATTAGTACTGCATGATCCTCTTCATCTTGTTCGTGATTACTATCTTCTTGAGCACAATTGGCAGCATGATTATCACCTTTGGATTTGCACTTATTTGCATAATGGTCGCGTTTATGGCTGATATAACACTCCACATTTAATTTATTATACATGTTTCCTCGTCCTCCGCGACCACATCCTCCCCGCCAAGAGTTATTTGAACTTGGATTGTGATTGAAACCAATGTTGTTTTGCTCAACACCTCCATGATCTGGCCACCACGACCTTTACTGGAATAGCTACCACCATGTCCCTGTCCTTTGCCTTGTGAACTACCGTGTTTATGATTGGAGCTACCAATTGAGGCTTTTTCTTGTAAAGCCTGTTCAATTGGTTTTCCAATCTTATTGTCATTCATCCGCTGCTCATGCACTCGTAAGGAACCGAACAATAACCTTACTGTCATTGTTGAAATGTGATTGGCCTCTTCAATTGCGGCAACAACATGTTCAAATCTGGGAGTTAAAGACCTCAAAATCTTCTCCACCTTTGCCTGCTCCGATTGTGTTTCACCATTGGTCTTCATCTGATTTGTCAAGACAAGAACTTTATTTATATAGACATCAATAGTCTTTGTGGTTTCCATCTACAACAGTTCATATTGGCGTCTTAGGGTTGAAGACGCACCCTCTTGCTCTTGTCATTACCTTTATAATTGGTTGACAAAATGGTCCAAGCCTCATTTGTAGTTGTTGCTCCTTCTATATGCTCAAACGTCTCGTCATTCATCCCTTGATGGATGAGATACAAAGCTTTCTTTTCCTTCTTCTTTTGGTCACGAAGCGCTACTCGTTGCACCTCAGTTGCTTTAGCATCTAATGCAGACACTCCACTCTCAACGACATCCCATAATTCATGATAATCAAACAAAACTCTCATCTGCACGCACCAATGATTGTAATTTTTTCCATCAAGGATAGGGACTGATAATTGGATAGAGTTCATGATAACAAACTAGCTCTGATACCAGTTGTTGAAACTAATTGAAGGAAATAATAGAAGGCAAAAGGTTGTAAAGACTGATTGAACGTAATTGCACGAAATTGCAAAACTGCTGAATTGATTCATTCATTTGGATTTACTTCAATAATATATATAATAAAATTACAATTACTGGAAGCAATAAAATAGGAATACTAACAGTCCTGTAAACTGACCATTAATGCAATAATAACGGTAAATAATTTAAGGGTATAAAATCTGAATTAATAACCAACAGTTGGAAAGTATTAAGCAAAGTTTAGAAACACCAAACAAAACCGAGAAGTATTATTTTTATCGAGAAGGAATATTTCTTTTTTTTTTCCTTTTTGAAATAAAAGCAGAGAGTCTAAATATATACCAGTAATACACTGATTCTAGGTCTAGCTAAAGAGACAAAATGTAAAATAAAAAGTCAATAAAGGCTAGACATATGTACAAAGAGAAATAAGTAAGAATTAGAAAAGACAAAATTAATATTAGTTTTCTTCTAGAAGTCTTATATCTATATCCATTGTTAAACTCCTAATTTTCAAGTCTCCTCCCTTCTTCAACAACTTCTTCCATATTCTTAGGTTAATTATGGCTCCAAATCAACTCTTCGAAAGGTCAAACCATTACATTAGTTGGTTTAGGCAAAATAAAAGATGTAAAATGAAATTTTTATGACATTTTTTTAGAAACTCTATATTTTTGGAGATAAAAAAAATTTAATCTAAAAATAGAAAATAAGAAAGAAAGAAACTTTAAGAAAATGCAATTAGTTTTGAAAAATAATGAAAAACTAAGACATCAACAATGATTAATAAAGATAACAATGATGTCGTCAACGATATACATGTCACTCGAAAACACCATTGACAAAAGAATATACATATGACCTTTGCACATTTTATATGTATGAATATATTTTCTTTGATAATATTGATAATCTTTTCTTGTATTACTTGATTTTTTATGTTATTAAAATTTGCTACTTTAATTTATTCATAGACACATGATTGATAATCAGATTGCAACTACTTTATATGTGACCTCGACAAAATTTGCTAGAGTATTTACTAGATCAAGGTCCTTCTCACTTAGATTGCGTAAGAGGTGAAAGGACACTACTAACGATTGACAACAACACTAGAGTGACCATTAGGCCAAATATTGAATCTTTTAGCAATTGTATTGGAGTGTTAGCAATGAAAACATGTCATGGTAGGCATGAGTAGTACTTACTCGCTACCCATCATGCCTACATAAATTGCCTTATTATCTCCCAAGTACTGACATAGAGAAATTCTCGAATCATGATAAAAGAGTATAAGAAACATATGACTTTCACATACAGCTTGGATGGAAAAAGTGAAATTCTATCATTGCTTTCCTACCATAACAAATGAAAGAAGAATCATGTTAAATATGCATATACTTTTGATGACTCAATTAAGTCTTTGAGTGAATTTTAAGAAAATACATTAGTTATCATACTTACTTATTACTTATACATAACTTCAATCATAATCTAGCGGGATAATTGTTGAGGAGGATATTGTTGCAAGTGGCATCAATTGTTCCTAGTGGAGAAATTGTTAAGGAGAGATATTTGCAAGTGACATCAATTATTCTATGGCGTAAGTTAGATAGACCAACTTATAACCGAATCATGATGTTTGAGCTACTACGTTCTTAAATAGAAAGAGTTGTGTCTTAACTATCAACTATAATTTTTACTCTAGTGGCAAACATTTAATCCAACAAAATTTTAAATAATAGTCCAAATACAAGATCACAAAAGATGATGTAATACAATAAGTAATGACCATTTTATGGACCTAAAGTGAAAGAGGTTTAACTAGATAATAACTTTTCACTACTTCATTATTAAATAAATTTTTTATAGTTCATGGACTAATTTTAATTCATTATATCTTGTATTTAATATTTATACAATCATTTGATTCCATCATATCAACATGAACAATATATTTTATTATTTTTACAACATCTTAAAATAATTGACATATTAGATTAGTTTTTAAACTTTAGTTTGTTAATTTTTTTTTTTCAATATAGAATTCACCTTCTTAGTACAAGGGATTGAAAATCAGAAGTTTTATTGATGACTCAATTAACGATGATTTAAAAATCACTGTTAAAGGAAATTTTTAATCATAGTGAAAGTCTCATTTAGTGTGTTAACATTATTATTGAAACGATTATGAAAAAACAATGGTTTAATATAATAAAATAAAATAAAAAAATATTGATAAGATAGCCAAAAATAAATAATTGTATCTCTCGTACCAAAACTATTATTTCGTATACTGAAATGTTGAATTTCTTAAACGGTAATATTCATGCTATAAATCAATTGAAAAGAAAAAAAAAAGGAACTGAGCTTTTTTTCTCAAACGTGAATGTTGTGATCCAATCATTCATCTTTAACTTTATATTGAAAAGAGAGAAACGGAAAACGCGTATTTAGTAGGAACATGGAATTACTCAGCACCTTCATTGAATTGGATACTATAGTAAAGGCTCAACGGCATTATATGGAATTATTCAGCACCTTCATTGAATTGGATACTATAATAGTAAGGCTGAGTAGCAGTATAAATACACTCTAAACAAGTTTTATATGCATACCCACTAAACACTTCTTTCTATTTCTCATCATGAATTCCTCCCTTTTCATCACTCTCTTTCTTCTTCTATGTTGGGTTTCTCTTTGTGTGTGCAGAGACACAGTGTGCATTGGAAGTGAGAGAGAGAGACACTGTTGAAGTTTAAGCATCATCTCAAAGATCCTTCAAACAAACTTTCTTCTTGGAATGCTACTGCCAATTCCAATTGCTGCCAGTGGGATGGTGTTCTCTGCAACAACATTACATCCCACATTGCACAGCTTCACCTCAACACTCCATTTCCTACTTTCGATGATTATGAATTTTACGATAAAGTTTACGAAGAGTATACTACACAAGCATTCGGTGGAGAGATAAATCCTTGTTTGGTTGATTTGAAGCATTTGAATTTCTTGGATTTCAGTTGCAATCTTTTTGGAAGCATTCCAATTCCTTCTTTCATTGCAACAATCACTTCCTTAACTCATCTCAACCTTTCTTATGCTGGATTCACGGAAAACATTCCTCCTCATTTTGAAAATCTCTCAAATTTGCTCTATCTTGACCTGAGCTCCAATGAATTGCTTGGTGGAGGTATGCCAATTCCTTCTTTTCTTGGGAAAATGACCACTTTAATTCACTTGGACCTCTGTCATTCTGGATTCATGGGGAACATTCCTCCTCAGATTGGAAATCTCTCAAATTTGCTCTATCTTGACCTGAGCTCCAATGAATTGTTTGGAGGAGGTATGGCATTTCCTTCTTTTGTTGGGAGAATGACCAGTTTAATTCACTTGGACATCTCTTATTCTGGATTCATGGGCAACATTCCTCCTCAGATTGGGAATCTTTCCAATTTGGCCTATCTAGGCCTGATTTATTTTATCAATGGAACAATTCCCTCTCAAATTGGGAATCTCTCCAATTTGCTCTACCTTAAACTTAGGACTGTTTTTCTGTTTACAGAAAATGTTGATTGGCTATCAAGCCTTTCAAAGCTTGAATACCTTGATTTGGAAGGAGCAAACCTATCTCATTCGACTCTTCCTTCTTTAATGCACTTACATTTGTCAAGATGTACCTCCCCTCACTTTAATCAATTATCCTTTTTTAACTTCTCGTCTCTCCTTACTCTTCATCTTTTTGGTATTTATCATCCTTCTTCAATTGGTTTTGTTCCAAAGTGGGCGTTTGGACAGAAGATTCTTGTTTCTCTTACTTTTCTTTCTAGCAACATCAAAGGTCCAGTTCCTGATGGTCTTCGAAACCTCACACTTCTTGAAAATCTTGACCTGCGTGATAATTCATTGTCATCTTCTACACTTGATTGGTTTTGCAATAGTCTTCCTCATCTCAAGTTTTTGGACCTATCATCCAACATCTTACAGGGAACTATTCCTCATATATTGGGAAATATGACTTCTCTGATTACACTTTCTCTATCAACCAATAACTTGAAGGTCCAATTCCAACTTCTTTGGATTATCTCTGCAACTTAAGGGAGATACATTTCTCATATCTCAATCTCAACCAACATGTTGATGAAATTTTAAATATTCTTACTCTTTGTATCTCCCATGGACTCGTGATACTTGATGTTAAGAGGTCTAAACTTCCAGGTAATCTAGTAGATCATTTTGGAAATTTTGAAAATATTATCAAAATGGATTTTTCTGAAAATAAAATTGGTGGAGAACTTCCAAGATCACTTGGAAAACTTTCATCATTGAGAACTCTTATTTTGTCATCAAATCAGCTTGGTGGAAATCCATTTGAAAGTCTCAGATCACTCTCTAAATTGTCACACCTTGACATTGGTGATAATTTTTTTCAAGGAATTGTCAAGGAAGGTCATCTTGAAAATCTTACCAACTTGAATAGTTTTTATGCATAAAGAAACAATTTAGCTTTAAAAGTGCGTCCCAATTGGCATCCTACTTTTCAGCTTATTGATTTGGATATGAGCTCCTGGAAATTAGGTCCTAACTTGCCATCATGGATTTAGTCACAAAACCGCACCCTTCAGTATATAGTGATGTCTAACACAAGGATTTCAGATTTTATTCCTTCTTGGTTTTGGGTAACATTTTCTCAAGAAAATTTTCTAAACCTCTCTTACAACCATATCCATGGTGAGTTTGGGACTACTTTAACAAATCCAATATCTATCGGTATTGTTGATCTAAGTGAAAATAACTTATGTGGAAAATTGCCCTCTCTTTCAAGTGGTTTAGTTTCTTTAGATCTTTCAAGCAACACATTCTCCAAATCCATGGATGATTTTTTTATGCAAAAATCAAGACGACCAAATGGAATTAGAATTTCTTAATCTTGCATCAAATAATTTGTCAGGAGAAATACCCGACTGTTGGGCCATTTGGCCATATTTAGTGGATGTAAATTTGCAAAGCAACAATTTTGTTGGGAACTTTCCCCAATCCATGGGTTCCTTGACAAAGCTAAAGTCTTTATGCATCCGTAACAACTTGCTCTCAGGAACAATTCCTATGATTTTGAAGAAGACCAATAAATTGATTTTGTTGGATCTTGGCGAAAATAAATTTTCAGGAACAATTCCAGCTTCGGTTGGAGAAAGTCTTTTAGATATGAAGGTTCTTATCCTTCGATCAAATAGATTTTTTGGTCATATTCTTGATAAAATATGTGATATGAGTCTTCTTCAAGAGTTAGACCTTGCCCAAAATAATTTGACTGGAAACATACCTACTTGTTTTAATAACTTGAAGGCCATGACAGAGATGAACAAATTCGTGGGTTCTCTTATCATTTGTTCAGTTTTAAACTATACAAAAATATATTTGGACTATAGTATAGTTGGCGTTCTTCTTTGGCTGAAAGGAAGACGAGACGAGTACAAAAACTTTCTCGGATTGGTAACAAGCATTGATTTGTCCAATAACAATCTAATAGGAGAAATACCAAGGGAAATCACATATTTAAATGAATTGAGATTTTTGAACTTGTCCCACAACCAACTAAGTGGTCATATTCCAAGAAACATTGGTAATATGGGATCATTATTGTCCATCGATTTCTCAAGGAATCAACTTTCTGGTAAAATCCCTTCAACCATTTCGATTTTGAGCTTTTTGAGTATGCTGGACTTGTCTTATAACCATTTGAAGGGAAAAATCCCGATAGGAAATCAATTGCAAACATTTGATGCCTCAAACTTTATCGACAACAATCTTTGCAGACTACCACTACCCATCAGTTGTAGCTCCAATATGAAAATTACTAATTTTGATCTCAATGACAAAGGGGGTAATAAACATGAAGTGAATTGGTTTTTTGTGAGTATGACATTTGGATTTGTCGTGGGATTTTGGATAGTAGTCGGTCCTTTGTTCATTTGTAGATCATGGCATTATGCATATTTTCATTTCCTTGATCATTTGTGGTTCAAACTTCAATCTATTCTCTGATGCAATATCATTGTGTAATCTTGTTGTAAAAGAAAATTGTCATGCGACTTGAAAGTTAATTTATTTTACAATGTATTTGTTGGTTGATCATATTTTAGGGTCATTTATGTATTATTATTTTTTCAAATTTGAGAGTGTAATGTAAATTTTGTTAATGGATTGCTAAAGAATCACATGTTGAACTTGTTATAGATAAAATCTTGTTAATTTTGTCACAAAAGTAAGAACAAATTGTAATCTTCTATTACAAAAATTGGACAATTTGGATTTCATTTTCAATACATGGAACTCTTGTTGAAAAGACTTAAAACCATATATTTAGTCAAAGGCTTAGGTTAATATTCTATATGTGGTGATAATGATTAGAATAACTTAAAATATTTTATTGGATTAACATTGTATTGCTTTAGGTTGATAAGTTTTTAGACCATTTCTTTCTTCTGTGATTTTTTTATAAAGATGTAAAAGCAATAAGTTGTAACATTATGCTGAAAAATATTAGATCACATGGATTAAAATTTAAATAATTTATACTTTTGATTAAAAGTTTCTCATTTGAAGTTGCATATTTAGTTAGTTACTTAGCTTAATTAGCTTAATATTATGTTTCAATATTTAGGAATGAGTTCTATATAATGGGAACGAGTTGTATTGTGGGCATTGTTAACAATGGATCTATACACCCAAGTGTATATGTTCATAACTTTAAAATTCTCTCATTAGTTATGGTGTGACCAACATATTAAATTATCATTAATATATTGATTTTATAAGATGATTATATATAAAATTGTATAAACATAATTTTTTTAATAATACTATAAGTAATTAATTACTCTAATAGCCTACTCTTTCCAGTCTCGGAAGCATAAGGCAAAAAATATTAAGATCAAAATAGGTAAATTTCAATATTATTATTGCATCATCAACATTTTTATTAAACCTATTTTCTTGTTCATCTTTTATCTACTTCTAAACCATTAATGCAACTAGGAGTTGAAAATGAAAATGGTGTTAGAAATTGTAATTCAAATAAGTTGGTTAGACAATTTAGTATCTTAGTTAATTAATACTATATAAGGTATCTTTTATTAAGAGGACAAGGATGTACATTTGAAAATAATATAGAATGTTAACTTTCTATAATTTCTTTCTTCTTAATTGTGTTTGTGATTTCTAACCAATTAGTATCAAGATCAAGGTCCATCCATCGACCTATTGAGGTGTGTTCTTTAATTGAAGAACCTAAATCTTCAAATGAGGAGAATTTTGATGGAAAGAATTTTAATGGTTGGAGGGTAAAGATGACTACCTTATTTCATTTTCAAGATGTATAAGAAATTGTGTAGTTAAGATTTCAGGAATTACAATGCTATGCTACTAAAAAAAAGACAAAAAAAACAATTATCAATAAATATTATATTAAATAGGAGTAATAGGGTATTTCAACCCATTTACAAAAATACCTATAAGTGTACATAAAACATATAAAAAAAACAATTCCTACTCACAACCCCTTAATGTGTGGTGATCATTATCTACTCATTCCTTACCAAACTACTGTGATCTTATCCAAAAATCATAACAAAACATTTCCAACCTATCACCAATAAAATTCAAGAGATAATTTGCAATAAAACAAAAAGGAGTCCCAACACAAAATATAGTTTTTGCAGACTATATAATTCCAAGTTATCTGCAAAGAAATCTAAAAAAGAACATGTCTTCCCACACCGCCTTTTGAGGATCCAAAAATTAGAAAATAGAAGGAAAGATTTGTTGATGAAAGATTGCATAGAAACTCCAAGTTAGCATACCAAACTTGTTTTCCTGCACACTGACAGTAACCAGGCAAGTAAAAAGATGGTACTTTACCTTTAGTGTTAGATATTCTTGCAGGTAAAATAGGTTTGTAATTCATTATTGCACACACTTTTTATTTTTTAATGCTCCTTTAGTCGTAGAATTCATTCGGCTTCAAGACTTGCATTGCCATATAATTATCAAATTTTAGGCTTAAAATTTCACTATCACTACATATATGTGTTATTTTTATGTACATGATAGGAAAAATTTTAGACATACACACCAATTAGCATAAGAAAAATTAACTTTTTTTTATTGAGATTTGTAATCCTAAATTAAGAAAACTTACATAATTCACTTGAAGTCCATGAACAAAGAATCAATGAGAGAACGCACAAAAGTGAGCATTACAAGTCTAAAATAATTTCATAAATAAAGGGAGTTGCAATAAGAAAAGGAAATAAAAATAGAAAGGAAAAAGATTGAATGAATCTGCCAAAAAAAAGATTGAATTGCTCAAGATCTAAGTAATCTGGCCAACAATAAAAATTGGGGTCAATCAAAACTGAAAAAAGTTTAACTAGAAGAAGATCCAATGTTATCACTGAATAAGTTGAAACATTTTGCATGAATGCTAAAGTTGAAAAGAAGGAAAAGGGAAATCCAAGGATGAGACAAACATAGCTTATGATGATTGATCAAACTAAGAATCAAACCCAATACCATTGAAGGAAAGTGATGTATATGATATGTGAAGTTCAATTGCTCTGCTCAGAGACAAAGTGACAATTTATTGAAAATTATAACCAGTGATAATAGTGATGAATATGTTTATGATGAATTCAATAGTTACTATGAAAGATAAGGTATCCATTAACCTCCTTATACACCAAAACATAATGGTAACGCAAAAAAGAAAAAGAGGACCATGATGAATATGGCGAGATGACTATTTTACGACAAGTGTACTGTAACAATTTTTTCTTAAGGATGGATATTGAACCCACAAGAAACAGTTAAATTCTCTAGTATAATATTCATTAAATATAAGACAAAAAAATAGTTAGTTGTTATATTGACTAAATTATATACTATTTTATAGACTAAAAAATTGATTGATATCTAAATTAGTTTTTATTATTGATAAATAGTTTCTAAATTGATTTCTAATTAGCTACCAAGATTTTAACTTCCAAATTTAGAATCTAAATAATTGGTAGTATCTAATTTAAAACCTTGATAGCAAATTAGATATCAATTTAGAAAATATTTATCAATAATAAAAACTAATTTAGATATCAATAATTTTTTAGTATCTAATTTAGTGAGTATAGCAATTAATTATTTTTGTATTTAAAATTGATATTTATTTAATGATTTTCTAGTTGTGTATTTGATTTATTTTTAAATATGATAGCGTTAAGTGGATGTTAAAGCTAAAGAATGTGCATGTTAAACTTATTATAGATAAATTCTAGATAACTTTGTAACTAAAGTAAGATTAAAAAATTGTAATCTGTTTAGAAAAACTATTGGGTATGAATTTAATTTGAACCAAAGAGAACTCTTGTTGAAAAGACTTGAAGCTGCATATTTCGTCAGTTGCTTGGCTTTTAGATACACAGAGACATTTATAGATGGTACAGAATACTACTTTCTTTCTATGTGGCGATCACTTTGTGAACATTTAGAGCAAGATAAAATGAGATTGTTATAATGAGAAAAACAAGCACAAGGCCCAAGAAACAACCCATTGGATGAAAGACTTTATATTGGGTTGAACCCATGTTTTTACTACTCTACCTTTTTATCTTAGTATGTTGTTCCAGTTTCATCTGTTACTTTATTTTAAAGAATTGTATGGCCCATGGCCCTAAAACCCTTATATAGGGTCTTACCATTATGAATGAGAGCAGAGAAGTTTTTTGTGACAACCCTAGTTTTAGTTTAGCAGTAACAAGGTCAATCATTGGTGCTTTCATTGTTATGGCTCCCAAATTATCATCAAAGGACATGGAAGAGGTCATCCACTCAATCCAGGCTCAGCTCACCCTCATTCAAACCCAATTAGAAGATACTTCTACCAAACAGTCTACCCTAGAGGCAAAGAATGACAACCTCCACTCCCATGTCACATCACTACTGGATCAGGTCACCCTCCTCTCGCACCCTAAAAATCCAAATCCCCCGCCTCATCATCAAACCAGTCCTCGTTCATCGCAATCTCACTCCCACCAGCAACAAAACCCTTATCCACAACCTCCAACACTTACCTTACCCTTTTTTGACTGAACCAACCCTTTGGACTGGCTGTTTCAGGTAGATCAATATTTTTCATTCTATCAAATTTCCCTGGACCAGCGTTTGCCCATGGTGGGATTCCACATGCAGGGAGATGCTCTCTCCTGGTTTAAATGGCTGCACAACAATAACCTCCTCACAGATTGGCACTCATTCACAAGGGCCTTGGAGCTCTGTTTTGGCCCATCAACATATATCAATCATCAAGTTGAGTTATTCAAACTCCAACAAACCTCCATAGTCACAAAATACCAAGGCAGGTTTGAACGTTTATGCAACTGTGTGGTGGGTCTCACTCTCGATACTATACTTAATTGCTTCATTTCTGGTTTGAGTATTGACGTTCGTAGAGAGCTCACTATATTAAACCCTTACTCTATAGCCCAAGCCATAGGATTAGCCAAGCTTATTGAAGACAAACTGAGAGATTCCAAACCTAAACAACACCGTTTTACCCCACCACCATACCACACCACCACTAATCCTTCGGTCACAAACACTAGACCTACCTTTACCCCAACATTAGCTCAAATACCCATAAAACGTTTCTCATCTTCCCAAATGCAAGAACGGTGTGCCCTAGGTTTATGTTACAATTGTGATGAAAAGTTCTTTCCTGGCCATAAGTGTACTACATCTCGTTTTTTACTTCTCTTGGATGATCCTGATACATTAAATGAAACCCCCGAGCATTTCGTTCCATCCTCCGAATACACTACCCCCCTCCATTTTCACATCTCCCCACTGTTGAAGATGGTTGTTGCCTCTTCAAGACATGTTAGATGAAGACATTTATGTACAATTCATGTATATTTCCTTTTGCTTTAACAATGTCTTAGGTTGTGTTTAGAGGTTGTTTAAGAGTAGGCTTTTTGCTGAGTAACTCACCTCCTAACCCCTGACCTTGTGATAAGAGCAAGCACAAAATTTCTTAAATTGTTTTTCACATGTTTTACAAAAAACACGTTTACTACATAAAAATAAATATGTTCTTTTCTAAATAAACAGATTCTTTTTTAAACTGATGCTTTGGCTAAGTCTTGTGAAAATTAGATTTTGTGCATCAAACATTTTGACTAAGTCTTCTATCTTTCAAAACGATTGAGTTTTAATAGTTAAGCTTTTTCTGTTATCGTTTTGAAAAATAAATTTGTTCATCTGTAAATGAATAGATTCTTTTTGACTCTGGTACCATGTCTATCTTAAACGGTTTTAGTTTTGTCCCTGCACCAGAATGGTTGACTAAGTCTCCTTCACATAACAAATTCTCTAACTGCTTTTTGAAAATAAATCTGTTCATTTTATTTTCAATCTGTTCTTTTTATAACAACTTTAACTGTTTTTCAAAAATCTGTTATAAGTTGGTTTTCTATAAAAAGAAAACTTGTTTCTGAGTTTTAACATCGATCATACAATTGAGAAAACAAGTTTTGCATTAGAGAATTAAGGATTTACAAAGAATTAGCATTTGTTTGTGAAAGATTTCGAAAATCAAAAGTGTGATGGTTCTTGTTTGGTTCCAAAGCTTGGTGAGAGGTGCTGCTACTGTTCAAACAATCTGTTCTACTAGTTTAAGACAGATTTCTGCATCCTCTATCAGGTGTATTCGTTTCACATTTCATTTCTTGTAAAAGTGTGGTTGTAAACTCTTCTTGATAGGATTTCTTGAAGGGTGTGTGTGCTGAAATAGTGTTTTTCAGCAAGTGTACCAAGGTTCTTGTAGGGTTCAAGAACAGTGGTGTTTGTGTTTGTTCAAATTGTGATTTAGTGAATTTCACCTTGGATTAGGTGAAGACTGGATGTAGCTCATTGGAGTGAACCAGTATAATTGCCTTGTGTTCATTCTCCCTTAATCTCTGCACTTGAATTATTGCATATTTGTTAAACTGTCAAGAAATAAATCTGTTCAATTAATAATAAATCTGTTCTTTCTGGGCTTGTTTCATATTGTTCTTAATTTCTGGAAAAACTGCTTGATTCTGAAAAGAACATATATAATCTGTTAAAAGCCACTGAAACATATTTATTGTGATAGGTTACTTAATTAATTGTCAAGCTATCAATTGAACCTTAATCACTTGCTTAAAATTGAAGGTTGTTGTTTTATGATTCACTAGTTTTCTTTCAAATATCAGGGTGTGTGTGACTTGCAAATTAATCTGCATAATTTTGAGATTAACTTGGCTGATATAAACTTGAACTTTGACACTATTAAACCCAACACCCACAAGCCATTTCAGGCACCATTACCCCCAAAAACCGTCAAATTCACAGGTTTAATCCACAACCTCCCAGTCACCGTTCTTATTGATTCAGGCAGTTCACACAACATCCTTCAACCATATATCGCCCACCATTTACACTTAGCCATATCTCCTAGCCCACCACTATCTGTTATGGTGGGTAATGAGGCTTTCATCCAGTGCCAAGGACTTTGCCCATCAGTAGATATCTCACTCCAACACTCCACCTTTACTATCCCTTTTTACCTTCTTCCCATTGAAGGTGTGGATGTTGTCCTTGGCGTAAATTGGTTAAGTACACTGGGTTCCATCCAAAAGGATTTCTCAATTCCCAGCATAGCCTTCACACACAACAATCAACAAATTACCCTCCAAGCCACCACCTCACCCACCCCATCAGTTACCACTTACCACCAATTTTGCCACTATCTATCTAATAACTTTATTGCATCCCTTCACCTTTTATCGGTGGAAAACCAGCCCAGCTCACCCACTGACACAGCCATTGCTCATCCCTCCTCACCGTTAGACAATCTACCCTCACCTATTCAATCCCTACTTCAGAAATATCACAGTATCTTTCACAAACCTCACGGGCTACCCCCACAAAGGTCACACGACCACCATATACCGTTGTTACCTTGACCACATAATTTCAGCTCAAGGGGTCCAACCAGACCCACAAAAGATCAACGTCATACACAATTGGCCTCAGCCAAGATCTCTCACGGCATTAAGGGGTTTCCTCGGCCTCACCAGATTTTACAGAACATTTATAAAGCATTACACCACATTTACCGCTCCTCTCACCGACTTATTACAAAACCACAAATTTACATGGACGGAACCTGCGCAACAAGCTTTTGAAGAATTGAAGCTACAGGTGACACAAATACCTACCCTACACCTTCCCAACTTCAAGCTTCCCTTTGTGGTAGAAAGGGATGCATCCGTAGTAGCCGTAGGAGTTGTCCTGAGTCAAACTGGCCATCCACTCGCCTTCTTCAGCAAAAAGATGAACCCCAAGTTACAGGCTTCCTCCGTATATGTCCGAGAGATGTATGCCATCACAGAGTCAGTAAAAAAATGGCGTCAGTATCTCATGGGACAACATTTCACAATAATCACAGATCAGAAAAGCCTCAACACCCTTCTAGCCCAAACCATACAAACCCCATAACAACAAAAATGGACAGCTAAATTACAGGAATATGATTTCCAAATAGTTTACCGACCTGGAAAGGACAATGCGGTGGCTGACGCTCTTTCAAGAATGGATTAGGAGCCTACGCACATTTTGTTGGCAGTTTCGTCTCCAATACCTCAGTTGATCCAATAACTCCAAATCTTTTATGCCACTGCAGAAGTAAAAGAGGTGATCCACGCGTGCACAAAAAATAAACAACACCCTAGCCTTTTCTCTACCGGCCACGGGTTACTCTTCTTCCGCCACCAAATTTTTGTGCTAGCATTAAAGGAATTTCACAAGCGCATCATGTCTGAGTTTCAAGCTTCCCCTTATGGCGGCCATTCCAGTATTAAACCGACCCTCAAGCGTATAGCCGCCTCCTTCTACTGGCCGAAATGGTCCAGGGACATCCATAGCTTCGTCCAACAATGGCTCAGTGTGCCAGAAAAACAAATACATGCCAACAAAAATTCAAGGTCTTCTTCAACCATTACCAATTCCAGAACAAGTTTGGGAAGATATATCTATTGATTTTATTACTCACCTTCCAATGTCCACTGGCCATTCTGTCATTTGGGTAATCTGCGACAGATTGACGAAATATGCCCACTTCCTAGCTCTGACCACATACTTCACCGCCCAACAGCTAGCCAAACGCTTTTAAGTGGAAATATGTCGACTCCATGGTCTACCCAAAACCATCGTATCTGACCGTGACCCTTAGTTTGTCAGTACCTTCTGGCAACACCTGTTCAAGGCACAAGGAACCACGTTAAAATTCAGTTTGTCATACCACCCACAAACTGACGGCCAAACGGAAGTATTGAACAAGGGGTTAGAAGCATACCTCAGGTGTTTTGTGGGAAATCAACCGCACAAATGGTATCAATTCATTCACTTAGCAGAGCTGTGGCACAACACCACTTACCATTCGGCTATAGGCACCTCACCTTTCCATGCTCTCTATGGCCGACAACCACCCACCGCAGTAGATTTCGTGCACACCCCACAAGACGGTGTAACCATCCCGGGTTCTTTGGCAGATCACGTCGTCGTCCTCCAGGAGCTAAGAGAACACTTGTGTCGTACAAGGCAACGAATGTGTGACCAAGCGAACCAACACCGCACAGATCGAAGTTTTGAACCAGGCAATTGGGTGTGGGTTCGCCTCCAACCCTACTGCCAATGAACACTGGAACGACGCACACACCAGAGGTTGGGTCTGCGTTTTTCATGTCCATACAAGGTACTACGCCGCATCGGAGCAGTCGCGTACGAGTTGCAACTGCCAGCGACCGCCCGCGTCCACCCTGTTTCTCACGTGTCACTGCTAAGACTTTTCAAAGGAAACCCTGAAGAAGCTCTTTCAGTTCCTACCAATCCCACAAATTACTGCCAAACTACACTTAACTCACATTCAAATTCCAGTCAGAACCTCATGAACGCACCGCCTAAAGAATCCACTAACGAAGAGACACGTGTCCCACTTACGAATGTTGTGGAGCCTCAGGACCTCGAGCCCATCACGCACGTGACCACTCTACCTTTTACTTCCACAAGCAATAATCATCTGCACACGCCTCATGGCTCAACCAGCAGCAGCACACCACGTGTAAATGACCGTTCAGCAGCCCCAACATCCATCCACAAATCCTAGCGCATCTGCGACGCCTACGCATCAACCCGGTACCCAAGCCCAATTGAGTCACGCCCAGTCCAACTTAATTCACGCACCATCGGCGCCTGCAGCAAACCCTAGCGCGCCCACAACGCCTCCCTCTAAGGCCCAATATCAGTTTGCACCCCCCTCTAAATCCCCTATCTCACACCCCCCGCTCAACACGAAAGACATCCAGACCAACACCCCCATTGGCCCAACGGACCTCAAGACTGCACTTTGAACAAAGTGCTTCCTGAAACAAACAGTAATGTTAGAATGAGAAAAACAAGCACAAGGCCCAAGAAACAATCTCATTGGATGAAAGACTTTATATTGGGTTGAGCCCATGTTTTTACTACTCTGCCTTTTTATTTTAGTATGTTTTTCCAGTTTCATCTGTTACTTTATTTTAAAGAATTGTATGGCCCATGGCCCTAAAACCCTTATATAGGGTCTTACCATTATGAATGAGAGCAGAGGAGTTTTTTTTTTACAACTCTAGTTTTAGTTTAGCCGTAGCAAGGTCCATCAGAGACTCTGGTATAAAGAGAAACGAAGAAGTTAGAAAAAAAGGAAAAAATAGAAGAGCACAAGGGACAAACAAATATTACTAGGTAAAATAGAAAAAACGAAAACACAATAGACAGTGTCTTTTGATTTCGTTTGAGTCTTTATAAAACTTTAATCTCTATTTTCTTTAATGTCCTTGTTCACTTTTGAGAAAAATGTCAATTGTGTTTCAACTTGTTATAATTTGACTATTTGTTCCTTGTTGGTATTGTAGTTTTAGCCGCTTGTTCCAGTGTTGTCTATGCCCTAGATGATATTCTGGAAATAATTGGAATGTTTTTCTTCTCCTATTGATAGTTTTGGATCTTATATGATAATCTGTGAATGGTTTACATTTTAATAATAGTTGCATTACGGAAAGTTGGTTTGTTGCAATTGTACAGAAAATTAGTAGCAGTGAGGCCAAAATAATTATTGACAAATGACAACAATGCTCGAATCAAGGATCTGTTCTTTAGAGTCACTCATTAAACATGCATAATTGTTTCACATGTACAGCTAGTTTGAGTTTTCAGAGTTTCATGTGAACGTTTTGCATAAAAAAAGACTAAGTGGAATGGTGCAACGACTTCTATTTCAACATGATCCCAAACTATTCAAGCAATTTGGTTTCAAGAAGGGAATTTGATTTAGTAAATGGGTTCCCAAGCTACTTCAATAAGCACATGCTGTAGGTGAGTGGAAAAATACAATAAGAAAGGAATTGTGTCAAAGTTTGCCTTCCACAAGGAAACTGATGTGCATTTTAAAGAAAGTGGAAACTGCTTCCTACTTTTAAGGGACATTTTCTTTGATAAGCTTTTAACACCTGTGAGCCATTTGAAGGTAAGAAAATGGTGAAAAATATTCTCTTATCTTTATCAAATTAAATATGAACTAGATTAACCAATTTTTGTATGCTCGGTTTCACACTAGTTAAAAACACATACTTTTCTGTCAATTGATTTATGAATTAAAAGAATTCAATTTTTATCAGTTGATTTTTATTCAGACAACTTATTTCAGTTCCTTGTTTTTTTAGCTGTGCAACTCGTCTTTATAAGCAAATATCAGCTGATCAAGTAATTTTTCTAGGGTGCCAACAAAATGTACCTTTACACTTAGTGAATATAGCAAAACAGGAGACATTGAGTATAGTTTGTTAGAGCCTAGGTATGCCATCCTAATTTCTTGATTGATTTGTAAATCTGTACTAAAATTTGCTCATAGTGATCATGATAATTAAATTTAATTAATACATCAAGCAAACATACAATACAATTTTCTTTTATCTAGATTTGTTGTTTTCCTTTAACTTTCATACAATATATTTTATAAATTTCTTACAATTTAATTCCAAAAATTTTAAACAATTTAATGACTAAATAGTTTATATAAAATTTTAAACAATTTTAACTGTTGTCATATAAAATTTCATTATCAATTTCATCATTCATATAGACCACACATGGATCTATTTTCAATCACAATCATTGGATTTCATTTCAATCCCACTTCATCTTCTGGAAGACTCATTAAGTATGCCCCTACCAGAGACTAACACCTGACCCAAAGATTACCAGCGAATCCAATAGAAAAGATCAGGTAAGTTCAAACATCCAATACCGAGTGTCTACAGTGGGACCCGATGTGTATGAACTCCCTCTCGGCTTCTCACCACCTAATATCTTAGTCTACATGACTTAGATAATCAGTGAAGCCAGAGGATCTCCGTAAAACATAGGTTTTTCATACTTAATGTACCATCAAATAACAACTCATACATTATCCCAAATGTATGACATCAATTTCATACAATTTTCATCATACAATATCATTCAAAACGCAATCCACAATATTCAAAATCTTATTTAACAGACAAAAACAACTCTTAAATATTAAACCATCAAAATCTAATATTTTTACTAGTTTAAATAATATATAAACAAACAACACAATATATAAACACACAACATCCCTGCAAGAGAAATTGAATATTGGGACCATGTCCCAACCGCATTGAAATCTTCTATCCTAGGGTGCTATTAAAAATTAAATTTAGCTTCTCTTACCTCAATTGCTTGCTTTCCAAACAACTTCTAGAATTTTATTCCCCACAGTCTGGATAAGCTTCAAGATTTACGGGCCTAAAGCAAGTTATCCAAACAAAACAAAAATTCAGTATATAGTAGAATAAGTTGAGAGGATGAAACTTCTCAACTGACCCCACCAAGATTGATGACTAAATCCTAAGGAAAAACTGAGAACAAAGGATATTTAGAGTAAAAATGAATTTACTCTTTTTAAAAATCTGATCGGGTAGAAATGTTCCTTAACTCGCCAGCTACAACGTGGTCCGATCAAATTCTAAAATAGATGAAAATTAGGAGAGAAAATTAAGAGAGAAGGGAGAGAAGAGAATATGAGAGAGAGAAAAAAGAAAGGCACTGTGGCGGGGGAGGGGGGGGGGGGGGGGGTCGTGGCTTTGCTTCTTTATCGTTTTTCGTAGTTACATTATCTCCAACTACAAAAAATTTTGTCCTCGAAAATGAACTTACCAAAAAAGAGATTAGGGTATGATGCTTGTATCTTCTCTTCAATTTTCCAAGTGGAGTCTCCAGATATGAGATCCCACAAAACTTTCACCATGGGAATACTTCTTCCACGAAGTTGTTTTACTTGTGAATCTAAAATTTTGATTGACTTCACTTCAAATGACATATTTTCTTTCACCTGGATTGAAGCAGACTCTAGAATGTGACTGGGATCAGGTATGTACTTTCTTAGCTAAGATACATGAAAATATTGTGAATGTTAGCTAAAGGAAGAGGCAAAGCAATTTCATAAGCCACGGGGCCTATTCTTCGGAGAATTTGGTAAGGTCCTATGAACTTAGGTGTCAATTTCTTGGATTTGAGTGCCCTTCCTACACCAGTGAACGGTGTAACTCTCAAAAAGACATGCTCACCCGCAGATAATTCTAAAGGTCTTCTTCTTTGATCTGCATACGACTTTTGCCTGTTGAGAGATGTTTTCAATCTTTCTTGAATCATTTTGACTTTCTCATTGGTTTGTTGTATTAATTCTGGTCCAATTAACACACTCTCACCATCTTGAAACCAACACAGAGGTGTCCTACACTTTCTTCCATACAATGCCTCGAAAGGAGCCATTCCTATGCTAGCTTGGTAACTGTTATTATAAGTGAACTCTACCAAAGGTAGAATTTCATCCCAACTGCCCAAATGATCTAACACACAAGTCCTAAGCAAATCCTCTAAGTACTGGATAGTTCTCTCTGACTGTCCATCAGTCTGAGGATGATATGCTGAACTAAGTCTGAGTTTAGTCCCCAAGGCTTCTTGAAGTGTTTGCCAGAATCTGGAGGTGAATCTAGGATCTCTATAAGAAATTATGCTGGAGGGTACACCATGCAATCTGACTATTTCATCTATGTAAATATGGGCCAACTTTCGCATATAGATTCTCAAATCTATAGGTAGGAAGTGTGTCGTCTTTGTCAACTTGTCCACTATGAATCAAACAGAGTCATGCTTCCTTAAAGTACGTGGTAAGTGGGTAACAAAATCCATTGAGATACTATCCCACTTCCACACTGGAATGTCTAACTAAGTTAACATGCCTCCAGGTCATTGATGTTCAATCTTTGATTTCTGACAAGTCAAGCAAGCAGCTACAAAGTTAGCTACATCATTCTTCATGCCATGCCACCAATAATACTTCTTGAAATCTTGATACATCTAGGTCATTCCTGGATATAAACTGAGTTTGCTTTTATGACCTTCAGATAACACTGTTTGCTTTAGTTCATTATCCTCTGGTATGCATATTCTATTTTTGAATCTCAAAATACCATCCACTCCTAAAGAGAAGTCTTTAGCTTTGTCAGTATTTAATAAGCCCATGAAGTTCTTCAATTTTGAATCTTCCAACTGCTTCTCCTTCACCTTCTCCAAAAATTCATTAGTTATAACAAGTGTATTACAACTAATGCAATTTGAAGACATGGAAACCGCCAAATTCATACTCCTGAAATCTTCAATCAATGTTAACTCTCTAATCATAAACGACGACATTTGTATCTTTTTACGACTCAACGAATTTGCAACAACATTTGTCTTCCCAGGATGGTATATTAGCTGGAAATCATAGTCCTTTAAAAATTCGATCCACCTTCTCTGCCTCATATTAAGCTCTTTCTGATCAAACAAATACCTCAAGCTTTTATGATCACTAAACACATCAAAACTAACTCCATAAAGAAAATGTCTCCATATTTTTAAAGCAAAGACAATTGCTGCCAATTCTAGATCATGAGTTGGATAGTTTCTTTCATGCACCTTTAACTGACGCGAAGCGTAGGCAACAACTTTCTTATTCTGTATCAGAACACAACCCAATCCTTGATAGGAAGCATCACAAAAAACTTCAAAAGATTGATTGGTATCAGGGATTGTTAATACAGGAGCATTAGTCAACCTTCTTTTCAACTCTTCAAAGCTTCTCTCACATTGTTCAGTCCATGCAAAAGGATGATCCTTTCTAGTCAATTGGGTTAAAGGAGCCACTATTTTATAAAAGCCTTCTATAAATCTCCTATAATATCATGCTAACCCCACAAAGCTTTTAATGTCTGTAACAGTTTTAGGACGCTCCCACTGAAGTACAACCTCCACTTTAGAAGAATCTACTGATATTCCCTGTGCAGAGATGACATGTCCTAAAAATTGTATTTCTGACATCCAAAAGTCACATTTTGAAAGTTTAGCATATAACTGCTTTTCTCTCAAAATGTTCAGGACGGTTCTAAGATGTTCTGCATGTTCTTCCCTTGTACGAGAATAGATCAAGATATCATCTATGAACACTACCAAAAACTTATCAAGAAAAAGTCTGAATATCCGATTCATATAATCCATGAAAATAGCTGGAGCATTAGTCACACCAAATGGCATAACCAAAAATTCATATTGACCATACCTTGATCTAAAAGCAGTCTTCTGAACATCTTCCGCTTTCACTAAAATTTGGTGATAACCTGAGCGGAGATCTATCTTAGAAAAGACAACTTCCCCATGCAACTGATCCATCAAGTCATCAATTCTAGGAAGAGGATATTTATTCTTTATTGTTAACTTGTTTAATTTTCTATAATCTATGCATGGACGTGACGAACCATCCTTCTACTTCACTAATAGCACTGGAGCTCCCCATGGAGAAACACTAGGTCGAATGAATTGCTTCTTCAATAAGTCTTCTAGTTGTTTCTTCAATTCGCTAACTCTGTTGGTGTCATTCGGTATGGAGAATTTGACACAGGGCCTGCTCCAGGAATCAAGTCTATTGCAAACTCTATCTCTCTTTTAGGTGGAAGTCCAGGAATCTCATCAGGAAATACATCCATAAACTCTTGAACTACAAACATATCTTTTTATACTTTATCAGTAACTGTAGAACAAGCCAAGAGCATAAAACATTTTGCACCTTCTTGTATCTCTCTCAAACTAATGAGCTGAAATAACCTGCATTCCTTCTAATCCAGGGAAAATTAACTTCTTTTGACCATAATCTATAAGGATATAATTAGCAGACAACCAATTCATTCCCAATATAACCTCCAAATCTTTTAGAGGTACACAAATCATGTTGATTTTATATCTCTGCCCATCTATAATTACTGGACACTCAGCACACATGGAAGAAGTTACTATAATACCTTCTGTTGGTGTAGATACCACCAACTCAATTTCTAACTCTTGGACTGGCAACTTAAGTTTCTTAGCACAATCAAAAGATATAAAAGAATGGGTTGCCCCAGAATCAAACAATACAAATAATTGTGTTCTAAGGATAGAACAAATACCTCTAACAAGGCTATCGGACTGCGAAGCTTTAGCTCCACTAATGGCAAAAACTCTACCAATAGCTCTGGGTTTATGATTATTATTCTGCTGCACTCCAGTAATATTTGGGACTAGAAGTCTGACACGACAATCCTTCGTAGCATGACCATATCTATGGCATCTATCACATGTAACGTTTGACACCGGATGAGGAAAACATTTAACTATGTGTTCCCCACCACACCTAAAACATTTGACATTTGATAGCAACTGAGAAGTAGGCCCTCCACTCCTGAAGGATTGAGGTTTGGAATAAGGCTTCTTTTTATCTTCATATTTGGGTGTGCTTCTAGAAGGTCCTCCCACTTGAGGCTTAGCAAGTCTGCTACTACTTTTCAACCTCTCCACTACTTTTGCTTTCTCCACTAGAACAGAGAAATCTCTAATAGACATAGGAATCACCACTTCCTTAAGCTTTTGCTTCAACCCAAACTCAAATTTTCTACATCTCCAAGCCTCAGTCATGGTCTGGGTGTAGAATCTAGCTAGGTGTTTGAACCTAGTAGCATATTCAGTGACTGAAAGATTTCCTTGGTCCAACTGCATGAATTCAATTTCTTTTGCATATCTGACATTATTAGGAAAATACTCCTCTAGAAATATTACTTTGAAGTTCTCCCAAGTGGCATGTTCTCCTATTTCTTCCATCATTTGCTTCATGCCTATCCACCAAAATTCAGCTTCTTCAGTTAGTACATAAATGGCATAGGATAACTTTCTCTCTTCAGGGAATTGAGTAGCTTCAAATATTCTTTCTATGTCTCTCACCCACTGGTCTGCTTCATTTGGATTTACCCTCCCATTAAACTTGGGTGGATTGTGTCTCAGAAAATCCTCCAGACTAAAGGTATGGGGTTGTTGATGAAGTTGAGATGCTTCTGCTGCTAATCTAGTTGTTTCTAATTGATGAAGGGCGGCCTAATGTTGTTGTCATAGTAGCACTTTGTTGTTGCAAGGTTGTTCCCATCATCTCTATTGCCCGAGCTAAGTTGGGCATATCTACTGGTGGAGGAGGAGTAGGTGGTCTACGTGCCATCTACTAAGCACATAAAGAATTGGATTAGAAATTACTAAAAATTTCCAACATCTTTAAGACAAATTAACTTCAAAGAAATAATCATACGAAACAAGTAAAAATCAATCAAAACTTATCTTTGAAATGTATCTCGATCCAGTCATGAGTGTGCACCCTCACCACTCTATCAAGATTCTTTTTATTCTTAATATTTTCATCTTTATTCATAACTATTAATTTGACTTGAACACAAACTAGATTTCAAGAAAACAACTTTGTCAAACATTTTATTAGAAACTTTTAACTAAGTCTTGAGGCTAGACTTAAACAAAAATCTACACGCAGGAGAAACAGAATAAACTCACTACCCTCAGGTTATCCTAAGGATGAACCGCTCTGATACCATTAAATGTAATACCTCATAATTTACATATAACTATTACAATAAAAGTTCTACCAGTTTCTATAAAAACTTGGAGTTTTTCAAAACATTCCTAATACATGATTAGGATTTATAGAAATACAAATATTTACATATCCATTGCTCAAAATAAAACTCTAAAACCTCTAAGGCTCTCCTGCACCTGTATGGTCATCTGCTCGTGTATATAGTACAGTCATTGCAGTTCAAACACAGCAAGAAAAACAAGGGTAAGCTAATGAAAAGAAATTTCATATTTTATCTAATTTTTGCAAAAGGAACCAATCAAACAAATCATTTATAAATATTTCTTTAAATGTTGTCATATAAAATTTCAATATCAATTTCATCATTCATATAGACCACACATGGATCTATTTTCAATCACAATCATTGGATTTCATTTCAATCCCACTTCATCTTCTGGAAGACTCATTAAGTATGCCCCTACCAGAGACTAACACCTGACCCAAAGATTACCAGCGAATCCAATATAAAGGATCAGGGTAAGTTCAAACATCCAATACCGAGTGTCTACAGTGGGACCCGGTGTGTATGAACTCCCTCTCGGCTTCTCACCACCTGATATCTTAGTCTACATGACTTAGATAATCAGTGAAGCCAGAGGATCTGCGTTAAACATAGGCTTTTCATACTTAATGTACCATCAAATAACAACTCATACATTATCACAAATGTATGACATCAATTTCATACAATATCATTCAAAACGCAATCCACAATATTCAAAATCTTATTTAACAGAAAAAACAACACTTAAATACTAAACCATCAAAATCTAATATTTTTACTAGTTTAAATAATATATAAACAAACAACACAATATATAAACACACAACATCCCTGCAAGAGAAACTGAATATTGGGACCATGTCCCATCCGCATTCAGATCTTCTATCCTAGGGTGCTATTAAAAATTAAATTTAGCTTCCCTTACCTCAATTGTTTGCTTTCCAAGCAACTTTTAAAATTTTATTCCCCACAGTCTGGATAAGCTTCAAGATTTACGGGCATAAAACAAG
Organism: Phaseolus vulgaris; assembly: GCF_000499845.2. Taxonomy (NCBI): domain Eukaryota; kingdom Viridiplantae; phylum Streptophyta; class Magnoliopsida; order Fabales; family Fabaceae; genus Phaseolus; species Phaseolus vulgaris. The sequence continues at coordinate 39,853,661 of NC_023756.2, read as the reverse complement.
TTATCCAAACAAAACAAAAATTCAATATATAGTAGAATAAGTTGAGAGGATTAAACTTCTGAAGTGACCCCACCAAGATTGATGACTAAATCCTAAGGAAAAACTGAGAACAAAGGATATTTAGAGTAAAAATGAATTTACTCTTTTTAAAAATCTGATCGGGTAGAAATGTTCCTTAACTCGCCAGCTACAACGTGGTCCGATCAAATTCTAAAATAGATGAAAATTAGGAGAGAAAATTAAGAGAAAAGGGAGAGAAGAGAATATGGAGATCGTGTCTATGTTTCTTTATCTTTTACGTAGTTACAGAACCTATTTGAAAGTTGTTGTCAATTTTTTAATATTGGTGTTCAAATTTTATGAATAAAAAGTTGAAATAAGCAGCATATAATACCTACCCTAATGAAAATAGTGAAAACCAAAATAAGTTGTTATTTGTGTCGTCTAACTATTCTTCTAATATTCCACTATAAGTAAACCAAACGCAGACAAAAAGACAAAGACTTTTTAATGTGAACATTTTGAACAAACCTTTCACACTTTTTTATGTCCCTCTAATTATTTTTTCGCACCTAAAATCACGTTGCTCCTGCTCAATTAAATTGACAAATTTAAAATGAAGATACAAAATACTGATTTTGACATGTGAATTTGATTTTAAATATTTAGTATAGAAAAATTAAATTGTTAGATAGATAGCGCAAATATAAAATTTCCTCTTATCTAAGAATTTTGGGAAATTTGATTCTAAAGTAAATAACTGAGAAAAAAAAGGTAAAGTTAAAATTGGAGAAAAAATGTTTCTGCAGCATCATAAATATAAGAAGTTTTATATGCATAACCAAGAAGCACTTCTTTCTAATAATAATAAAAAAACACTTGCTTTCCATGCATTTGTGTGAAGATGAATTCCTCCATTTTAATGGTTGTTTACCTATGCTGGCTTTTGTTATTTATCTTATGTTTGGTTCAGTTTACTGAATAGGTTAAATACTATAAATAGGTTTTGATATGTTAATAACTTATAACATAATTGCTTAATAAAAAAAATATGGGAGGAACAATATTTATTTGATAAATACTTTTTGGGTTTATAAGCAATAAATTGTTATAAGGAAAGTTTACAAAAAATATTATCTAGAAGATTTATCAGGTGAAATCATAGATAATTAAAATTAAGTTAATTTTAATCAAATATTTGTAAGTTATTTAGTTAGTTTATTTATGACAAAAAGTAATTATGAATTTATATATTATAATGAGTTGAAGCAAGTCTCCCTCTTATTAAATTGTTCTTATGTAGATTTATATATTATTATCATTCGGTTAAAGATATAATTATATTAAATTTTAGGATGTTATTATTAATAAATTAATTCATAATATGTTTTAAACTATTTTTTTTTTGTCAAGTCCAACTTTAATCAAGTCTTTGCACTACTTTTATTTTTATTTGTTTATTTCATTCTGTTGAGAATCATTAGCCGCGTCATTTTTTCTACCTTGCAAAGTTAAAAAGCATCCATATTACCATCAATCCATATCCCATCATATTCTTTTAAGCTTAATATGAATAATATTATGAATATAATATATATATATATATATATATAATTTATATTTTAATGTAATTCCTTGTCTTTTTAAATCTTGCCAAGAATTTTTAGTCTTGCAAGACTCGACAAGTACTTGGTAAGACCAAGAATTAACACTTTTATTGAGAAATATTAGTCTTGTAGAGAAGTACTATGAAAGATCGAAAAGTATTGATGTTGTTGGAAAGTATTAAGCAAAGTTTAGAAACACCAAACAAGATCGAGAAGTATTATTTTTATCGAGAAGGAATATTTCTTTTACTCTTTTTCTTTCTTTGAAATAAAAACAGAGAGAGTTTAAATATATACTAGTAATACACTGATTCTAGGTCTATTTAAAGAGACAAAATGTAAAATAAAGAGTCAATATAGGCTAGACATATGTACAAAGCGAAATAACTAAGAATTAGAAAAGACAAAAATAATATTAGTTTTCTTCTAGAAGTCTTGTATCCATATCTTTTGTTAAACTCCTAATTTTCAAGTCTCCTTCCTTCTTCAACAACTTCTTCCATATTCTTAGGTCAATTATGGCTTCAAATCAACTCTTCGAAAGGTCAAACCATTACATTAGTTGGTTTAGGCAAAATAAAAGCTGAAAAATGAAATTTTTATGACATTTTTTTAGAAACTCTATATTTTTGGAAAAAAAAAAATCTAAAAATAGAAAATAAAAAAGAAAAAAACCTTAAGGAAATGCAATTAGTTTAGATAAATAATGAAAAACTGAGACATCAACAATGATTAATAATAAAATAAACATATGAAAACACAATTTTAACACATTTGAAATTATCTCTGATTGACTTTTCCCTTCACTGTCCGCCATCACCGCCGCTGCGCAAGGTTTGTTCAGAGGTGGTAGATAAAGATATGACGGGAAGGGCACGCTACAGTAGGAACGGAGAGCGGGGATACGGCAGGGATGGGGTATTGGGGAATGGAGAGGATTGCTCTACCTTCTTCTTTTCAAACTTCCCCAACGGGTACGGAGAGTTGGACATGACAAAGGTATTTCAAAAATGGGCAACGGTGAAGGAGGTTTTCATCTCTCGTAGACCTAACAAGTGGGGAAGGAGGTTCGGTTTTGTGCGATTCCTTGATGTAAAAAATGTTGTGCGTCTAGAAGGAGATCTCGACCGGATCTACATTGGCACTATGAAGCTTCATGTGAATATACCGAAGTACCGGAGACACCAGTATGAACCAAGAAGGGAGTGTTGAAGATGGTTGCTGCCCCTTCAAGATTGTGTTTGATGAAGACTTATATGTAGTGTTTGATGAAGACTTATATGTACATTTCATTTGTATTTTGCTTTGCTTTAAGTGTGTCTTAGGTAGTGCTTAGAGGTTGTCTAAGAGTGGGCTTTTTGCTGAGTAACTCACCTCATAACCACTGGCCATGTGATAAGAACAAGCATAAGTTTTCTTAAACTGTTTTTCACATGTTTTACAAAAAACACGTTTACTGCATAAAAATAAATCTGTTCTTTTCAAAATAAACAGATTCATTTTCACACTGATGCCTTGGCTAAGTCTTGTAAAAAATAGATTTTGTGCATCAGGTATTTTGACTAAGTCTTCTTCTTTTCAAAACGACTGAGTTTTAAATAGTTAAACTTTCTCTGTTTTCGTTTTGAAAAATAAATCTGTTCATCTGTAAATGAATAGATTCTTTTTGCCTCTGGTGCCATGTCAAGCTTAAACGTTTTTCAGTTTTATCTCAGCACCAGAATGGTTGACTAAGTCTCCTCACTTAACAAATTCTCTAACTGCTTTTGAAAATAAATCTGTTCATTTTATTTTCAATCTGTTCATTTTATAACAGCTTTAACTGTTTTTCAAAAATCTGTTATAAGTTGGCTTTCTATAAAATGCAAACTTGTTTCTGAGATTAATACCAATTCATACATTTACAAAAACAAGTTTTGACAGCAGAGAGTTAAGTGTTTACAAAGGATTAGCATTTGTTCTTCAAAGATTTCAAAAATCACAAAGTGCTTGTTCTTGGTTTGGTTCCAAAAGCTTGGTGTGAGGTGCTGCTACTGTTCTATCAATCTTGCCTACTGGTTTAAGGCAGATCTGTGTATCCTCAATCAGGTGTAGTCGTTTCACTTCTCATTTCTTGTAATAGTTTGGTTGAACACTCTTCTTGATAGGTGTTCTTGAAGAGTGGGTGTGTGTGTGCTGAAATAGGTTTTTTTCAGCAAGAGTACCTAAGTTCTTGTAGGTTTCAAGAACAGTGGGAATTGTAATTGGTTGTACTGTGTTTTAGTGATTTCCACCTGTTGTTGGTGAAGACTGGATGTAGCTCAGTTGAGTGAACCAGTATAACTGCCTGTGTTCATTCTCTCTCACTCTCTGCAATTTCGTTTCTGCATAATTGATAAAACAGCAAAGAAATAAATTTGTTCAATTGAAAATAAATCTGTTCTTTCTGGGCACTGTGCATACTGTTCTTGATTTATGAAAAAGTTGATTGAATCTGATAAGAACATATATAATCTGCTAAAAGCCATTGGAACAGATTGACTGTAATAGGTTGCTCAAGAAACTGTCAAAGCTATTAATTGAACCTTAAACAATTGCTTAAAGTTGAAGCTTGCTGTTCCGTGATTCATTGTTCTTAATTTCTGGAAAATTGCTTGACATCAAGAAGAACACTCATAGTCTGTTAAAAGCCACTGGAACAGGTTGTTTGCAAAGGTCACTCAATTAATTAGCATGCTATCAATTGAACCTTAATCACTTGCTTGAAATTGAAGCTTGCTGTTTTGTGTTTCACTGTTTTTCAATCTGATATCTGTGTGTGTGCATCTGGAAAATCTATCTGCATAGTCTTGTGGTTAATCTTGCTGTATTAAAAGCGTTTCAAACAAAAACAGTGCTGAAATAAATCTGTTCATTTTCACATAAATCGATTTATTTTCTGTAAAACTGTGTTAAACACTGTTTCTGCGAGAAAGTTTTAAAAGGTCAATTCACCCCCCCTCTTGAACTTTGGCACTATTAAACCTAACAGGGAGGAGCGGAGAACCCAAGGACGGGAGCACATACAGAGCCAGAAGGACGACCGAGTACGTTCTGTTCGGGATGATAAAGGCAAGGGTAAACAGAGCATAAAGGAGGTGTGGGTGGAGAAGCTAAACAATAAGACATATGCCGAGATTGTCGCAGGAGGAAGTCACGAGCAATGGAAGGGCCCATCGGTCAAAACACAACAGAACACGCCCCAGTGGATGTCGAAGAGCTTCGTAGGAAATCTAAGAGAAGGTGTAGACTTTGAAAAAGTAGAAGAGGAACTAGTGAAAGGGGGGATGACTATGGTGAGGGCGAGATTTCTTGGTGATAGTCTGGTACTGCTCACTCCAAGAGAAGGGGAGGCGATGGAGGACATAATGAAGATGAACAAAGGGTGGTTTGATAACTCTTTCTCAAGTGTCAGCCCATGGTCGCTCAACTGTGGGGTCAGCTATAGAATTGTTTGGGTAAGGTGTTTTGGGCTGCCTCTACCAGCGTGGAACAGGGATTGTTTTGATAAAGTTATTGGAGAGCTTGCTAAGTCGGCAACAGTGGTCGCCGTAGATGAAGCTACACTCTCATGGGAGGTCTTGGAATACGTCAGGTTGAAAGTGAGAGTCCAGAATGTTGGGAGTGTCAAATGGGCGAGAAGAATGCAGATAAATGATCTTTTGTGTAATATCCTAGTTGAGGAGGAACCTTATGGTTGTCCTGGCTGGGGGTGTACAGGAAAAAAGGAATGGGAAGATTCATTTGATAGCGTGTCATCCTCTGAAACGTTTGTCGAAGAATCAGTCCTCTTTGCTGGGAGTGGCGAGGAGCATGTTAGTAACAGTAATGGTGATGCACAGTGGCCAGTAGGAGAGGTCCAAGGAGGGGAAGAGGAAGAAGACGGTGAACAGTCCATGTCTAAGTCAACCTTTCCCCTTTTGGAACCTGGAAAAGCTGGCACACTGAAAGGTAGGGTGGGTGCTACGAGTGGAGGTAGACAGCGACTAAAGGAAAAAGATGGAAGGCCTTCTGATAGTTCTACTGTCCAAATCAGTGGAGGTGCCTCTTTTAGTAACATATGTCAGTCCGAGGCGGCGAAAGCAGTAATAGACATTGAGTGTTCTTTAAATGAGAACGTGCCTATTAAGGGTTTGGGCCGGACGCACAATTTTGAGGCCCGCTTAAGTGGACAAGGTCATAACGAAGAAGCCCAGAGGGAAGAAATCGGTGCAGGGCATAAATGTCAAGTCGCTATTGAGCATGAAGGGCCAGGGGGTACAAAGAGTTATGTTGTGGATAGGAAAGGTTTGAAGGTCTTAGAAGGGCCGATGGAGAGCGATTGGCACGAAAATGGAGTGATCTCCCCAGTTAATAGCTGCGATGGAATACAGTCGATAGGAAGGGGAACGGTATGCGCGAAAACGAGGAGTTTTGCCCAGTTAAGTGTCGACGATGGCATCGTAGGGGTGAAGTCCCCTCTGTTTCAAGGCGTGGAAGTAGCAACTGTAAAGAGCAGATCGAACTCACCACCTAGGCAGCGTAAGAAGAAAGGGTTTGTAGAACTGGGGGTCTCTTGTCCGCATCTAAGAAGGTCGGCAAGACTAAGCGTAAAACACCTTCGAGCTGGGACGCTAGGGCAGAACAGAGAGGCTTCACCTGCTATTTCAATTTCTGATACAGATATAAGAACTTGTAATTCCAGGTTGTGTGTCCCTGATAGTGAGGAGGAACCTGTAAGGTTGTGGGCAGAAGGCAGGAAAGCGGGCTTATTCTGCCGAGGAGAAGAGAAGGAGGTGGTAATGGAGTATGGGCGAATGGAAGCACGTGATACTATGGTCTTGATGGAGTCTAAGCTGGGGGATATGGATGCCATCCCATGATAGTCGTTAATCTGAATATCAGAGGTATGGGGGGGAGTATCAAATCAAGATACTTGAGTCATGTAATTGCCTGCGAAGGGGCAGATTTCGTGTGTTTGCAAGAGACAAAATTAAGGGAGATTACTGAGGCTAAATGCTTCTCTGTGTGGGGAAATAATAGAGTGGGATGGTTACATAATGAAGGGTTAAATGGGTGCGAAAGTCTGTTGTCTATGTGGAACGTTGATGCTTTTAGCTATAGCAGCCATAAGATGGGAAAATGATACATAGCTGCTTTTGGTATTCATCTTAAAACCAATTGTAGCTGTGTAATGGTGAATGTATACGCTGCCTGTACAAATAATGATAAGAAGATCCTATGGGAGGAATTGTCAAGTGTTAAATCGGCGTCACAAGAGAAGGTATGGTGCTTATGTGGTGACTTCAATGCTGTTAGAAGCCGTAGTGAAAGGAAGGGGATAAGGGAGGGATCCGCTTGTTCAAGTGAGATTATAGGCTTTAATAGTTTCATTGATGCTAACCTTCTTTTGGACATACCTATTGTGGGAAAGAATTATACGTGGTTTAAGACCAATGGGTCGGGAAAAAGTAGAATAGACAGAGTACTGGTCTCAGAGGAATGGTTGGTAAGATGGCCAATGAGTAAGCAATATGTGCAGCGGAGGGAAGTATCTGACCACTGTGCTATAGTGGTGAAGTCTGTGGAGAAGGATTGGGGACCAAAACCGTTTCGTTCGATTGATGCTTGGTTCCTGGAAAGGGGTTTCAATGAGATGGTAAAGGAAAAATGGTTATCTTACCCTAAGAAGGGGAATGCCATGGTAAATGTGAAGGAAAAGTTTAAGAGTCTGAAGGGTGACCTAAAGATCTGGAACAAGGAAGTGTTTGGAAATGTCTACACACGCAAAAAGGAGATCTTACAGGAAATTGAAGATTTGGATTGTATGGACTGCTTGAATGACCTGAACGAAGGTGATAGGTTGAAAAGGGTTGTGTTGGTAAGTCGGTTGAAGGAAAATGACAAAAAGATAGAGTCCCTTACTTGTCAGAAGGCTAGAGCAAGGTGGTTTAAGTATGGTGATTCCTGTACTAGATTCTTCCACTCATCCTTGAGATGGAGAAGACTCAGAAATGAAGTTAAGGGGGTGGAGGTAGGGGGTCAATGGTGTGAGGAACCTTGCACTGTGCGATCTGAAGCCAAGAAGCTCTTTGACTCTAGGTTCACAGCCACGAAAGACTTTGGGGTAAGACTCGATGAGGTTGAGTTTAAGTCTTTATCTCAAGAGGACAATGAGAGCCTAATTATGGCGTTCTCAGAGGAAGAAATAAGGGACGCAGTTTGGCTTTGTGACGGGACAAAGAGTCCTGGGCCTGATGGCTTCAACATGAACTTTATTAAGGAGAGTTGGGAAGCCCTCAAAGATGAGGTAGTACAAGCGATGTCTCTTTTTCATGGCTCAGGGAGCATTCCTAAGGGGTGCAATGCCTCGTTTGTCGCTCTAGTTCCAAAAGTAAGAGACCCGTCTAATCTGGAACAATATAGACCAATTTCCTTGGTGGGTGTAATGTATAAAATCATTACCAAGGTGTTAGCAGAACGGATGAAGAAAGTTTTACCAGTAGTTATTGACGAGTGCCAATCAGCTTTCCTTAAGGATAGAGGGATTCTTGATAGTGTCCTAACGGCCAATGAGGTGCTAGAAGACCTTAGGAGGCGACGGTTGAGTGGGTTGTGTCTTAAGGTGGACTTTGAAAAAGCCTACGATTCCGTCCGATGGGAGTTCCTTCTTGACATGCTCCAGAGGCTGGGTTTCCATTGTAAATGGATTACGTGGATCAAAGGATGTCTTGAAAGTGCAACGGTATCGGTGTTGGTAAATGGAAGTCCAACGGAGGAATTTTGTCCGTCACAGGGGCTTAGGCAGGGTGACCCCCTCGCTCCTTTTCTCTTTATAGTGGTAGCAGAAGGGCTTGCAGGGTTAGTAAGGCAAGCTGCGAAGATTAACCTCTACAAAGGCCTTAATATTGGAAGGAAAGAGGTGGAGATAAGTATATTACAGTTCGCGGATGACACTTTGTTTTTATGCCAGGACTCTTACTCTAATGTGTTTACACTGAAGGCCATTCTCAGGGGTTTTGAGCTAGCGTCTGGGCTGAAGATCAACTTCCATAAGTCAAAGCTGGCAGGTGTAAATGTTAGGAAAAGCAATATGGATTGTTATACGAAGACCTTAAATTGCACCCAGATGGTGGTACCCTTTATCTACTTGGGTATAGAAGTGGGGGGTAACCCGAGAAAGAAGAAATTCTGGGAGCCTGTGCTGAGCAAGCTTAAATCCAGGCTTAGTGTATGGAAAGGGAAGTTTCTGTCTATGGTAGGAAGATTGTGCCTGGTCAAGTCAGTCCTGTCGGCGGTCCCACTATACTACCTGTCCCTGTTTAAAGCACCTGAGGTGGTATGCAAGAGTATTACTAGCATACAAAGGAGATTCTTGTGGGGTTGGGGGAAAGGAAATAAATCTATCTCTTGGATTAGTTGGAAAGATATTTGCAAACCAAAAGGGGATGGAGGGTTGGGCATCAGGGACATTAGAAAGTTTAATTATGCGTTGTTGGCAAAGTGGAAGTGGAGGACTATCTCTGGTCATGAAGGGAGGTGGAATGAAGTAATAAACTCAAAGTATGGATTGGACACAAACTTTGGTCATGTACCAGTCAAATTGCAGTCATGGTGGTGGAGAGATCTGGTGAAGGTGTGCAAAGAAGGAGGAGGTGAAGGGTGGTTCCTAGAACAAGTTGGATGGAATCTAGGAAGTGGTGATAAAGTTAGATTTTGGGAGGATGTGTGGGTTGGCAATTCGACGTTGAAGACTCCATATAACTTTTTATCCAAGGTTATATTCTCTTTCTCTAAATCAAGGTCAGAAGGTGGAAGAGGTAGGAGCATGGGATGATTTGGAGTGGAGGTGGACCCTAAATTGGAGGAGAAGTAGATTTGAATGGGAATCGGATTTGGAATATGAACTTGAAAACCACATCTCCAGGGTCAGAGTTAGGAAGGAGGTGGAGGATACCCTGCTGTGGAGGAGTAGCAAAGATGGCGTTTTTTCGGTAAGAGCAGCATATGAGTGCTTGTCAAAGCCCGAAAGGATTCCAAAGAAAGAGGTGTATACCCTCCTCTGGAAGGTGAAAACTTTTCCTAATGTTATGCTCTTGGTTTGGAGGATACTGTTGGGGAGAATCCCTACAAGACTGAGTCTGAGAAGTCGAGGGGTAGTTATGAACTCAACCATGTGTGCGCTATGTCTATCCGCGGAGGAGTCCAGCCAACATCTTTTCGTGGAATGTGAACATGCGTGGCGGGTGTGGTCCATGTGCCATAAATGGTTAGGTATTCTGACTGCTCAACACAATGACATTACGATACACTTTGAGAGCTTCCATCTGGTAAGTGGTAGTCAAGTACAGAATTTGGTTTGGAAAGGGGTATGGACAACTATTATTTGGAGCCTGTGGGAGCATAGAAATGCAGTGGTGTTTAGAGAAGGCGTACGTGACGCTGAAGAAGTGTCGCAGAAGGCCCAACTTAAATCGTGGTTGTGGTTGAAGCACAAGGGTCATAAGTTCTCCTATTCGTTCTCTGATTGGATTTTAAATCCTTGGTCCTGCATATGTAGTTATAAGTAAAGTGCAGGTGTGGAAGAAGGGCCATTTGAGCTTAATGTGGACTTTCAGAAAGTGAGGATCTCTTGGGTGGGGGAAGGAATTGAATTTAGTATGCTTTAATGTGAGCCTGGTCATGTTAATGCTGTTTGGTTCCATGGAGGTACAACCCTCGAATAGCCCAGGTGGGGGGCGAACACAGTATAGGACGGTGGTCTGAAGTGGAGGTGGGATTTGTTGGGGCCTGGTGTGGTTGTTGGGGGATTGTCAATAGGGGTTGGAGCTAGATGTATTGCTGATGGAGGAGTTGGTTATCAATACAATTGTTGTTCAGCACAAGGAAATTACAAATCACTTTGAAAGTTTTCATCTAGCACACTTCTCCAACAAACAGAATCTGGTCTCGAAGGAATATGGACTGTAATCATCCGGAGTATTTGGGATCAGAGAAATTTGTTTGTGTTTAACCAAGGGGTGGTTGATGCTGCAGAAATATTGCATTCAGCCCAAATAGTGTTTACTTGTGCAGGCTACGAGGAAGGATCTGTGGGTATTTTGATAAGCTGGAGATGATTTACTTCTTCAAAGCCACCTAAGAAAGAAGTAGGAGTGAGAGAGACAATGTACCACTCCATGTGCCAATCACCAAAGAATCGTTTTAGATAAAATGCTGAAATTGTGCGTACGTAGTCGGTGGTCGCCAAAGTTGTACACCATCGCCATCCTTGATGAACAGAAGGTCATTGGAACTGAGGGGCGATGTGGATGAGGACACGTCGCTAGTCGATAAAGCGGCGATCTCCGTGTGTATGTAGTCGGTTGTCGCCAGTCGATAAAGCGGCGATCTCCGTTCGTACGTAGTCGGTGATCGCCAAAGTTGTGTATCATTGCCATCCTTGAAGAACAGAAGGTCATTGGAAGTGAGGGGCGATGTGGATGAGGACAAGCGGAAGGCCAATATAATCGCCAGTCGATAAAGTGACGATCTCTGTGTGTATGTAGTCGGTTGTCGCCGAACGATGAAGCGGTGATCTCCGTTCGTACGTAGTCGGTGATCGCCAAAGTTGTGTATCATCGCCATCCTTGAAGAACAAAAGGTCATTGGAAGTGAGGGGCGATGTGGATGAGGACAAACGGAAGGCCAATATAATCGCCAGTCGATAAAGCGGCGATCTCTGTGTGTATGTAGTCGGTTGTCGCCAGTCGATAAAGCGGCGATCTTCGTTCGTACGTAGTCGGTGATCGCCAAAGTTGTGTATCATCGCCATCCTTGAAGAACAGAAGGTCATTGGAAGTGAGGGGCGATGTGGATGAGGACAAGCGGAAGGCCAATATAATTGCCAGTCGATAAAGCGGCGATCTCTGTGTGTATGTAGTCGGTTGTCGCCGAACGATGAAGCGGCGATCTCCGCTCGTACGTAGTCGGTGATCGCCGAATTTGTGAATCATCGCCGTCCTTGAAGAACAGAAGGTTATTGGAAGTGAGGGGCGATGTGGATGAGGACACGTGGAAGGCCAATATGATCGCCAGTCGATAAAGCATTGTGTAGTCGGTGGTCGCCGAAGGTATGCATCATCACCGTGACCAACATGATCGCCGGTCGGTGAATAGGCGGTATCTGTGCGTGTGTAGTCGGGGATCGCCGAAGTTGTGCATCATTGTCGTCTTAGAAATGTAGTGGTGATCTCTGAGCGTGAGTAGAAAATAGGGTTTGGGTTGTGTAAAGAGTTGGGATACCCCTCTTGTATCCCCTTAATTTAAATTAATTCTTTGCTGATAAAAAAAAAAAAAACAATGATTAATAAAGATAACAATGATGTCGTCAACCATATACATGTCACTCGAAAACACCATGACAAAAGAATATACATATAACCTTTGCACATTTTATATGTATGAATATATTTTCTTTGTTAATATTGATAATCTTTTCTTGTATTACTTGATTTTTAATGTTATTAACATTTTTTACTTTAATTTATTCATAGACACATGATTGATAATCAGATTGTAACTACTTTATATGTGACATCGACAAAATTTGCTAGAGGATTTACTAGATCAAGGTCCTTCTCACTTAGATGCTAAGAGGTGAAAGGACACTACTAACGATTGACAACAACACAAGAGTGACCATTGGGCCAAATATTGAATCTTTTAGCAATTGTATTGGAGTGTTAGCAATGAAAACATGTCATGGTAGGCATGAGTAGTACTTACTCGCTACTCATCATGTCTACAAAAATTGCCTTATTACCTCTCAAGTACTAACGTAAAGAAATTCACGAATCATGATAAAAGAGTATAAGAAACACATGACCTTCACATACTGCTTGGATGAAAAAAGTGAAATTCGAACTCTATCATTGTCTTCCTACCATAACAAATGAAAGTAGAATCATGTTAAAGATGCATATACTTTTGATGACTCAGTTAACTCTTTGAGTGGATTTTAAGAAAATAAATTAGTTATCCTACTTACTTATTACTTATACATAACTTCAATCATAATCTTGTGGGGTAATTGCTGAGGAGGATATTGTTGCAAGTGACATCAATTGTTCCAAGTAGAACAATTGTTAAGGAAAGATTCTTGCAAGTGACATCAATTATTTTATGACATAGGTTAGATGGACCAACTTATAACCGAATCATGATGTTTAAGCTACTACCTTCTTAAATAGAAAGAACTATGTCTTAACTATTAATTTTAATTTTTAGTCTAGTGACAAATATTTAATTCAACAAAATTTTAAATGATAGTCCAAATACAAGATCGCAAAAGATGTTGTAATACAATAAGTGATGACCATTGTATGGACCTAAAGTGAAAGAGGTTTAACTAGATAATAATGTTTCACTACTTCATTAGTAAATAAACTTTTTATAGTTCATTGACTAATTTTAATTCATTATATCTTGTAGTATTTCATGGATATACAATCATTTGACTCCATCATATCAACATGAACAATATATTTTATTAATTTTAAAACATATTAAAATAATTGACATATATTAGTTTTTAAAAATTTTAGTTGTTAATTTTTTTTTTCTCTTGTCATAAATAAATCAAATTGGATTAAACAAATCCTGTCCCGCAACGTGAAAACGGCTCTCAAACGTGATAGTTGTGATCCATTAATTCATCTTTAAGTTTATATTGAAAAGAGAGAAAAGGAAAACGCGTATTTAGTAGGAACATGGAATTACTCAGCACCTTCACTGAATTGGATTCTATAGTAAAGGCTCAACGAAACCAAACTTTTATATGGATAGTCACTAAAGTGTATTATTTCAGAGTCAGATTCAAAGTATTAGAATAAAGAGAGATTGGCAAAACGCGTAACATGGAATTACTCACCACCTTCATTGAATTGGATACTATAGTAAGGCTCAGTAGCCCTATAAATACACTCTAAACAAGTTTTATATACATACCCACTAAACACTTCTTTCTATTACACAAACAACCTCTCTCATCATGAATTCCTCCCTTTTCATCACTGTGTTTCTTCTTCTATGCTGGGTTTCCCTTTGTGTGTGCAGAGACACAGTGTGCATCGGAAGTGAGAGAGAGACACTGTTGAAGTTTAAGCATCATCTCAAAGATCCTTCAAACAGACTCTCTTCTTGGAATGCTACTGCCAATTCCAATTGCTGCCAATGGGATGGTGTTGTCTGCAACATCATTACATCCCACATTGCAGAGCTTCACCTCAACACTCCATTTCCTACTTTCGATGAGGATCTAGTTCCAAATCCACTTCGTACTTTCGATGAGGACCTAGTTCCAAATGCTTATAATTACGTTTATGAAGAATTATACGAAGAGTATAGTAGACAAGCGTTCGGTGGAGAGATAAATGCTTGTTTGGTTGATTTGAAGCATTTGAATTACTTGGATATCAGCGGCAATGATTTTGGAAGCAGTCCAATTCCTTCTTTCATTGCAACAATCACTTCCTTAACTCACCTCAACCTTTCTCATGCTGGATTCACAGGAAACATTCCTCCTCATTTTGAAAATCTCTCAAATTTGCTCTATCTTGACCTGAGCTCCAATGAATTTCTTGGAGAAGGTATGCCAATTCCTTCTTTTGTTGGGAGAATGAACACTTTAATTCACTTGGACCTCTCTAATTCTGGATTCATGGGCATTCCTCTTCAGATTGGGAATCTTTCCAATTTAGCCTATCTAGGCCTAAGGTATGTTGCCTATGGGACAATTCTCTCTCAAATTGGGAATCTCACCAATTTGCTTTACCTTGACCTCAATAGTTATCAGTTTATAGAAAATATTGATTGGCTATCAAGTCTTTCAAAACTTCAATACCTTGACTTGGGAGGTGCAATCCTGTCCCAATCGTTTCAGTGGCTTCACACTCTCCAAGCTCTTCCTTCTTTGATGCACCTACAGTTATCAGGATGTACACTTCCTCCCTATAATCAATCATCATTTCTTAACTTTTCGTCTCTCCTCACTCTTGATCTTTCACATATTTATTATCCTTCTTCGAAAAATTTTGTTCCAAAGTGGGTGTTTGGACAGAAGAAACTTGTTTCTCTTATTTTAAGTTTCAACCAGATCAAAGGTCCAATTCCTTATGGTCTTCGAAACCTCACACTTCTTGAAAATCTTAACCTAAAGGAAAATACTATCTCATCTTCGATACCTGATTGGTTTTACGGTAGTTTTCCTCATCTCAAGTTTTTGGACCTATCATCCAACATCTTACAGGGGATTATTCCGAATGTCCTGGAAAATGTGACTTCCTTGATTACACTTGATTTGTCATCCAATCAACTTAAAGGTCCAATTCCAACTTCTTTGGGAAATGTGTCTTCTCTGATTGCACTTGATCTATCATACAATCAACTTGAAGGTCCAATTCCAAATTCTTTGGGAAATTTGACTTCTGCTATTACACTTGATTTGTCACACAATCAACTTGAAGGTCCAATTCCAACTTCTTTGGGAAATATGACTTCTCTTATTGCACTTGATATGTCACACAATCAACTTTCGGGTAATCTAACACAAGAATTTTGGGTTTATAAAAATGTTATCATAATGAATTTTTATAGAAATAAAATTGGTGGAGAACTTCCAAGATCACTTGAAAAACTATCATCATTAAGAGTTCTTGTTCTATCCTCGAATCGTTTTAGTGGAAATCCATTTGAAAGTCTCATAACACTCTCTAAATTGTCACACCTTGACATTGGTGACAATTGCTTTCAAGGAGTTGTCAAGGAAGGTCATCTTGAAAATCTTACCAACTTGAGTGAATTTCATGCATCAGGAAACAATTTGACTTTAAAAGTAGGTCCCAATTGGCATCCTACTTTTCAGCTTACCTATTTGGATATGAGCTCTTGGCAATTAGGTCCCAACTTTCCATTATGGATTCAGTCACAAAACAAGAACCTTCAGTATTTAGCGATGTCAAACACAGGTATTTTAGATTTTATTCCCTCTTGGTTTTGGGAAACATTTTCTCCAATTACCCTTTTGAACCTCTCTCACAATTATATCCATGGTGAGCTTGGGACTACATTAATGAATCCAATATCTATCAATGTTGTTGATTTGAGTGCAAATAACTTATGTGGCAAATTGCCCTCTCTTTCAACTAGTGTGGTTTCATTAGATCTTTCAAGCAACTCATTCTCCAAATCCATGCATGATTTTTTATGCAGAAGTCAAGACAACCAAATGTGGTTAGAATTTCTCAATCTTGCATCAAATAATCTGTTAGGAGAAATACCCGATTGTTGGGGCATTTGGTCATATCTAGTGGATATAAATTTACAAAGCAACAATTTTGTTGGGAAATTTCCTCAATCCATGGGTTCCTTGACAAAGCTACAATCTTTATGCATCCGTAACAACTTGCTCTCAGGAACATTTCCTACAATTTTGAAGAAGATCAATAAATTGATTGTGTTGGATTTTGGAGAAAATAATTTTTCAGGAACAATTCCAACTTGGGTTGGAGAGAGACTTTTAGATATGAAGTTTCTCATCCTTCGATCAAATAAATTTTGGGGTCATATTCCTGATAAAATATGTGATATGAGACTTATTCAAGTGTTAGACCTTGCACTAAATAATTTGACTGGAAATATACCTACTTGTTTTAATAGCTTAAAGGTCATGAAACATATGGAGAAATTCATGATGCCTTTTATTGGTTCTTATTCTATAAAGATTTCACCTATACTTTTGGAGTTTAGCATATTCAGTGTTGTTCTTTGGCTAAAAGGAAGAGAAGATGAGTACAAAAGCTTTCTCGGGTTGGTAACAAGCATTGATTTGTCTAATAACAAATTAGTAGGAGAAATACCAAGTGAACTCATGGATTTATATGAATTGAGATTTTTGAACTTGTCCTATAACCAACTAAGTGGTCACATTCCAGGAAGCATTGGTAATATGAGATCATTATTGTCTATCGATTTCTCAAGGAATAAACTTTCTGGTGAAATTCCTCCAACCATTTCAAATTTGAGCTTTCTTAGTATGCTAGACTTGTCTTATAATCAATTGAAAGGGAAAATTCCAGAAGGAGTTCAATTGCAAACCTTTGATGCCTCCAACTTTATTGCCAACAATCTCTGTGGTCCACCACTACCCATAAGTTGTAGCTCCAATGTGAAAGTTCATAATTTTGATCACAATGACAAAGGAAGCGATAGGCTTGGAGTGAATTGGTTTTTTGTGACTATGGCATCTGGATTTGTCGTTGGATTTTGGATAGTGGTTGGTCCTTTATTCATTTGTAGATCATGGCGTTACGCCTATTTTCATTTCCTTGATCATTTGTGGTTCAAACTTCAATATATTCTCTGATGCAATATCACTGTGTAATGTTGTTATAAAATAAAATTGTCATGAGACATGAAAGGTAATTTATTTTACAATGTATTTGTTGGTTAATCATTTTTAGGATCATTTATATATATATATATATATATATATTACTTTTTTTAATTTATTTTTAAAATTTGAGAGTGTTATGTAAATTTTTGTTAATGAATGTCGACCCTAAAGAATCACATGTTGAACTTATTATAAATAAAATCTTGTTAATTTTGTCAAAAAA
The DNA here is from genome assembly GCF_000499845.2 of Phaseolus vulgaris. NCBI lineage: Eukaryota > Viridiplantae > Streptophyta > Magnoliopsida > Fabales > Fabaceae > Phaseolus > Phaseolus vulgaris. Next base: position 39,836,401 of record NC_023756.2, on the reverse strand, counting down.
GTAAGATCTACAAATTGTAATCTTTTATTACAAAAATTGAACAATGTGGATTTAATTTTAACTACATAGAACTCTTGTTGAAAATACTTGAAGTAACATATTTAGTCAAATGCTTAGGTTAATATTATATATGTGGTGGTAATGGGTAACATAACTTAAAATTGAAATTTGATTTGATTAACATTGTATTGCTTTAGGTTCATAAGTTTTTAGACCATTTCTTTCTTCTTTGATTTTTTTATATAGATGTAAGATTAGTAAGTTTTAACACTATGTTGAAAAATATTAGATCACATGAATTAAAGTTGAAATAATTTATACTTTTGATTAAAAGATTCTCATTTGAAGTTGCATATTTAGTTAGCTACTTAGCTTAATATTATGTTTCAATATTTAGCAATGAGTTCAATATAATGGGAAAAAGTTGTATTGTGGCCATTGTTAACAATGGATCTACCTACACAAGTGTATATGTTCATAACTTTAAAATTGTCTCATTAATATGATGTGACCAACATATTAAATGATTATTAATCTATTGAATTTATAAGATTATTATAATTTAACATATACAATTGTATAAACATATAAAAGTATTCAAAATGAAATAAAACATTTAAACATATTAATTTTTGCATCGTCAAATTTTAAATCAGATCTATTTTCTTTTTCATCTTCCTTCTACTTCTAAACCATCAATGCAACTAGGAGTTGAAAATGAAAATGGTGTTAGAAATCATAATTTACAAAATTTTGTTAGACAATTATTATCTTAGTTAATTAATACTATATAAGGTACCTTTTATTAAAAGTGCAAGGATGTACATTTCAAAATAATATAGAAATTATTTTTCTAAAATTTCTTTCTTCTTACTTGTGTTTGTGATTTCTACTAATTACTATCAAGATCAAGGTTGATCCATCGACCTTCGAGATGTGTTTTTTAATTAAGAACCTAAGTCTTCAAACAAGGAAAAATGATGAGTTTCAGCAATGTTGTTTGTAGTACTTTATCAGTGTTTTTGATGGAAAGAATTTTGATGATTAGAGGGTGAAGATGATTACCTTATTCGATTTTCAAGATGTAGAAGAAATGATGTAGTTGGAATTTCAAGAATTACAAAGCTATGCTACTAAAAAAAATATTTTTTTTAATTAGCAATAAGGATTATATTAAATAGGGTACTAAGGTTACTCTAACCCATTTACAAAATACCTACAACTATACATAAAACATAAAAAAGAAAACAATTCCTACTCACTACCTCTCAATGGTGTGGTGATCATGATCTACCCATTCCTTACCTAACTATTGTTATCTTACTCGAAAATTAAAACAAAACATTCCCAACCTATCACCAATAGAATTTCAAGAGATAATTTGCAATAAAAACAAAATGAATCCCAACACAAAATATATTTTTTATAGACTACAAAATCTAAAAAAGAACATGCCTTCCCACACCACCTTTTGGTGATCCAAAATCAAAAACATAAGGAAAGATTTGTTGATGGAAGATTGCATAAAAACTCCAAGTTAGTATATAAAACCTGTTTTCCTACAAAATGAAATGAACCAGGTGAGCAAAAAAATGGTACTTTACCTTTGGTGTTAGATATTCCTGTTAGAATTAGGGGCCTTAAATAAGAGGGGGGTGAATTGTTTTTAAAAGATTTTCACAAATATTGAAGGTAGAGTGAAAGGCTAAGAAAAATCAATCAATTTAAAACTTGTTTACCTAATTAGAAAACTATTTTTAAACTTGATATAGAAAATCAACCTGTTGTTTTCATGAAACAACCGATTGTTTATACCAGCAGTTTTGAAAAGCAAAGTTAAAACAGTTTAATGAGTGTAGGGAAAGAGAAATTCACACAAGATGTTTATACTGGTTCACTCTTAACCAAGAGCTACATCCAGTCCTCAGCTAACCACTGAGAATTAACTATGTAATCAAAACTAGATTACAAAACACACACCAAGAGTGATGATCTCGAACCCCTCAAGAACACCCACCACTCTTTGGAAAACCACACAGTTTTCAGAGCAACCCTCTGAAACTGCACCACACAAAAACACAATATTCAAGAAAGAAGGGAACAAAATATACCTGGGTAATCCAAAGATTAAAGTTCAGAATTACAAGACCCAATCCTATTTCACACTTGAGATGATCCAAAAGCTCTTTGAAATCTTGAAAACTGTTTTTATTAATCTCTCTTTCTTAGTTCAAGAATAGGAGCATAAAACAACCTTTTTATACACCTACCAAGTGGTCAAAACAGTTACATAAAAAACCAAAAGTAGTTAGGATCATTAAAAATCAGTTTAACGAACTTAACAAAATTATGTTAAGGTTTTCAGAAAATCAATCGGTTGAATTCAAGAATCAATAGATTGAATTAGTTTGAAAGCAAAGTCAAGCTTTTCAAACTCGTTTTAAAAACCACTAAGTGTCAAACAATCGGTTGAATCGATATTTCAGCAAGTTGAAATTTCACACTCTTTAGAAAACTCATTTTTTAAAAAGATTAAGATTCAATTAACCTTGGATCATCATAAGGAGTGAATTAACAATTCAAATACTAGACACACACACACAACCAACAACAAGGTCTTCAAGAATTCCTCTTGGATTTGGAGACATCAAAGCACCTTGTACAATAATCTCCCACTATTTGATAAAGATAAATCTCTGGTTTGCTTGTGTTGTAATATTTGAATTAGATAAAACCGGCAAAATAGAATTTATGCCTATACAAAGCATACATAGCACATGATAAACTAGGTTTGAGAAGGCACACACAGATTTGCATAAGTTTATGCAGAAAACTAGAAAAATAGTGTCAAAACTAGTGTGCGTGGCAACAAAATTATGGTGAATCAAAGCTTATGGTAGCAGTAATTCAAAGCAGATTTAACACACACCATAGAGTATCAGAATTACAACACATAAACCTCCAATTCTCCCCATATTTGTCTTCACAAATAGAATAAGAGAAAGGATAAAAACAAAATTAAGATTGTTCAACAAGCTTAAGCAAAAATATAAATTGATGCATGAAATCCCTCAATCTTCCTTGCCATACTGGAGCTTGAATAGCAGGTTTTGGACTGCTTCAATCTGATCATCTAGATTCTAGAACCTTGCAGCATAAAACTCATGATGATTCCTTTGATCATAAGCCATGTTATCCATGCGATTAATCATCAATCTCTCAAAAGGTGGTGACATGGAAGCTATGCGGTCATCCATATTTTCAATGCATGGACCAACACCATAGGATTCACCAGGAACATCATTGTCTTGATCTCCTTGTCCAACTTGGTGTTCATCTCCTCCATCATGTCCAACATTAGGAGCAACTTGATCATCCCCCTCAGCTTCAACTTGGTTTCCACTTGAAGAACCCCCTTGTTCTCCATCTTTACTTACCCATTTTCCACCAACTTAAATGAATCCCATCTTGCTAAGAGATACATTATTAACTTCATGAGATGGCTTCACCACCTCCGGTAGTTCTTCTTCAAGGACAATTTCAAAGTAGTGCATAAATTTTGAAATAAGAACATCATAGTGAAAGTGGTAGTCATTTAACCTTATTGACTTTTGCATGTGTTCTTTGAAGACATGAATCCAATTAACCTTGATCTTCTTCAAAATGCAGTATATGAGAACAAGATCATCCTCAGTAAGAACCGAACGATTGCTCCCCTTTCGAGTCAACATACAATATAATATGAAAGTAATGAGTCTTTCATTCAACTTCTGATATGAGCTGGATAGACACTTAACAAGAAACAACACTTTAAGGAGGCTTAAGGAAAAATCAATGGAGGAGAATGCCAAATGAAGAGTCAAACTCATATACATCATGAGTGCCATGTCCTTATCACAAACACTTGGCGGAATTGAAAGGAAAGCAAGAATAAAACAAGAACACAAATAGAAACACAATTGAAATGTGTAAACTGAAAAACTGGACAGAATTGAATCAAGAAATGAATCTACCGATTGAAACCATCAAAGGAACAAGATGCACCGAATAGAAACTTAAAACAACACCTAGAACAAGAATAAACGGTAGAAATTGAAGAACGAGCTAAACTACCGATTGGAAATGAAAATGGAGATGAAAGAAAATGAAACTTATGTGGATGAAGACTTGAATGAGATGGAGTTGGAGATGAACACGCACTTGGTGATGGAGCTCCAAGATGAGTGTAGAAAGCCGCCACTTGAAGCTCTCCAAAAGCTCACAAGATAAGACTATGGAAAAAGGAGAACCAAATCTCACAATTCTCTCTCAAATTGAGTAGAGTTTCGCTATATCAAATATCCAATCTGAATTTACAAGAGCCCAACCTCTCTATTTATAATAGAAGAGGGCTGAAATGAAGCACAAATGAAACTCAAAGTTCCCTCCAAATTCAAATGCAAATTGGTGCCACCTAGTCATGAAGTAAATGTGACTCCTTTCCTATTTTCAGCACCTCCTAAAATGTGTCTACACCCCCCTAACTATTCACACTCTTTATTTAATATTCATACCTCCTACAACTATACAAAAGTAATTCAAATGATGCTCTTTTATTTAATGCTTGGCCTTGCCCCTCATGGTTTGGACTTGGGCTTTCTTGGGCTTGGCCTTCTTAGGCTTGGGCTTTGGGCTTGGGCCTCATCTTTTGCAAAGACTAATAAGAAGAACTTTAAATGCTTTGGCCCTTGTCCCTTTCTTCTATTGATAACATCTTTTTGATTCTCATCATACTCTCCAAGTTGGAGAGAATTCGTCCACGAATTCAGTACTCCTGCATAAAACAAAGTCAGTTTGCAATTAGATAATAGAATACAAGAAAAAATAGGCAAACATGACTATCGCTTTGAAACGTTGGGAGTTCAGTAAAAGATGTCCTAGACATAGCCCATGTTGGAAAAGATTGTTTAGAAATGATATTATTTGGAAAACTAGAAGGTATGAAAAAATCATCCTTAACATTCTTTATCTAATATGGTGTATAAGTAGGAACCTTGGGTAATGAAAAAGATAATGAAGGAAAACACCTTGGAGATGAAAGGATAAGATCCATGTCAATTTGGCCTTCTTTGTCTTTTTCATTGTCACTTGTGGTAGGTGGTTGAGTTAGGTCTTGTTTTACCTTGTTAATCATTAAGGTTTGTTTTAGTGGACAATGAAGAGCTATGTGCCCAAAACCTAAACATTTAAAACATTTCATTTTTGAAGTTTTGGTAGGTGACTTAGGAGTAGAAGGATTTGGAATAGAATTTTTTTTTGGAGAAGTGGTTTGTGGGAAAAATTGGAAGGAGAAATTTTAGTAGAAATTTTGTTTGCACCCTTCCTAGAATAGTTGGAGAAACCATCATCATGAGTAGTTTTGAAAGTTGTTTTCAAAAGATATGATTCCACCTTGATGGTTATGCGAAACACTTTCTTTAAAGAAGAGTACTCATTTAATTCTACAAATTCTCTAATATCTCTTCTCAAACCACGTACAAACCATTTTATCTTTGACTCTTCATTAGCATGCATATTCATTTTAGTCAAAGTTGTTTCAAAATCTTTAAAGTATTCATCTACCATCCTATGTCCCTGAGGAAGCCTTTGGAAATTCAACAAGTGTTCCTTCCTAGAAGGAGGAACAAACCTTGCGAGCATACACTCATTCAAATCATTCCATGAAACCATGAGAGGTCTCTTGTTATATCCAATGTCCATTACAATGTTATGCCACCATTTCTTGGCAAAATCTAAAAATTCTAAAGAGGCTATTTTCACCTTTTGGTCTTCATAGACCCCATAGGCTTTAAAAATTTGTTCACATTTAGCCTCCCAATCTAAATACACATTAGGATCACTAGTACCACTAAAGCTAGGTACTTTAACACTTTGAAAATAAGGCAATATCACATGTTGGCTTCTATCTTCACGTTTATGTATTTTCCACAGAAAAACCCTTCACTTTAGAATGAGGATTCTTGAGGCAACTCCTATAATACTGCATCTTGATGAATTCCTCCACTACACCAATGTTTCCTTTGTTGATTCTCAGCCCAACATACTTCAATCCTGTGACAACAGTCCACACATTTGAAGTAATTTCCATATCAACTCCTTTTACATGTGAGAACAAGTTCTCACCCTCAAATTGAAGATTTGTGTATAAGACTTTCACAAGATCTGGTATGTGTTCCCTGACATTTCAAGGTGTTGAACAAGGTTTTGATGTCTCCAAACCTCTATGGATTGCTTGAAGGTTGGATGTAGATTGTGTGTGTGTGTGTGTTCTAAATAGTTTGAATTGTAAATCCACTTTTAGTTAAGTCTCAAAGTTGGTTTAAATCAAATCTTTTTGAATAAGAGTGTTTTTGCAAAGAAGTGGAAAAACAACCAGTTGTTTTATCGTTTCAACAAGTTGTTTGACACTTAGTGGATTTTAAAATGATTTGGAAAAGCTTGGTATTTGCCTTTGCTATCAAACAAATTTCAATAGGTTGAAATTTTGAATCAACGGGTTGTTTGACACTTAGTGTTTTTGAAACAGATTTTGACAAATCTTGAAATTGGTTGACTTTGCTGTCAAACCAATTCAATCGGTTGTTTCGAAAAATCAACCAATTGTTCTTTTAATTTTCTTAACAAAAAATGTTAAGTTTGGTAAATCTTTTTGATTGATTTCAAACTAATTTGACATAGCATTAAATGTTTTAAAAATCTAAATGGAGCCTTTATAATATGGTTTTACACTCCTAGTTAAAAGACACAAAAGAGATTTACAAGATTGCCTTTGAAATCAAGTTTTCCAAGATTGTTTAAAGCTTTGGATATTTTTCTAAGAGTGGAATAGGACTTCTATGTAATCTGTCAAATCAGGTGTGATCTTTCCTTTTCTCTCTTAGCTTTGTAATTCTGCAATAGAACTGGTGTGACACAAAGTCAGAGGGTGGTCTGATCTGTGGTGTGTTGTATTGTCAAAGGAAGTGTGTATCCTTGAGGGGTTCAAGATCACTTCTTTGGTGGGTGTGTGATTGTAATCTGTGGTTGATTACATAGTGGAATACCTAGTAGTTTTTGGGGACTGGATGTAGCTCTTGGTGTAAGAGTGAACCAGTATAAATTTGTTTGTGTGATTCTCTCTTTCCCTTATCTCAATTATATCTGTTTTAAGTTGTTTTCATTCACTGTTGATTAAAAAAACCCGGTTGAATCGCATAAACAACCGGTTGATTTTCTAGAAATCAACTAAAACTGTTTTATAACTTGTGCATTCGGATTCCTTTGGCTTTGATTCTTCATTGGCTTCTCCATACCTTCAAAGTTTGGGAAAAACGTTTAAAAATAATTCACCCTCACCTCTTGTTTAAGTCATTAAATTCTAACACAAGGAACCTTTTCAGCTGCTATTCTTTCAAGACATTCCTCACAACATTGAAGTTTTGTCCCTTCAACCAGTTAAAGGAAATCAACTTCGGGTTTTTGATGGCTTTTCTACTTGATTCATGTAAGAATTTCTCAATCTTTTCATCATCACCTGAAAACCATGCCTCAAGGTGTCCACTCCTTTTTAGAACACGCGTTTTCATCCTATTTGATGAGGGATGTGTTCAGGCCATAATGTAGAGATGAATTTTGAGAAAGGGTAATGGAAACAACAAGTTTCAAATGAGGTAGCAGAGAAACAATGGGTTGTTTCTTTCAAAAATTTAGTTGAAACAACACATGCATATAAGCAGTAAAAGCAATCAAGATACATTGGCACTTAGTGGGTTATTTTTCCAAAGAAAAAGAATTTGGTGCAATGAGAATATTGTTAGAATTAATGGCCAAACAAGAGGGGGGGTGGGTGAATTGTTTTTTTCACTTCAATTAAAAAACCTTGTGAGGATGTGCTTAAAGAAAAATCTCTATTTGGAACTGAACCAGATATAGAAATAAACTTTTCCTGCACAGAAAAGACATATGCAAGTTTGATTGAAAAGGAAGAAGAAGAGGAAACCAACAAAGAAGAAGAGTGTTTTATGATATCCCCTGCAAGCATAGCTGAGAAAGAATCCTTAAAGGGGGATTGCAATAATTTGAACTCTTCTTTTCAATTATATAATGCTCATTCTTCTTCACAAAAATCTCAAAAACAACACTTTGTGATGTTGTTTCCTAGCTTGGGCAATAAATAATACAAAGTGAACAAAAATATTTTTCATAAAGGCCCTATGTTTTTCTTTAAAAAAAATATAAAAATAAAGGGTCTTGTTTCTGTTCTGTTTTCTTTTGTTTTAATTTTCTTTTACAAAATAAAATTATCTCATATTTGTTAGATGTCTATTGTAGATTGATATTTGATCCAGGAGGAAAATAACAAATAAATAGAGGCTGCTTTCATTGAACATCATTCAAATATGAGGACAAAGCCTTTTCAAGAGGTAGGAAATGATGAAAACCATCCGGCCTTGAAACTTTTGTCTAAGAAGATAGACGAAGATTGAAACTTACTGAAGAGATTGTAAAGTCTTTTTCTTCTTCTTAGCCTTGTAAAAGCTGTATAGAGTAGTTAAGAAGTTTTAAGTCTTGTATTTTTTGCCAAAGTAGAGAAAGATGTAAATAGAAAAGAAAGTAGAATGTAAAATAGTAAAAAAAAAGGGGTGCAAATAGAAATGTAGGCAAGGAAGGCATGAGACTCCACATGTCTTCTTCTCAATGGAGAGGATTTGCACCAATAAGGTGGTGACATTTGTCACACTCTCATTTGAGAGGTTTTGAGAGACTTTTAACTTTGATTTGAGTAATGAAATGTTGTCCATTTGAGACACTTTTACTTGTTCAAAGTTCTCTCTAGAGTTGTGTTCTTGCTAGATAAATTTCTAGCCTCCTCCTAATAGTGTTGGCCTAACCTCACTCTAGAAACTAAGTCTTGGTCTAACCTCACTTAGATTCACCGATATAATTTTCATCTCTTCCAAAATTTCTACAATTCTTCATGCTTCTGCAATAGTCTTCATCATATGTATAGGATCGCATCAACTAGGATCAAAACAATGAAGAAAATATGCAAACGAAGATGCAAGCTAGGATCGCATCAACTACCTTCTCTTACATATTCAATTGTAAACATGCATGCAAAGATAAACCAGCGGTTGGATCAAAGTTTGAAACTAGAAGAGATTGACCATACTGAAGATAAAGTGTTTACCTTTTAGTTAGTACGGGTTTGAAATGTAAAATTTATGTTTTCTTGATTCATACGTACTATTATCTACTTATGTAAATCTGATATGAAATTCTACCTTTATAGTTGCCTAGCTAGCCAAGCAAAGAGGATTGAAACTTAGTCAGTAAGGTATAGTGATTTAAATTTATATTTTGACCAATGTTGAAGGAATAATAATAATATAAGGTCTATTGAGAAAATTTAGAATGGTTGGACCATTCTTTATAGTATGATTATAATATCAATGTTACACCATTGATGTTTGATTGTCCTTCATATAGCATGTTAATAAGATGACTAATTATGTTTTTATTTAACTTCCATGGTGGTATATCAAATTATTGTTTTCAGATAATGAATGAGGAAGCAAACTTAAAACGACATATGAAAGCTTAAGACAAGATTCAAATGAGTGTTGGAAATTTGGAACATCTCCAAGTAAAATAAAGTAAAGAATTATTAAGGAAAATTAAAATCAAACGTGAAAAAATGACAAGCAAAGATTGTACCACTACACCTACTATTGTTGTCCAAAGACAAGTGAACTTGCGTAATCTCAAGGTAAGTGACCAAACAAATTTGGACAGGAGGCTTAATTCAACAAAACAAAATGTTATAGTTGCAAGTACTGTTCAACATAAAATTCATAGTCAAAACAAACTCTGATTGGAAGAATTGACATCTATGAGCATCGAACATAGACAACTCCAAGAACCAAATAGGAAATTCATGAAAAAGGCAACATTGCAAGTGATAAGTCAAAGGAAAGGCTACAAGCACTTGAAAGAGCATTAAAGAACAATATGTTGGAGAAGAAAATGCATACCAAGATGAAGATGGTGAAGTGAATATGATAGAAGGTAAGTGTTTTATTATTACAAATTGACAACATTTTTTTCATATTTATGTCTTCTTTTTAATATTTCAATTAATGAGTTCAATGTTAAAATAGGAACAAGTAAGAAAAATGCAAGGACCAACTCAATGCTTAGCAATACATGGAAGATCTACTCAAGAGCATCCAAAAGTTATCTTAGACATTGATGGAGAACCAATTGGTCCCACTAACAAGATTGTAACTGACTTAAGTTATTTCCTTGGCACAATAACAAGGAATTCTTCCTTTTGTCCCTTAATTTACCCAAATTTTAAAGTTTTGCTCAATGATAAAGATAACAAGGCTACAATCATTCTAATGTTCTTTTTATAGGAAAGTTCATCATTAGTGATAAAGGACAGAAAGAGATATTTACTCGCATAAATGATGTACGGAGACACTACAAGAGTTTTATCAAGATAAGACACTTTTTAAAGTACTCCACATTGAAGGATCGCCTCAAACATCGTCCATTATTCATTTCTGAAGATCATTTCAAATAATTGTTGAAATATTGGAACACTAGCACTATCAAGGTTAGATAATTTAATGTCTTATTACTTTGAAATATTGGACCAACCAATTTTGCTAGAATTCATGCTAAATGAGTAAGATACTTCTAATTATGTCTCAATATTTTAAATCCAATACAAAAACATTGTATTAATTTTTTGTTATTGTTTTTTAATATGTAATTGTTGTAGCGTGCCAAGAAAAAGGTAGGAGAAAAAGTTACCCAAGCTAAAATGTTTATTACAACTCGTCAACGTCAGGAAGCCTGAAGAGGAAAAGAAATGGATGAATAAACATATAGTATCATTGTAAATTTACAAATAATTATGAAGTACATATAAATCTATTATTTTTAATAATAAAAATCCGTTCTCTTTTATTGGACTAAGCTTCAAGGTTCTATTGAAAACTCAAGTGAATCTATGGAACAAGCATTTCAATCAATATTTGGGAAAGAGAAACCTGAGAGAGTATGTTGTTATGGAAAGACTATGACACCATCAACATTTAGAAAAAGGAAGAAATTGTTGCTATAAGAAAAGAACATGCAAATGAAATGAGTGGCATGGCAAAGAAAATTGAAGATCTAGAGACAATGGTAAAATTTGTGGTAAAGCAGAAACATCCATATTTAAAGGAAGATGACATAAATAATATGATGACACGTGTTTTAACAAAAGAAAGTAGTGGAGTGAGGCTACATTCATCTGCATCCACCCATGATCCTCATTATGAGCAGGTATATATAATTGAAAATTGTTTATTGGGCTTTGAGAAATGTTTTTAAGTTACACATGAAATTGCTTTGATTTGTAATGTTGGAGGAGTACATCTAAAAGTTACAATTTTATCCGTAAGTTTTTTTTTTTTTTGCTTAGATCATGGAGATATAGTAAAGTTACTTGTCAATAGAATGTCATCTACGTAAAGGATAAGTATAATAAAGTTGCTCCCACTCATCTTGAGGTAGGTGCATTGATCCACTTGATTCTTAAGGAAACCTTGTTTCTTCATGACTTCATCAAACTTTATGTACCACTGCCGTGAGGCTTGCTTCAGCCCATAAATGGATTTCTTCAGCTTGCAGACTAAGTGTTCTTGACCTTTAGGTTTAAAACCTTCTGGTTGTTGCATGTACACGTCTTCATACAAGTCGTCGTTAAGGAAAGCAGTCTTGACGTCCATCTGATGTAGCTCTAGATCAAAGTGAGCTACGAGGGCCATTACGATCCTTAAGGAATCTTTTAGAGAGACAGGTGAAAAGGTCTCTTAATAATCAATTCCCTCTTTTTGAGTGAACCCTTTTTGCAACCAATCTTGTTTTGAAGCGTTCAATGTTTCCATTCTGATCTAGCTTGGTTTTGAACACCCATTTAGATCCTACGGGTTTTACTCCATCGGGTAATTCTACTAGATCCCAAACATTGTTTTTCTTCATGGAGTCAAGCTCATCGAGCATGGCATTATTCCATTCAGAAGACTGATCACTAGTAATGGCTTCATTGTAAGAGGTAGGATTAGTATACCTTCTGGCATCCATTTCTACTTCACTCAGGTAGGTTACATAATCATCAAAATTAGTAGCAGTTTTAGTTCTAGATGACCTTCTGAGCTGATTAGCGGGTTATGCATTGTACTGATGTTTTTCGTTCAGGGTGCCTTCATTCTCGGATGGATTCAGAGTAGCATTAGGTTCTGAGCGTGGAGTAGGTGGTGCAGTGACGCGCGGAGTGGGTATAAGAGGAGTGATTAGAGGCAAATTAGTAGTCGATGTAGATCTCCCCCTGCCTCTTGTACTTATAGTAAATCCAGGTAAGGATTGTCACTGCTCCCACTGATCTTGAAATCCTCTAGGAAATGAGCATGCTTGGTTTCTACAATGCGGGTGACGTGGGAAGGACAATAAAATCTATAACCCTTTGAGTGATCGGGATACCCGATGAAGTGACAAGTTATTGTTTTCATGTCAAGCTTCTTTAAGAAAGGGTTATAAACTTTAGCTTCAGCAAGGCAGCCCCATACTTTCATATATCTAAGACTCGGTTTCCTTCCAGTCCAAAGTTCATAAGGAGTTTTAGGGACAGATTTGGAAGGAACTCTATTGAGTATATGAATTACTGTTATTAATGCTCGGTCCAAAGGAATAAGGGCAAATTGGAGTTGGCTAACATACTACGCACCATGTTCATTAGGGTCTCGTTTCTCCTTTCAACAACATCGTTTTGTTGAGGAGTACCAGGCATGGTGTATTGGTTCACAATCCCCTGGCTTTTACAAAACTCATAAAATGGACCAGGGGCTTGTCCCAAATCAGTATGTCTACCATAGTATTCACCTCCTCTATCTGATCGCACAACTTTTATTTGAAGATCAAGTTATTTTTTAACTTCAGTTTTATAATCTTTAAAAGTTGTAAGTGATTCAGATTTTTCCTTAATGAAATACAAGTACATGTAACGAGAATAATCATCTATAAAAGTGGTAAATGAATTATGTTATGTTATTCCAACGATGTTGTAAGGGCCACTAATGTCAGTATGAATAAGTTCTAATAATTTTGAACTCCTAGTGGCACCTTTCTTAGACGTGGATGTCATTTTGCCTTTGAGGCATTTGACACATGTTCCAAAATCAGTGAAATCGAGAGATGGTAAGACTTCATCCTTCACAAGTCGAGATAAGCGATCTCGTGAAATGTGGCCTAAACGTTGATGCCACTACATGGATGAAGTTTCCAAGTCTTGTTTTCTCTTGGTCTTTGTTAAGTTCTCATTAATATTATATGATAACAAAGATTTGGAGAAGCTATCATCTAGTTCTAACTTATATAGACCGTTATCCATAAAACCAGTACCAAACAATTGAGAATTTAAAGAAATAGTAAGTTTGCCATGACCATGGGAAACATAAAAGCCATCAATGTCTAACTTTGGTCCTGATACAAGATTTCGAGTAATCTCGGGAATATATAAGGTATCATAAAGTTTAATACATTTTCCAGTTTTCATAAGTAATTCTAAGGTTCCCACAACTTCGACAAATAGTTCTTGTCCATTCCCCATCTTAAGTGTTCTTTGGTTTCTTTCCAGCTTCCTGATTGTAAGGAATCCCTGGATTGAATTGGTCACATGAACCATAGAACCAGAGTCAAACCACCAAGTATTAGTTGGAACATTTAAATTAAAGGACTCAATTATCATATTTAGATGATTACCTTTCTTAGCCAGCCACTCCTTAAAGCTTGAGCACTCAGACTGCTTATGTCCTACCTTGTGGCAGAACTTGCAGTAGGACTTGCTAGTGGATTTGTTAGACCTGGAGGGTGCACTTGCATCAGTTTTAGGGACCTTATTAGATTCCTTTTTATGGAATTTGCCCTTTCGCTTTTTCGATTCAGTAGCCACGAGGTAAGCAACATCTGGTTTCTCCAGCTTCAGGTGCTCTTCTTCTTAAACAGTCATAACAATCAACTCACTCATGGACCATTTGTCCTTCTGAGTATTATAGTTGACTTTGAAGGCTTCAAACGCATAAGGAAGAGAAGTCATAATGAAGTGAACTAGGAAACCTTCACTGATCTCCATGGCTAATCCCTTAAGTTTACGGGCATGTCGCTCATCATTAGGATGTGCTCGTGAATGCCGGTGCGCCCGTCATATTTTGTAGTCACCAACTTCAAGATAAGAGTACTAGAATGCGCCTTAGAGGTTCCTTGAAATTGTTCCTCCACAAAAGCTAGATAAGCCTTAGCGCTAGGTGAATCAGGAATGCCTCCTCTGATGATTGGGCTGATGGAAATTCTTGATAAGCATAACACACATCTTGTTACTCCTTTGCCATTTCTCATAAGCCATCTTATCTTCAGGAATGCTCTTATCAGTGAGGGCAAGAGGAGCAGCTTCAATTAGTGCATGATCAAAATCCAGCATCCCAAGAGTCAGCATCAAGGAATCTTTCCAAGAAGAATGATTTTCACCAGTCAAGGTCTCAATTCCCATATTAGGGGCTGGTTAGACGACGAATTAAGATACTTAGGCTAAGGAAAAAGTTAGAGTGACATAGGGAAACTTAGATCTAAAGCAGGCATAAGTAAGAACCATTATGATAATGAAGCTATGATAAAATCTAATATAACATCAAAATAATAGACTAAATTAGGTTCTACTTAAACAATCAGCTTTCACTTTGGTCAATTACCAATTATTTAAGCATAATGAACAATTATAAGTAAGGTATGTGCAATAAGAATGTGACACATCATCTTTGGACAAAAGTGAACATTTAAGCTTATGCACATATTAAGTTTGCAAAACACAAGTGCAACAAACATCGTTTGACAGAATAGAAATAATTGTGTTTTTAGGCAAATGTCATGTGAATATTTAATAATTAAGTGTACTCACAAGTAAGTGAAGGTGCTTAATTAGACTCAAATAACAAGACATAACCCATCATCGTTGGACAGAAGGGAGACTCCTGTTATTAAGTTTAAGCAAAAAATTTAATTTAAATTTTGTCAAACTTAATATTTTTTTTAAGAGTTTAACAAAATAAGTATTTTTTTTTAAACATAATTACGGTATCATGAGATTTACCATATTTAATTCGATAAATAAAAGGAAAGGCATAAATATGTTACTCGTAAACCCGATAAGGTGAGTAGCGGAATATTAGGGATTTGATTTTAGATTTGGCCTTCAAAATTTTAATTAGATTGATATGTTTCCAAGTTTGACATGACTGCTATTTTCGAAAATAGTAATAATAATAATAATACCCGAAAATTAAGATATCAATTTTTTTTTAGGAAAATACAATCAAATCAAATCCATTCCTAATTAAGGGAATCAATTGTATTTCAAAAATTTTAATTAAAGAAAATATTATTTTTGAAATTTCCTAATTAAGGGAATAATTAATTTCCGAAAATTCTTTATTCCTAATTTTCGAAAATTCATATGAACAACAAATAATGATGATGAACATAGAATCAAAATTAATTCCATTCCAAATAAGGGAATACTCACGAAAATTATGAAGAACACATAACATTCATATTAAATTTTAATTTTCGAAATCTTAAAATAATTATGGATCTCGAAAAAATTAAAATTTATTTTATGATATTAAGGTGGATTTTCGAAAATAAGTGGTTCAATAATATATCAAAATAAAAACATCGAAAATCAATAGGTTGAATCAAAATCCTCGTTTCTTCCAAATTTAGGGAAAACGAAAGAAGAATCGATTAAGCAACATAAACGCTCTGATACCAAATATTGAATTAGGATTCCTCAATCATATAATGAAACGTGAATAATGATTAAATAATACCTGGTAGCCCCGTGATCGTATGGCTGAGGGACGAAGACATGATCTTGATCGGGTTCCCCTTTAAGGTGTATCGCTTAGAATGGAATTATGTGAGTAGAGAGACAAAAAGATGAGAGGCTCGAAAATCCCTTTAGGGAATGAGTTTCGACTGTGTGATGTTAGAATATGAGGGTGTCTCTTTAGTTGTCTGGTAATCTCTATTTATAATACACCTAAGGGGAAACCCTAATTATTTATGGTAAGAGTAATTACGTCCATCAAGTAATTACAAATAATATAATAGGATAAATATGCCACGTAATATTCTTACACTACTTTGTCCATATAACAAGCATAAACATGACTCTGGATCTTCTTATTGCTTATTTTTCGGTACATAACAAAGTTTATATTTGTCTATCTTATTCTGGTAAAACATATATCTCTAGGCATGTGTTTTTATTGAAGACGTTTTTCCATATTCTCTTCCTCAGTATGGTTTTTTACGTAAACTGGAAAACAATAATATTTCTCCCATTATGCTACCCACTTTAATTGTCTTACATTCTTCTCCCCTTGTTACTTCTCTTATTGACAATACTACTGATTTGCCTTGCTCACCCACACACGTTCAACATTCTTCATTTTGTTCTACTAATAATAATATAATCACTTCATTACCCACTCTCAATATTCATCATATGACAACTAGAGTTAAGGCAGGTAATGTTAAACCAAAAATTTATTTTGCTTCTATGGGCTCTATTTCTTTTGAACCCACAAATGTTACTATTGCTCTGGCATCCTCACAATGGATTCAAGCTATGAATGATGAGTATCGTTCTCTTATAAACAATGGTACATGAACTCGTACTTCTATAGTAGCACATAGTTGGCTGCAAGTGGATTTTTAAGAATAAATACAATATAGATGGATTTTTTTAGGGACGCAAAACACGTTTAGTGGCGAAGGGTTACACCCAAACTGAGGGTCTTGACTATTCTGAGACATTCAGTTTAGTAATAAAACCTACTACAATTAGAGTTGTGCTTGCTCATGTTGTGTCTTCTCACTGGCTCATTCATCAAATAGATATCAATAATGCTTTTCTAAATGATGATCTCAATGAACATGTGTTCATGTAACAACCTTCGAGATTCATTTCTATAAATCTTAATCTTGTTTGCAAGCTTCACAAAGCCATTTATGGTCTCAAACAAGCACCTTGTTCTTGGTTCCAGAAATTAAGTATAACCCTTCAAAATATTGGTTTTAATTCAACGTCCATTTATCCCTTTTGTTTGTTCAATTCACTAACTCATCTACATTGTTTGTTTTAATATACATAGATGATAGTATTATTACTATATCATCCTGTACTGCTACCAAGTCTCTCATCACCACTTTCAGTTCAAACTTTGCTCTCAAAAATCTTGGACCACCACATCTTTTTCTGAGTATTGAAGTCTTTATTCTCAACTCTAGACACTTACATTTATCTCAGCGAAGATATATTCATAATTTATTACAAAGAACCTACATGATTGAATCTAACCTGCAACCTACACCAATGATCACATCCTTAAAGCTTCCTAAAGATGCTACTGTAGTTGTTCAAGATCCAGCGTTGTTTCAATTTGTCGTTGGTGCGCTTCAGTATGTTATTCTCACTCGCCTGAGCTAACCTATTCTATCAACAAGGTTTCACAATTCATGCATAGTCCCTAGGATCACCACTGGAAAGTTTTCAAGATAGTCTTAAGGTATCTTATAGGTACCTTGAATCACGATATCCTCATCAAACACAATAATAATACCAATATTATGGGATTCTGTGACTCAGACTGGGGAAATGATATTGACGATAGAAAATATATTACTGGTTATTGTGTTTATTTTTTGTTCCAACATCATCTCATAATCATCCCATAAACAAAAGGAAGTTTCTTGGAGTAGCACGAAAGCGGAGTATCATGGAGTTCTTGCTGATATAATCTGGCTTCAACCCTTACCTTCAGAACTTCATATCTCCACTACTATTCCAAAAGTTTTTCTCTGATATTCTTGGAGTTGTCTTACTCTCTGCAAATCCTATTATGCACTAAAAAACCAAACACTTTGAGTTGGATCCTTCATTTCATACGTGACCGACCACATTCAAAACTAATGTGGATGCCTCACTCATATTCCAGCACAATTCCAAGTTGTTGATATCCTAACTAAATCCATTTCTTATTCACGTTTTGGCTCTAAATAAACTTACGGTTTTGGATAATCCAAACCTAAGTTTACGAGGGGATATTAACCATATTGGATAATTGTTTTCCAAATGTATATACTTTTGAATCTTACACTCACATGCACTATGCTTTACGTTATATATACTCTATATATTCTCTCTTTCAATAATACAATACATTTATATTTTCCCTTTCTCTCTTTTCTATGTTTTCTCTTGCCCTTACACTCATCACAACATCTAGCACCTAGCTTTTGCCTATTTTATACATATTTTATGGAGTGTAGGACTTCTAACTTAACCCTATGTTCATTGGTTAATGTTGATTAGGGTTTTTAAAGGTTTGACCGTCTAACAATGCCCAATTGAGACCCCAATTAGGGCCTATATGCACCTCTGTACAAAATACAACTAGAAAATACACCTACACATTTATCTACAAGACTAGAAAGAGTGAAGAAAATCTTAGTATTCTAATCTTTGTTACACAGTCTCCATCATTTTTTTTAATTCATACAAGTCGACCCATGAATCCATTGCTGTGCAGAACAAATCAGACCTATTGCCCCTTAATTTGTATGCAAATCAATCAAATGCAGGACTATGGTTCAACTTAAATCGTCACTCCTAAAAAAGAAAAAATTTAAAGGTTTGTTATATTTCTTCCATCTTATCATTGGTGAGCTAATATTTTAATCTATATAACATGTTGACAGAAATTCACAACCTATAATTTCCTACAGAAATTGTACGAAATATTCTACCAAAAAAAAGTTTGAATAAACTGGAGTCTAAAAAGGGAAGATTATGCAGTGAAGGACGGATAATATTATTTTTGAAAAAATTCAACACTTATTCGATCGTTCTATTTTATTTTTTCTATGAAATGTGCTATATGCAAAAAAACAGATCCAAACTTTTAAAAAAGAAAAATCATAGTAACCATGAATATAAAATTTACATAACAATTCTACACTTTTTTTCAGGTCTCCCTGATAATCAATTTTATGTAAAAAAAACTGTAATTTCCACTTAAAATACACAAAACCCCAACTTTAGAAATATATGAGAACCAAAAATTGTATAAAAGAGAAAAAGATATTTGTAAGTTAGATATTTTTATGACTTGTATATTTCTTCTTCTTTCCAATCGCATAGCACCATATATAAGTAAATACAATTTTGAAAAAAAACATTAAATGTGATGGCTTGGTGTAACCATAATTAATATATGAATAGTGAGTATGAGAGTGAATGGCTAAGACTCTGTCAAACAACAAAAGTTTGGTTATTATACACCTCAACTTGATAATTTAATATAAAAAACAAAATCAAAGAGAAAAAGAAAGTGGAGTCCAAAAATAGAGACATTTAGAAATATAGGTAGATAATTAGTGAAAACTTGACTATTTATGAATTGAGTTTTTATAATGATTTCAATATTAATTTAAAAAACTAATTCTTGGCTTTTAGAAGAAATCAAGCTACAAAAATTAGAACATTAAAAGTGCAATTCAGCCCTATCAACCACCTTCCTACCGTAATAAATGAAAGCAGAATTGTGTTAAAGCATCATGTGCGTATACATATGATGACTTTGACTGGATTTTAAGCGAATACATTAGTTATGTAGTTATTATTTATACATAGCTTCATTCATAATCTGTTATAGATTAGAATTTTTTCGTTCAACAAATATTCCTTACTATCCGTTATAAACTTTAACGTCTGTTGTTTGAACAAATTGTATTAGAGTTGAGTCACAAGTTCAATTTATATAAAACAAATATTGAGGAATATTGTTGCAAGTAGTATCAATTGTTTATAATAATTGTTAAAGAGAGATTAAAAAGATTGTTGTAAGTAGCATTAATTATTTTACGTATAAATTAAGTGAACCAACTTTGAATTGAGATATTTAAACTACTATATTTTTAAATATAAAACATTACGTTTTGACTATTTAGTATAATTTTTGGTCCACTGATATGTTTGATCAACAACATTTTAAATGATAGTTCAAAACTACAAAAATATGATGTAATGCAAAGAATAATGACCTTCGTACGAGACTACAAGGTTGAACCAGATAAGTAGTATGAGATTGCAATGAAAGAGGTTGAACTAGATAATTATATTTCACTATCTCTTTAATAAATAAATATTTTATATTCTAGATTAATTTTAAGCTTTTATATCTTTTAGTATTAAATAGATATACAATCATTTGACTTGGAAGCAAATTACTACATCATATGAATATGTACAACATATTTTATTAATTTTTAGCACATTAAAATAATTGATATACTATATTAGTTTTTGAACCTTTCAATTGTTATTTTTTTTTCAATATATATAGAATTCACCTTCTTAGTGATTGAAAATCGCAAGTTTTACTGATATACTATACGAGCATTCGGTGGAGAGATAAATCCTTGTTTAGTTGATTTGAAGCATTTGAATTACTTAGATTTCAGCGGCAATATTTTTGAAAGCAGTCCAATTCCTTCTTTCATTGCAACAATCACTTCCTTAACTCATCTCAACCTTTCTTGATGGAAGAGGCTCCACACCAACCCTTTCAGAGGCCACCAAAATGCTACCTTGAGGCAACCACTAGAGTCATAGTCAAAGAGGGGTCAAGAGGACACATTTTACATGTCATAGACTCTAGTGTGTCATAGTTTTTCTTATTTTTCTAGTCAAAGTAGCATAGTTTAAATATTTTTGTAAATGTGTTGAAAAATGCAAAGTGGTACCTAAAATGCTAACCTAAGTTTAATTAGAGTTTCCTACTGCTAATTAAACTTAGGTCCAGCCCACAATTAGCCTAAGTGGAGCATAAGGTTCTAGAACTCTTAGCACATGGAAGAATTCTAGAACCTACCTCACATGTGCTGAATTTTGGAAGCCACCATCCCATGTGCTCCCATGTGCCATGTGCTCCATGTGCTTCCATGTGCTCCATGTGCTTCCATGTGCTCACACTTGCATGTAATTTGGCTAGCATTTCATTTGTATTTGGCTCTTCAAATTCCAACCCTCCAATCCTATATAAGGAGGTGCTTGGCTCTCATTTTGGTAAGATTGAATAGAGTATTGTTATGCTGCCAAATTTGTGCCATACACTACTCTTTGCCTAGCATCTAGGTTTTAATCTTCACTTCATCACCTTCAAAGGGGCTGGCCGAACCTCCCCAATTCCCCATTCTCATGCACCTTCAAGGCACCCATACTTCCTAGGAAGGCCTTGCTTCATCTCCTCCACAAGCTTCCACAAGTTCATCACCAAAACGCAAAGAAGAGCTAAAAGGAATGCCATCATTTGGTATCATGAGCTATGGTCTTCAAGAGATAAGTATCTCTTTTCATTTTTTTGCTTGAGTTCTTCTTATTTCCAAGTTGTTCATCTTGTGTTCATCTTGTCTTGCTGTTTTTATGTTTTTAATATGATTTGAATGCTATTCTATGCATTTCAATCGGTAGTTTTTGTTCAAATTGTGCTTGAGCATCTTATTTCAATTTTGTGTAGGATTCTTTGGTACATTGTGTTGCTGTTTTTTATTTTTAGGTTGCGTGAGTCTTGATTGAAATTCTATTCGGTTCATATTAATATGTTTGAGTCATTTTATTTTATGAATCTATAAGTTTTGTCAAGTCATGTGATTCCAAAAATTGTCAACAAATCTTAGTAGTACTTTTCTTGATTTATTTGTTTCTTGTTTTGAGTTGAGTGCTTAATCTGAATTCTGTTTTGGTTTGATCCTTTGGTGCATTTTTCTTTTTTAGTTTGAGTTCATATTTGTGTGCTAGATCCACACAAATTCCATCACATTAATTCCATTGTGTTTTTGAAGTATATCTTTCTGTTTTGATTCCAGATTTCAGAATCCTCTGTTTTCACAAATTTATTTTGGCTGTTTTGCTTTATGAAAATTAAATATGTCTTAAGAAAATTCTGAGCTTCTGGATTTCAATAGTTTGAGGTGTTAGCACAAAAAGAAAAAAAAGAATCAGTTGAAAAAACAAAATAAAAAAAAAAGATAAATCATACAAAAGAAGTGTGCATTCTGGCACTACACCTGACGGTAATTGGACACTGTTTTTGGAAAAATTATCATAATTAATTGGCGCATGTGATTGGAGTGAAACCAACGCCAAAAGTTTTTTAAGAAACTGAATTGATTGTGTTTAAATTTTCAGAAACAAATACAAAATATCCAGCTCAACATAAATCTTTTAAGTCACGCTTTCTGGACCACAATATTTTTAGTTGTGCTGTTTTGGTTTTTCAAATCAATTATAGTGCCAATCTTTAGGTTCCTTTTGTGTGTCATCCATTATTTGAGTGCCTATTTTTATTTGCTTGTCCAATTCATTTTGAACTCCTTCTAGTTGTGTCACTTTATTAAATCCAATTGCAGTGGTGCTGCTTTTAAATTTTAATTGTTTCTTGCTTTCTTTTCTTGACCTCTAAATTTGTTGGTGGATAAATATCAATTGGTGCTTCTTGAGTGGGATTTGACTTGAGGAGAGTCTAGCTTTACTTAATAGGTACTGTATTGAAGAATTTAATTACTTAAATCAAAGAGGATCAAGGCAAGGGGCAGCAACAAACACAATACCAAAATACACCATACACCTTGAAGGATACAACAAAGAAGAGTAACAACAAGTCAAAGGAGTGTCTTGTTGAAATTTAATTTGTGCAATTTAATTTCTTTGCATTTCTTGAATTCTAATTACATCTTACTCTTGTTAATTAGTGGATTAATCACGAATTAGACGGTGAGTGTGTCTTCAAAGGCTCAAAGTGTCTAAGAAGCCTCACCTAGGAACGACTAGTTTAAGCTTTCTAGGTTAGCCTTTGTTAATTGTTCTAGCTAGTTTACCTTACGTCAATATTTTCTTAGTTTGCTTAATTTGCTTATGCTTATCTTTGTTTAAAGCTTTGATAAATTGTTTTAGTTGATAAATAGCTTTGCATTGTTTTATTGCATAAAATTTGATTTCTCCATCCTCATTGTTCTAAGTGATGTGAATGTAACTACAAGAATACATGATTCTTTGACATTCTTAGGAGCAACTTGAGCTGGTCATAAATGGCACTTTACTTTAGAATTGGATCAATGTTCTAATTCAAGAACTCACCAAGACTTAGCACCAACCAAGACTCATATGGAAGTCCATATATTGTCCAATGGAATCAAAACACAAGGAATGAAGAACAAGAATTGAAAACTGGACAGAATTGAGAAGCTAAGCTACTGAACCGAACCGAAATAAAGAAACAAAGCTGGAAGTACAGAATTAAACGGTGCAAATGAAAGGAAAGACTGGGAAATTAAAACTGCCGAATGGAAAATTGAATAAAAGGAAGAAGAACACTTATGGAAGAAACTTGCTGGATTTTGAGAATTGGAAGAACACTTCACGCCACTTGGTTCCTTGATCCAAGATAAGTGATGGAATGCCGCCACTTGAAGCTCACCATTGCTCACAAGATAAGGCAAAGGAAGAAGAAGACTCAAGACTCACAATTTCTCTCCAAATTTGAGTATAGTCTCTCTACTATATAATTCCAATATGAAAAATACAAAGAGAAGCACCTTATTTATAGCCTAAGAGGTGCTGAAAATGCAAGCTAAATGACACACAAATGCTGATGAAATTCGGCGCCAACTAGACAATGAAGGAAGTGTGACTTTCCTTCCTAGTTTGGCACCTCCTAAACTCCTATCTACACTCCCCCCTACACTCCTTTACTACTTACACCTTTTTATTACATCCACACCCCTATTCTACAAAAGAAATAAGAAAAGCCATCTTATTATACTCTTATCCCAAAGCTCTTGCCATGCTCCTAGTAATTCGTTGGGCTTGGGCCCCTTGTTGGGCTTGGACCCCTTGATGGGCTTGGGCCCCTTGTTGGGCTTGGGCTTCATGGGCTTGAGCATCCTCTACTTGGTTTCCATCATACTCCCCGGGTTGGAGAGAATTCGTCCACGAATTTGGGAAACCTGCAGCAAAAGGAGTGAGATCAGTAACATTGAAAGAATTACTACCAAGATAAGTAGAGGGCATATCTAACTCATAGGCATTATCATTATTGAAAAACGGTCCACTACCACAAAGATGGAATCCTTACCCTTCGATGTCTTGGGTAGTCCTAAGATAAAATCCATAGAAATATCAACCCAAGGCATTGTAGGGATAGGAAGAGGGGTATATAAACCATGGGGTTGGACCTTAGATTTAGCCTTCCTACATGCTATACATCTATCACAGAAGGTATGTACGGATTTGCGCATGTGAGGCCAAAAGAAATGTTCATGCAATGTTTCTAAGGTCTTAGCTACCCCAAAATGTCCCATAAGCCCACCCTCATGAGCCTCTCTAACAAGAGATTGTCTTATGGATCCTAGGGGCACACAAAGTCTTTTTCCTTTGAAAAGAAAACCATTATGTAAGAAAAAGTCTTTGTGGCCTCCCTTGGAACACTCTTGAAAGATTAGAGAGAAATCTAAGTCATCATGATAAAGTTCCTTTATGTGATCAAATCCTAAATATTGAACATTCAAAACATTTAACAAGGTATATCTTCTTGAAAGAGCATCGGCCACCACATTAATTTTACCTTGTTTATGTTTGATCACATAAGGAAATTGCTCAATAAACTCCACCCACTTAGCATGTCTCTTATTAATCTTGCTTTGGCTTTTCAAATATTTAAGGGACTCATGATCACTATGGATCACAAATTCCTTTGGAAAAAGATAATGTTGCCAATTTTGCAAAGCTCTAACAAGAGCATAAAGTTCTTTATCATAAGTGGAGTAATTGAGATGACTCCCTTTGAGTTTCTCACTAAAATAAGCTATGGGGTGTCCTTCTTGAAGGAGGACGGCCCCAATGCCTATATTAGAGGCATCACACTCTATTTCAAATGTCTTAGCAAAGTTAGGAAGGGCTAGAATGGGGGCTTTAGTTAATTTATCTTTCAAAGTTTGAAAAGCGTTTTCTTGCTCTTGTCCCCACTTAAAAACCACATCCTTCTTTACTATGGCATTTAATGGTGCGGCAATTGTACTAAAGTCTTTCACAAACCGCCTATAAAAAATAGCAAGTCCATGAAAGCTTCGTACTTCATTGACATTGGTGGGTGTAGGCCAATGTTGAATTGCTGCAACTTTTGTTTGATCTACATGCACCCCTTTATGACTAACCACAAACCCTAGGAAGTCTATATGATCTAATGCAAAGAAACATTTAGCATGATTAGCATACAATTTCTCCTTCCTAAGGGTATCTAAAACTTGTCTACCATGTGACTCATGATCTTCTAAGGACAAGCTATATATAAGAATATCATCAAAGTAAACCACAACAAACTTGCCAATGAATGCTCTTAAAACATGATGCATGAGTCGCATGAAGGTACTAGGAGCATTAGTCAAGCCAAAAGGCATGACCAACCACTCATATAAACCAAATTTGGTCTTAAAAGCGGTTTTCCATTCATCACCATGTTTAATTCGAATTTGATTGTAACCACTCTTAAGATCAATTTTGGAAAATATTTTAGACCCATGTAATTCATCCAACAAGTCATCTAACCTAGGAATGGGATGCCTATATTTGATGGTGGTGTTATTTATGGCGCAACAATCCGTACACATCCTCCATGTCCCATCCTTTTTAGGGACAAGTATGACAGGCATAGCACATGGGCTCATGCTATCTTGTACTCACCCCTTAGCTAATAAATCCTCAACTTGTCTTTGAATTTCTTTGGTCTCTTGGGGATTGGTCCTATATGCAGGGCGATTTGGTAAAGAAACCCCGGGCATGAAGTCTATTTGGTGTTCAATCCCTCTTAGAGGTGGTAAGCCTTTAGGAGGATCTTGAAACACATCTTCATATTCCTTTACCAAATTGTCCAAACATGTGGGACTATCCTTAGCCAACTCACATTCAATAGTACTAGGAATAGCTAAAAAAATAGGCTTGTGAGTAACTATTACCTTTTTGACTTGTTAGGTAGATATGAGAAGGCTTCTCTTGAAATTTTTTATATCTTTTTCTTTCTCTCTCTGTTCTCTCATTTTGACTTGGTCCTCATGTACTTCCTTTGGAGAGAGAGACTTAAGAATGACTTTGTGCCCATGGAAGTGGAAAGAAATTTTGTTGGTAAAGCCATCATAAAAAACTTTTCTATCAAATTGCCATGGCCTACCTAAAAGAATATGTGTGGCCTCCATTGGGACAACATCACACAAGACCTCATCTTTATATTTGCCAATGGAAAATGTAATGAGGACTTGTTTGTTCACCACTAACTCACCCACCTCACTCAACCATTGTAACTTGTAGGGCTTGGCATGAGAGATGGTAGGCAATCCAAGTTTGTCTACCACTCTTGTGCTTGCCACATTTGCACAACTCCCCCCCATCCACAATCAAAGAGCAAACTCTATCTTTAATAAGACACCTTGAATGAAAAATATTTTCTCTTTGAGTTTCATCAAAAGGTTTTAACACTTGTCCAAGCATGCGTCTTATTACTAACAGGTCACCCTCATGTGGGCTTTCACTTTCACTCTCACTTGGGGATCTAGAAGGTGAGGAATGTCTAGAAAATTCGGACCCATGCTCACTACTATATACCCCATCATGCATATACATAGCTCGTTTAGAAGGGCAATTAGAAGCAATATGTCCATAGCTTAAGCATTTAAAACACTTCTTACTAGACGACTTATGTGGTGATTTAGGCCTAGAATTGGAGGTGGAAGGCTTAGACTCTCTAGGTTTGAAAGTAGAGTCCTTAGAAGGAATATTTGAAAAAGAGTTATTTTTATTTTTCCAAGAAGAGTGGTAGTAGTTATCTTTAGAAGAATTTTTGAAAGCATTTTTCCTTGCAAGTTGATTTTCAATTTTGCTAGCAAGGTGCACCACATTTTCCAAAGAATAATATTCTTGTAACTCTACCACGTCTTGAATATCCCTTCGAAGTCCACTCACAAACCTAGCTATCTTGGCTTCCTCACTCTCATCCATATTAACTCGAATTAAAAGCGTGTCTAATTGTTTAAAGTAATCATCCACACTTAGCGTGCCTTGATGAAACCGTTGGAGTTTCAACATAAGGTCTTTCCTAAAGTGTGGGGGTACGAATCTAGCGCGTAAACATGCTTTCAAATCGTTCCAAGAGACCACGGGCGGCCTCTTGTGTAGGTCAATGTCCATGAGGTATTGATGCCACCATTGCATGGCATAGTCCAAAAATTCTAAAGAAGCTAACTTAACCCTATGCTCATCCTTAACCCCATTTACATCAAAAATTTGGTCCACCTTAGCCTCCCATCCTAAGTATACATTGGGATCACTTTCACCACTAAAACTAGGAAGTTTTACATTAGGAGAACAAGGGCCAGCCACATGTTGGCGCCTCTCTTCATGGTGATGATGTCTTGGCCTTGGATTGTCTTTATAATAACCATGAGAAGAATGGGAGTGCCTTGAAGAATGCCGAATTGGAAGAGTTCTTCTCTCACGGTTTTGATGCATTTCTTCTCGGTTTAACTCCAAACTTTGGAGCCGTGCTTCCATCTTCCGTATCACCTCAAGATAGTGAGCATTGGATTGCTTGGCATTCTCTAAGTCTTCATAAAGGGCTGCCTTTTGTGGGGAGCACGGTTTGGAGGACTCTCCACTAGAGAAATGAGCCATGAGCAGAAAATACACAAAAACAGAAAACAAAACAGTGAAAGAAACTTGTTAGACAATTAAAAACAGTGAGATATAGGTTGCTGGAAAATGCCCAAGAAAGCACTCAAACCACTCCAAGAAAATATTCTGTCTTCAACCAAGCCTTGCTTGTGGAATGGAGTAGCTTCAAGTGAAATATGGCACAACAAACCAACTTACTTAAGAACAAGTATCCACACAACTTTAAGAAGAACAAAAAAGACAAGCAAGAAAAGGTATAAACAATAAAAGCTAAACCAAAAACAAAGAGCAATGTATGACAAACTAGAAAGAATATGAATGAAAGACAATCAAGAAAAATAAAGAACTCAATGAAGAAAGAAGGCACACAAAAAGAGTCCTAAAGAAAAGTGCTAGAGTAGATTAAAGAAAACAGAAAACAGCTACTGGAAAAAAAAAATTTGTTGTTTTTTTTTTTAAAGCAAACTGTGCTATGTTTACAGATTTAACTGTACTGATTGAAAGCGAACTGGAAAGTGAAAATTTAACCAGAGAAACTTCAATGTCTTAACTCAATAATGGCACTGGAATGAGGTAAAATAGTAAGCCAATTGAGAGAAATAAATTTTTCAAATTTGCTGCCCAATTACCGTATTCTTTTCGGCAGTATTGTACACTTTCCGTATTTTATTTATAATTTTTTGTGTACTTGGAATTTTTGAGTAATTCTTTTTTCTATGCTTTTGTAACACTTTGAAGTATGTAAATCCAAATTTTCACAAATTTCATATGAGCCAATTAATTGCAGTAAATTGAAAACAGTTGCACGTTTGTAAGAAAACAGAGGAGCCTATTTAGGAATGAAAAACAGTAGGATGAACTAACAAAGACATAATGGAAAGTATGTAAAGGAACTTGTATAGAATGAGAATACAAGCAAGAACTCAAATCTAAAAATGAAAATGCACAAAGGATCAAGCAATAAACTCAAAACAGAAAGTAAACCAAAGCAAGAAACAATTAAAGCAATAAAAGTACTACTAGAAGTAATGACAATTATGGAATAACATGACTAAGACAAAACTTGACATGATTACAAAATTTAAAGACATATAACAAGATAAAACAACAAGTGAAAGGAAGCTTAAGGTCAACTCTAGGAAGGAGAATGCCATTCCACAAGAGCAGCCATACTCATACAAACAATGAGTGCCATAATCCTTTTCACAAACACTTGGTGTAACAAAAGAAAAAACAGCAAGAAAACTCAAAATAAATCCTAAAAATAGAATGGTAAACAACTTGAATTAAAGAGCTCTTGAAAGTAAAGTGCAATACAAATCAAAATTTAAGCAAAAACAAGCCTAGACTCTAGATACCACATGATGTGAATGTAACTACAAGAATACATGATTCTTTGACATTCTTAGGAGCAACTTGAGCTGGTCATAAATGGCACTTTACTTTAGAATTGGATCAATGTTCTAATTCAAGAACTCACCAAGACTTAGCACCAACATATGGAAGTCCATATATTGTCAAATGGAATCAAAACACAAGGAATGAAGAACAAGAATTGAAAACTGGACAGAATTGAGAAGCTAAGCTACTGAACCGAACCGAAATAAAGAAACAAAGCTGGAAGTACAGAATTAAACGGTGCAGATGAAAGGAAAGACTAGGAAATTAAAACTGCCGAATGGAAAATTGAATAAAAGGAAGAAGAACACTTATGGAAGAAACTTGCCGGATTTTGAGAATTGGAAGAACACTTCACGCCACTTGGTTCCTTGATCCAAGATAAGTGATGGAATGCCGCCACTTGAAGCTCACCATTGCTCACAAGATAAGGCAAAGGAAGAAGAAGACTCAAGACTCACAATTTCTCTCCAAATTTGAGTATAGTCTCTCTACTATATAATTCCAATCTGAAAAATACAAAGAGAAGCACCTTATTTATAGCCTAAGAGGTGCTAAAAATGCAAGCTAAATGACACACAAATGTTGATGAAATTTGGCGCCAACTAGACAATGAAGGAAGTGTGACTTTCCTTCCTAGTTTGGCACCTCCTAAACTTCTATCTACACTCCCCCTAGACTCCCTTACTACTTACACCTTTTTATTACATCCACACCCCTATTCTACAAAAGAAATAAGAAGAGCCATCTTATTATACTCTTGTCCCAAAGCTCTTGCCATGCTCCTAGTAATTCGTTGGGCTTGGGCCCCTTGTTGGGCTTGGGCTTCATGGGCTTGAGCATCCTCTACTTGGTTTCCATCACTAAGTGATTTACCTAAAGAAAGAATTGTGTGAAGATTTTGAGGGATAGTTTTTGGCTAAGGCAAAACTTGGTATTTAAGTAGTCCGTAGTGACTCACCTCTCTTACCTAGAAAACTATCTTCATTAACTTTCCTCTTCTTTCTTAAAGTAAAACATTTCTAAACACAAAGTTTTAGTTATGTCTTCTCACTCCTCTAAATCTCTTAAAAGTGATGTGAAATCCTTGAAATCTCTTTTAAAACAACTTTCCAAGGATATTCAATCAATTTTATCTAAACAATTAGAGAATGAGACCAAAACTAATTAATTGACTAAAGCAAAGGATGAGAAGTCTCAAATTTAAAAAAAATACATTCTCATGCATATAGCTCTCAAGTTTATGATTCTTTTGGGGAAGAAAGTCTTAGGATTAATGAATATCATCAACCATCCCCTAGGAGAGCTAAAAAAGAGAGACAAGAAAACCTAAAGGAGGTTAAGGTAGAGCTACCTCATTTCTATGGGAAAGAAGATGTAGAAACATATCTATATTGGGAGATGAGGGTAGAGCAATTGTTTGCTTGCAACCATGTGAGTGAAGAAAAGAAAGTACCCTTAGCTACCTTAAGTTTTCAAGGTGATGCTATGTATTGGTGGAATGCCCTAAAAAGAGAGAGACATCTCCACAAGGACCCTCCCATTACATATTGGAATGACCTTATGGGAGCCTTGAGATGTCGCCATATTCCCTCACTTTACAATAGGAAGTTGATGGACAAGCTCCAAAGACTTCATCAAAGAAATATGAGTGTAGAAGAATATTGGCAAAAGATGATGTCATATATTAAGAGGGCAAGGATTCATGAAGAAAGCCATACCACCATATCTAGGTTTTTAAGTGGTCTCAAACTTGAGATAAGAAACAAAGTTGAACTTTTATCTTATAGAGATTTAAATGACTTGATTCAACTTAGCATTAAAGTTGAAAAACAAATTTTGAGAAAACAATCAAGTCAAAAACAAAGTTCATACTCTGTATCTTATGACAAAGATGAGTTCCAAAGAGGGGGAGAACATATAAAAGAAACATCTCTAAAACTTTCCCAAAACCTAGCTGAGCATATCTCACACACTCAAGCTAGAGAAATTCAATTACATACCTTGGTAATGATCAATTAGCATCTCAATGTTCCAATGAAAGATCTATGATCTTAAGGGACAAAGATGAGAATAATAGCCAAGAAAAAGAAGCTAGTGAGAGTGATGAAAATGTAAAAATGGAAAATCAAGAGAAAACCCTTGAAAAGCAAAAGGCGTGGGAGAAGAGTGTTCCTTCCCACAAGGTCATTCAACAAGAAGGAAAAGTTGAAAATACCTTTGAAAAAATGCTTCTTGTTGAACAACCAAGCCTTACCTTTTGTAAAGGAACACTTGCAAGCCTAGTAAAAAAACAAGAATCCTTAAAAGAGGCTTGCGTAGATAAAAATGTAGTAGATTATTTTTCATATGTGCTAAGATCTCACCAAGTGAAGGTCAAGTTATCTATAGGCATCTACAAAGACAATTTTTTATGTGAGGTAGTGCCTAAAGAAACTTGTCATGTCTTATTGAGACAACCATTGCAAAGAATTAAAATTTTCATGAACAAAGGTTGTATCAACGAGACTACCTTCACACATAAAAGAGAAATTCTTCATAAAGGAGAACTCATGGGCCAAATTAGAGTTGATAAAACACTAGATCTTTTAAAAGGAAAACTCTTGTCTCCCATGAGAAAAGATGTTCAAATACATTACCCTAGATACATTCCTTGTTTTAAAAATACATCTAAGGCGATGTCTCATGAACTCTATACTCCTTTACATAAAAGGTATTGATTCCATTTTTGGGGATAAGCTCTTCTCTAGAGAAGTAATTAGACTTCATAGTTTACCTCTATGCATAGTATTGAAAAGAGCTCCAAACTTTGAAAACCATTTTTTGAGGATACTTTTAGAAAAACTTGTAACTAAGTTGTACTCTTCAAATTCTTATCATCCTCAAAAGAATGGTCAAACTGAAATTGAAAATATAGCTCTTTCTACTATACCTAGAGTAATCATGAAGTGCACACACAACTCTAGAGATGAGCATGCATACAATAGAGTAGTCCACAAGACTACTAATATTTCTACATTTGAAATTATATGTGGACTTAATTCACTTTCTCCTTTTAAGGTGTTACCATTTCCTAAAGGATTTATGCCTAAGGAAAAAGTAACAAAGATTGAAAATTTTAAAATAAGGATTAGAGAACACATACAACGATCAAAAGAGAAATATTGTAAAAAGTTGTCAAAAGCAAAAGAAAAACAAAAATGACAACTTCATAAAATTGATTTATATATAACTACTTCAACTAACTCATTTTCTTTATTTGATAATTCCCCTAGATGGAAGTTTGATCCGGGAGGACAAGCATAGTTGAAGAAGCAAGAGGCTGCTATCCGAGATCAACACTGTGGATCTGAGGATAGATTTTCTCAAGAAGGAGGACATGATGGACACCATCCAGCCATATACATCCATCTCCCTAGCCATGAAGAAGAAGAAACAATGGATTTGAGGACAAATCCTTTTCAAGAGGGAGGAGATGATGGAAGAGGCCCCATCACCAACCCTTTGAGAGGCCACCAAAATGCTACCTTGAGGCAACCACTAGAGTCATAGTCAAAGAGGGGTCAAGAGGACACATTTTACATGTCATAGACTCTAGTGTGTCATAGTTTTTCTTATTTTTCTAGTCAAAGTAGCATAGTTTAAATATTTTTGTAAATGTGTTGAAACATGCAAAGTGGTACCTAAAATGCTAACCTAAGTTTAATTAGAGTTTCCTACTCCTAATTAAACTTAGGTCCAGCCCACAATTAGCCTAAGTGGAGCATAAGGTTCTAGAACTCCTAGCACATGGAAGAATTGATGTGAATGCAATAGCAAGAATACATGATTCTTTGACATTCTTAGGAGCAACTTGAGCTGGTCATGAAAAGGCACTTTACTTAGAATTGGATCAATGTTCTAATTCAAGAACTCACCAAGACTTTGCACCAACCGAAGCTCATATGGAAGTCCATATATTGTCAAATGGAATCAAACCACAATGATGAAGAACAAGAAAGGAAAACCAAACAGAAATGTAAGGAAAGGCTACTGTACTGAACCGAAACAAAAGAAACAAAGCTGGAAACACAATTTCAAACGGTACAAATGCAAGGAAACTAAGAACTACCGAATGGAAATTGAAGAAATGAAAGAAGAACACTTATAGAAAGGAGTTTGCTGGATTTAAAGACTTGGAGAAGCAATTCACGCCACTTGTAGCCATGTTCCAAGATAAGTGAAGGAGTGCCGCCACTTGAAGCTCACCATTACTCACAAGATAAGGCAAGGAAGAAGAAGACTCAAAACTCACAATTTCTCTCTAAATTTGAGTATAGTTTCTCTACTTAAAAATCCAAATCTGATTTGTACAAGGGCACACCTTTATTTATAGCCTATAAGGTGCTGAAATGCAAAGCCAAATGTGCCTCAAATGAAAGTCAAATTTGGCGCCAACTAGTGCATGAAGGAAGTGTGACTTTCCTTCCTAGTTTGGCACCTCCTAACTCCTATCTACACTCCCCCTAGCCTCCCTTACTACTTACACCTATTTATTTCATCCGCACCCCTATTCTATAAAAGAAATAAGAAGAGCCATCTTATTATACTCTTGTCCTAAAGCTCTTGCCATGCTCCTAGTGATTCGTTGGACTTGGGCCCCTTGCTGGGCTTGGGCCCCTTGTTGGGCTTGGGTTTCATGGCCTTGAGCATCCTCTACTTGGTTTCCATCATACTCCCCGGGTTGGAGAGAATTTGTCCACGAATTTGGGAAACCTGCAGCAAAAGGAGTGAGATCAATAACATTGAAAGAATTACTACCAAGATAAGTAGTGGGCATATCTAACTCATAGGCATTATCATTAATCCTCTTGATGACTTGGAAAGGGCCATCACCACGAGGCATAAGTTTTGACTTTCTTAAAGAAGGAAATATATCCTTTCTCAAATGAAGCCAAACCCAATCACCGGGCTCAAAGATTAATGCCTTTCTCCTTTGGTTGGCAGTGTCAGCATACTTACCAACTTTCTTCTCAATTTGTAACTTGATGCGGTTATGCAAATCCTTAATAAAAGAAGCCTTTTCAAAACCATCTTTGCATAGAACCTCATCAAGTACAGGAATGGGAAGAAGATCTAGAGGTGTGAGGGGATTAAACCCATAAACAACCTTAAAAGGAGAATGGTTAGTGGTGGAATTTACTACCCTATTATAAGCAAATTCAACATGAGGTAGTAAATCCTCCCAAGCCCTTGGATTCCCGGAAATAAAGCATCTCAATAATTGACCCAAAGTTCTATTAACCACTTCAGTTTGACCATCAGTTTGGGGGTGGCAAGTAGTAGAAAACAAAAGTTTTGTGCCAAGTTTCCCCCATAAGGTCCTCCAAAAGTGACTTAAGAACATAGAATCCCTATCGGATACTATACTTCTAGGAAGTCCATGTAAACGAACAACTTCCTTGAAGAAGAGATTTGCAATATGGCAAGAATCATCCACTTTGTGGCATGGAATAAAATGAGCCATTTTAGAAAAACGGTCCACTACCACAAAGATGGAATCCTTACCCTTCGATGTCTTGGGTAGTCCTAAGATAAAATCCATAGAAATATCAACCCAAGGCATTGTAGGGATAGGAAGAGGGGTATATAAACCATGGGGTTGGACCTTAGATTTAGCCTTCCTACATGCTATACATTTATCACAGAAGGTATGTACGAATTTGTGCATGTGAGGCCAAAAGAAGTGTTCATGCAATGTTTCTAAAGTCTTAGCAACCCCAAAATGTCCCATAAGCCCACCCTCATGAGCCTCTCTAACAAGAGATTGTCTTATGGATCCTTGGGGAATACAAAGTCTTTTCCCTTTGAAAAGAAAACCATTATGTAAGAAAAAGTCTTTGTGACCTCCCTCGGAACACTCTTGATAGATTAGAGAGAAATCTAAGTCATCTTTATAAAGTTCCTTTATGTGATCAAAGCCTAAATATTGAACATTCAAAACATTTAACAAGGTATATCTTCTTGAAAGAGCATCGGCAACAACATTAATTTTACCTTGTTTATGTTTGATCACATATGGAAATTGCTCAATAAACTCCACCCACTTAGCATGTCTCTTATTAAGCTTGCTTTGGCTCTTCAAATATTTAAGGGACTCATGATCACTATGGATCACAAATTCCTTTGGAAAAAGATAGTGTTGCCAATTTTGCAAAGCTCTAACAAGAGCATAAAGCTCTTTATCATAAGTGGAGTAATTGAGATGACTCCCTTTGAGTTTCTCACTAAAATAAGCTATGGGGTGCCCTTCTTGAAGGAGAACGACCCCAATGCCTATATTAGAGGCATCACATTCTATTTCAAATGTCTTAGCAAAGTTAGGAAGGGCTAAAATGGGGGCTTTAGTCAATTTATCCTTTAAGGTTTGAAAAGCGTTTTCTTGCTCTTGTCCCCACTTAAAAACCACATCCTTCTTTACTATGGCATTTAAAGGTGCGGCAATTGTACTAAAGTCTTTCACAAACCGCCTATAAAAACTAGCAAGTCCATGAAAACTTCGTACTTCATTGACATTGGTTGGTATAGGCCAATGTTGAATTGCTGCAACTTTTGTTTGATCTACATGCACCCCTTTATGACTTACCACAAACCCTAGGAAGTCTATATGATCTAATGCAAAGAAACATTTAGCATGATTAGCATATAATTTTGCCTTCCTAAGTGATGGCAAATTTCATGAAGGTCTTCTTGAATCATGTAAGAGATGGTGCGGAAGCAATGGATGTGTGTGTGCAAGATCCTCTTAAGAGTGATGTTGATCTTGAAGGTGCATGATGTGTATGAACATTGGGAGGTTCGGCCAGTCCAAGGAAAGGTGAAGGATGTGAAGTTTAGAGCCTAGAGTTCTAGGAAGAAGCAAAGCTTGGCACAAAATGGCAGCATAACTTTACTCACAATAAACTTGAAAATACAAGGTGTAGGCTCCTCTTTTTATAGGCTAAAAAGGACCATAATGCAACCCTGATGCTAATCAAAATGAAATGCAAATTTACATCACATGGAGCACATGGCCATGTGGAGAATCCTTCTAGAAAGTGACCAAATCTTTAGCAAATCTAGGTCAAGTCTCATGGAATCAAGTTTATGCTATTTACACCACAACTAATACTAAACTACCCCTAATGGGCCTTCATGTAGCATAAACAAATCTGCATGGATTCGCTTGGCCATGGGCTTAGCAATTTGGTCCTAGAGGCTCCTTTCATTGGCCTAGACGCTCTCCACCTTGAGCTAGACGCTCCTCCCCTTTGGCCTAGACGCTCCTCCCTTAGCCCTAGACGCTCTTGGTTTGGTTTTGGATGCTCATGTCTTGGCTTTTGTCTTTCTTGTGAAGTTGTGCTTGGCCCTCTTCCATCATCCCCTTCCTCTTGAAAAGGATTTGTCCTCAAATCCAAAGCTTTTTCTTCAACTAGGGGGATGAGTGTGGCTGGATGGTTTCCATCATCTCCTCCTTCTTGAGAAGATCTATCCTCAGATCTACAGACTTGATCTCAGATAGCAGCCTCTTGCTTCGCCAAAGCTTGTCCTCCTGGATCAAACGTCCACCTATAGAAATCATCAAATAAAGCATAGGTGTTAGTTTGAAAATCAATTTTACTATGTTGCCATTTTTGTTTTTCTTTTGGTTTTGGCAACTTTGGACAATGTTTCTCTTTTGATTGTTGTATGTGTTCTGTAATCATCTTATGCATTTTGAAATGTGCATTTGTGGTTACTTTCTCTTTAGGCATAAATCCTATAGGAGATGGTAACAACTTAAAAGGAGAAAGATGATTTAGCCCACATATAACCTTAAAAGTAGAAATATAAGTAGTTTTGTGAACTACTTTATGGTATGTATGCTCATCTCTAGAGTTGTGTGTGCACTTCATGATTATTCTAGGCATAGTAGAAAGAGCTAAATTTTCAAATGTATTTTGACCATACGTTTGAGGATGATAAGAATTTAAAGTGTGCAACTTAGTTGCAAGTTTTCCAAAGGAAATCCTCATATCATGGTTTGCAAAATTTGAAGCTCTATTCAACACTATGCTTGAGGATAAACCATGAAGATGTATCACTTCTCTAGAGAAGAGTTTATCCATAACCATGAAAATTGAATCAAAACCTTTTGTTGTCCTAGGGAGTTTTAATATGAAATTTGTATTGATCCTGCCTGTTGACCAGAACGTTGGAACCTGCCTCGTCAAAGGATCGACGTGTGCACCGCTTCAAACCTCCGTCCTTCTTCAAGATCCACCTCAAGAACCTGCAAAAGAACAAAGCGGCGCCGCTGCGGCCGATCGCACTCCAACGCCCAAGTCAGTGACCGAACCACCAAATACTAAGAGCAAGAACACTCAAGAAATCTCAAGGAACCGTGCAATGTTCTCTCTCACAGTAAGCTCTAGAACTCGCAAGCGTAAAGAGTATAATCTGAACGCGCGTACCTCAGAAAGTTCGTTGAGAACCCTTATATACCTGGTCACTTTCTCTCTCCTGGCAGTTACAGACCTGGACACGTGGCTCGCATCCAGTCGTACACGTGCCATCATCTGGAGCCTCCTTGACTTGGGCGCTGCTCGTGACTCTCTTTTTGGCTAAGTTATTTATGCATGGTACTGCCCAGTGCATAGCTAACTTGGGAGCGCGATCTCTACTGGAATTGGCGAGTTATGGTGCTCTCGTACACCTTCCCTGTGGTCTCGCCGGCCGCCTTCATAATCTGCACCACCTTCACCTTCGGCGATGTGCTTGCTCTGGCGATCTCCAATCGCTTGGTCGCCTGAGTTTACATCTGGCGACTTCACCTTCAACTGGGCGATCGCCGGTCCTGGTATGCTGAAGATCGGAACACGCCAACTTAATAACTGGCGACTACACGAACCCCCCCGACTTCCTTCACTTCTGCGAATCTGGCGCCTTGTCAACACGCCTACACTGTAGCTTGGTGCCACGTCATCACTTCCGACTACCAAGATGGTACACAAGCCCCCCAGTCTTAAGCGAAGACTTGTCCAGCGAAAAGACTGAAAGAGTCACGTCAACACCGACCTACGTGGCACTGACGCAGAATTCCAAGCGGTTGTACTTTCTGCTTCTCTGACGCTCCACCAAACCCCTCACCCATCGCTCGACACGTGGCTTCATCAACGGTTACCTTCAGTTACCATTTGCGCTTCCCAAACCCATTTCGAAAAACCCTTAAACCCATTTTCACTCCACTGTTCCATCACTTTTCTTCGTATTCGCAAACGCTCCAACTTCCCTCTGCAAAAAAGCTCTCAGCGTTCTCCAATATTTTGAATCACCAGCATCCTTCATCGTCTTCCTGATCATCAAAAGGTACCTCCTTTCCTTCTTCTGCTGGTTTTTCCTGCATTTTAACCGATTCGCATCATCCTGTAACTGTCTGGTGCATACGTTGTGGGTTGTTTTTGCGATTTCTCCTTCTTCGTAACTTAGGGCTCTGTCAACGTCACAACGAACCTACGTTCGTTCGTTTTTCACCTTTCTTCCATGATCGAGTCAGCCTCTGTGACCCCTGATCATTTTTCCTTTTCTTCTTCCTTTGCAGCTGCAACAATGACTCGCTCAAAGATCACCCCAAAATCCTCCTCCTTCATCACGAAACCCCTCTTCACAAGCACACGACCCACCGCGAGTACGTGGCGCTTCGTCTTCTCAGGCTGAGAGGCCTGCACCTTCCCGCCCCAACCTGGCCCAGGCTACTCCGCCTATCATCGGAGGAGCCTCCGTCCCCCCACCAAACTTCAAAAAACTATACCCCTGGGCCAACTCGACCCTGTTGGGGGAAACATCTTCTGTGAACACTGCTGGGGCAGTTCTGCGATTGACGAAGGGGGATGAGCCTCACCAATCATTCCATAAGGAGCACGATGAGAAGATGACAGTGCTACCTTGCCCCCCTGGCCTGCCAGTTTGTGCTGACGACAAGGCAAACACCGGTGGAGCCTTCTGTTTCGTCTACACAACTCTATTCAAGAAGGTGAAACTCAGGTTTCCCTTCACCCGCTTTGAGAGGGAGCTTCTCACTGAGCTCAACATCGCCGCCGCCCAGCTTCATCCCAACAGCTGGGCGTTCGTGCGAGCGTTCCAAGTGATGTGCGACCATCTGGGGTTGCCAGCATCTGTAGATGTATTTTTATTTCTCTTCGAAGCCAAGCACCCGGGAGACCGCCTGTGGGTAAGCTTGAATGGGATTGCTGGGAGATCAATCCTTTCCATCTTCCAGCAATCCTATAAAGACTGGAAGGGCAAATTTGTCCAGATACGCCCCAACGAGAAAGACGCGTCATTGCTCGACGGTTTCCCCTTGTATTGGGTAAACAAGGGGAACAAAGAGTCCAAAAGCTGCTTCAGGAGACCCAGAAGTCCTGATAGCATGGGCGCTTTGGACAGAGATCTCTGCTTTTTCTGGAAGAGTGTGGTAGACGCCAACATCACCTTCCTCACCACCACACTTATCTGCTTCGAGTTCTTCGAGGACCAACTCGAAATTCGAATAGGTTAGAACGCTTAAGTTCTTGTTTTAATACTTACTTCTGTTAACTGTTTCTGGGCGTCTTGTGCGTTGTGCGCAAGACTTTGATTTTATTTTTCTGCACCCTTTATCTGTTTTGCTGCGTATTGCCTTATGCATTCATTTTCCCTCTGAACTAACCCTTGCATTTTTGCTCTATGCAGATAACATGTTGGGCCAGGGCAAGCTTGCTGAATTAAGGGCGCTCGCCCGAATCCACGGGTTGGCAACGGGTTCCCAAACAGTGCCAAATTCTGTGGTGGAGATCGCCGCCGCACAGGGCCGATCGCCACCCAAGGGCCCAGCTCCTTCCGATGTCCAACCCGCCGCTCAACGCAAGAAACTTGCCCTCAAAAGACCCAAGAGGAAAACTCCCCAGGTAGTCCACGAGGAGGAGGAGGAAGACGACGAGGCCACTGAAGATGGCCTTGTTACGAAGAGGAAGAGGGTGGCACCTTCACCATCTGCACCACCCCCTCTTCCAGCATCAACACCGCCATCCACGCCTGCCCCTCCTCCATCATTGCCACCTCCATCAGCTCCTGCTTCACCAGTCCAAGCCATTCCATTGGCATCCGCGCCACCTGCGGTTGAGGCCCCCGGGCCAAACTTCATGGAGGACCCCCCGAGCGCCTCCACACCTTGTGCAATAGTTGGAGGGGGTCCTCCTTCAAATGCCTCAGCCGCAGACGTTGCTCCAATCGGGGATGAGGTTGCCCATACCTCTCCAATTCTGATTACCGAATCCCCGACGTCGCCACCACGCCCAGAAGCGCCTACTGAAGAACCAACTAAAGAAGGTGGCGACGAAAACCAACAACAGGCCCACCCAGCGCCTCTACAAGCAGCAAACCTCCTTCTTGAGGTCACGAGGATGTGGGAGCCTTTATCTGCCAAGCTGAAGAAGATAGCAGAAGACATCCCCGCCATCATAACTAGAGCTGTGGAGAGCTCCACCAGGAAGCTCCAGGACGACCTCTTCAACCTTAGAACTGAGAATAGCACCATGAGGGTTGAGGTGGAGAAGTTGTCCTTCAATCTGACACTCGCGGAGATTGAACACTCCCGAGTAGAAGATGCGATGAGCACCGAGCTCTGGTTGGCGCGCAAGGAGGCCACCGATCTTCGCCACAAGGTGCAGCTTCTGGCTCAAGAGAAGATTGAGCTGGAAAGCAAGATTGTGCCTTATCGCGTTAAGGTGGCTGACTTAGAGGCCCTAATAAAAACTGACACCGCCAAGGTGAAGAAACTGGAGCAGAGGTCCGCTGATCGGGAGATCTTCCTGGGAAAGGTGGAAAAGGCGAGGGACGACGCCATGGCTGAGCTTGCCGAGGCCAACAAAGAGAAGGGGAAGATCGCTGCTGAATAGGAACAAGTGCAAGCAGAATCCAAGAAGGTTGCTGAAGACCTTCTCTAGGCTCAAGAAACCAACGAAAAACTCAAGAAGCAAGTCGAAGAGCTGGAGTAGCAGAATAAGGGGCTGAAGGAACAAACTGAAGAACTCCAGAAACAGATTGAAGAACTTAATCTGAGTTCTGCCCAAATTCTGGCTGCTGGATTCGCGGCTGCACGGGAACAGTTTGCATGCTTGTTCCCCGATCTGGATCTCAGCATGGTGTCCCTAAACAACGATGTGGTGGATGGGAAGGTGGTTCCCGTCGAAGACTGATCAATTTCCCCTCATGCACCACCTTTATGCTTCTTCTTTGTATGCAATTGTAGAACTCCATATTTTCCTGTATACGTGTTTTTGAACTGATACTTATTTCAACGAAATTGCCTTTGTATTTCTTCCTGTAACTTCTTTGCCTGCTTCAACTTCCCTTGCGCAATTTACTTCAGACGAATGACTTAGTAATTTTGTAGGCACGATCTTGTACTTAACTGTTTCGAACCATTTCAGCTTCAAACAATAATCACATTAACAACTCGTAATCTTAAGGCAATTAACCTTAGAGTAAAATCACTCTTCAAGCAACGAACTTTAACTCAACCCCTGGCTTAAAACATTGCTTCACCCGATCTGCTTCATTAAAACGAGTCTTTAACTTTCCCGGCACTGTTTGAACTTTTCCTGGTCGCCAAAGACTCTTGGCGATATCAACTTCTTCCTGGCTTCATGCCTTGGCCATTGTTCTTTTATCTGGGGTAGAGGCGCCTTTCGGATCCTTCTCTACCTTCCTGAACTTCAGAACAAAAGACCGGGTGGCTAGGCGTTCTCTTCGAACCTACCTTAGCCACCTTCCAAACTTCGTCCACCCTTAACACCACACCTGAACTCGTTCAAGACGAGAAGGATTTTACCTTGCCTGAACTCGCTCATCGGCGAGAAGGTCTTTAGCTTGCCTGAACTCGCTCATAGGCGAGAAGGTCTTTCACTTGCCTCTACATTGCCCCGGGGGTTACATCTTCTCGCCCCCAGAAACACTGAGGACTTTTCACTGGTGCCTCTACATTGCCCCAGGGGTTACATCTCCTCGCCCCCAGAAACACTGAGGACTTTTCGCTCTTCCTCGCCTGCACTCGCTCGACGGCGAGGAGGTCTTTAACTCGCCTCACGACGCGCGGGGGCGTTGAGGTCTTTTAGCTGGTGCCTCCGATCGCCGAAAGACGATGAGGACTTTAACTTTAACTTGTGCCTCCAATCGCCGAAAGACGATGAGGACTTAAAACTTTTAACTGGTGCCTCCGATCGCCGAAAGACGATGAGGACTTAAAACTTTTAACTGGTGCCTCCGATCGCCGAAAGACGATGAGGACTTAAAACTCTTTAGAAAGCATGCAATATATCTTTAACTTGCCTTAAGCCACATACAAGTGACAAGGTCTTTCTTCAAAACTTTCTGAAAACAACAGGCACGCAATCTAAAACAACTTGTACTTCGAAAACTTCTCTTTATTGGGTGGCCTCATTAAAAACCCTCCTTAGGGAAAAAAGAGTGCCCCCTTCAAACTGTTTTAACAGAGACATTGTAATATAACTTCGTGTTTGTCTTTACTTACAAGGCTTCTTAACTGTAATACAACTTCAGGTGCGTGGCGTTCCAAGTGCGAGGAATCGCCCCTCCTTCCAATGTCTCTAAGCGGTAGGCGCCGTTCCCGAGCGCCTCGGTTATTCTGAACGGCCCCGTCCACTTGGGCGACAGTTTATTCTCCATCTCGTACTGGTGGGCTTTCCTCATCACCAGGTCGCCCTCTCTAAACTGTCTTGGCATCACCTTCGAGTTGTATCTTCGTTCAATCCTTCTCTTCACCGCTTCAGCCTTCAATCTCGCCTCTTCCCTGACCTCATCCAGTGGATCCAAGTTCAGCCTTCTCTCCTCATTCGAGTCTTCCTCTACAAAATTCTGGAATCTCGGCGAGCTCTCCTGGATCTCTACTGGAATCATTGCATCACACCCATAGACCAAGCTGAACGGGGTCTCATGGGTTCCTGACTGCTCGGTGGTGTGGTACGTCCAGACTATACGGGGTACCTCCTCAGCCCAGCTTCCTTTGGCTTTCTCTAGTCTTCTCTTCAAACCTCTCAGCAACACCCGATTAGCTGACTCCACCTGGCCATTCGTCTGAGGGTGCTCGACGGATGCAAACACTTGTTGAATTCCCACCCCTTCGCACAGCTTCTTCAACAAGTGGCTTGCAAACTGAGTCCCATTGTCTGACACCAGGCGCTTGGGCACTCCAAACCGGCACACAATATTCTTCCACACGAAACCTTCGATCTTGCGTGCGGTGATCTGGGCCACTGGCTCTGCTTCGATCCACTTGGTGAAATACTCAATCGCCACCACCAAGTACTTCATCTGCCTGATCGCCAGCGGGAAAGGTCCCAGGATGTCGATTCCCCAAGTATGAAACGGCCAAGGGCTGTAGATCGACTTCAACTCCTCGGGAGGCGCCTTGTGCCAATCGGCGTGCTGTTGGCATTGTTTGCAACATTGGGCATACTTCTTGCAGTCTTCTCTCATCGATGGCCAGTAGTAACCTGCACGGAGAGTCCTTGCGGCCAGAGCTCGACCCCCGACGTGGCTTCCGCATATACCTTCGTGGAGCTCTACCATGATTCTCGTGCACTTCTCGCCATGTACGCATTCCAGGAGTGGGTGAGTGAACCCAAACCTGTACAGATCGCCATCAATCAATATGTACTTGCTAGAATTTTTCTTTACCTTCCTAGCCTCTGTCGAATCCAATGGGAGAAGGCCATCTGCCAGGCACCGCTTGTACTGTGTTATCCAGGTGTCTGGCTCATGGATAGCGCAGACCTGCGTCATATTCACCTTCTCTCCTCGACATGCTCTAATTCTCGGCGATCTCAAAGTCTCTTGCGTCAGGGACTTATGACTTCTCGCTGCTTTCTCCGTCGACTTGCTTATCTGAAGGACCAGGTGATCTGCTACAAATGCTCTCGGCGTCTTCAGAGTTTCTTGAATCACCGTCCTCTGCCTACCCCCCTTGCCTGAACTGGCGAGCTTAGCTAGCAAGTCAGCTCGGGCATTCTGCTCTCTGGGCACATGCACTACCTCAAAGGAGGCAAAGGAACTCTTCAATTCCTGCACATACTCCAAGTAAGCCACCATTTGTGGATCTTTAGCCTGGAACTCGCCTGTTACTTGTCCTGTGACTAGCAGCGAGTCACTCTTAGCCATTAACACCCTG
The DNA here is from genome assembly GCF_000499845.2 of Phaseolus vulgaris. Classification (NCBI taxonomy): domain Eukaryota; kingdom Viridiplantae; phylum Streptophyta; class Magnoliopsida; order Fabales; family Fabaceae; genus Phaseolus; species Phaseolus vulgaris. The sequence goes on along the minus strand of NC_023756.2, from coordinate 39,791,876 downwards.
GCTCCCATCTCTTTGGCCAGCAAAATCCCGGCGATCAGCGCCTCATATTCTGCTTGATTGTTACTGGCTTTGAAGGCAAATCTCAAAGATTGTTCGATCAGCACACCGTTGGGTCCTTCCAAAATGACTCCAGCACCGCTACCCTGCTGGTTCGACGATCCATCCACCGAGAGTACCCAACGGAAGTCGTCCCCTTCAACTCGTGTCGCCTCAGACGAGAGCTCGACCACGAAATCCGCAAAGATTTGCCCCTTGATCGGGCCTCGGGGCTCATATTTAATATCAAACTCTGACAATTCTACTGCCCACTTCACCATCCTTCCTGCAACGTCGGGCTTCTTCAAGACCTTCTGGATGGGCAGGTCAGTCATCACCAGTATGGTGAAGCTATGGAAATAGTGGCACAACCTTCTCGCCGAAAATACCACAGCCAGCGCAGCCTTTTCCAGGGCCTGATATCTCGTTTCGGGGCCCTACAACACCTTACTAACAAAATAAATAGGCTTCTGGGCCTGATCTTGATCCTGGGCGAGCACCGCACTCACCGCCCTCTCAGTTACAGCAAAATACAACCTGAGAGGGGTTCCCACCAGCGGTTTGCACAAGACCGGCGGGCTCGCCAGATATTCCTTCAGCTTGACGAAGGCTTCCTCGCACTCCTTCGTCCAAACAAACTTGTTATTGCGCCTCAAGCACTGAAAATAGGGATGGCCTTTTTCTCCGCTAGCTGACACGAAGCGAGACAGGGCTGCCATCCGACCTGTTAGTTGTTGAACTTCCTTCACCGTAGCTGGGCTCCTCATCAGCAAGATGGCGGCACACTTATCAGGGTTGGCCTCTATGCCTCTTTCAGTTAAGAGGAAACCCAAAAACTTTCCAGCCTCCACGCCGAAAATGCATTTCTCTGGATTAAGCTTTAATCTAAACTTGGCGATCGTCGTGAACAATTCTTCCAAGTCTGCAACGTGCTTGCTCTTTTCTGGCGAGGTCACGACCATGTCATCGACGTACGCTTGCACGTTCCTTCCCAGCATTGGTGCAAGTACTCGATCCATCAACCTCTGGTACGTGGCCCCCGCGTTCTTCAGCCCAAACGGCATCACCTTATAGCAATAGCACGATCTCTCCGTCATGAAGGCTGTCTTTTCTTCATCCATGGGATGCATCTTGATCTGATTATACCCCGAAAAGGCATCCAGGAAGCTCAACAACTTACACCCTGCAGCACTATCTACCAGGGCGTCTATGCTTGGTAAAGGATATGAATCCTTTGGGCAAGCCTTGTTCAGGTCAGTGAAATCGACGCACATGCGCCATTTCCCGTTACTCTTCTTCACCAGCACGACATTTGCCAGCCCTTCAGGGTACTGGACTTCCCTGATGTGGCCTGCAGCGAGGAGTTTCTGCGTTTCGTCCCTGATCGCCTGCCTCCTCTCTTCGTTGAACTTTCTTCTTCTTTGTCGCACTGGTCTTACCAAGTTGTCCCTCGCCAGATGATGGCACAAGAAGTCGGGGTCGATCCCGGGCATGTTCGAAGCGGACCATGCAAACGCGTCCAGATGCCGCTCAATCACCTTGGCGATCTGGTCCTGGAGCTCAACCTCCAGGGATCTTCCCAGCTTGAAGATCTTTCCCCCGATTTCTCTCTCGAGCCACTGTTCGACGGGTTTTGGTCTGGTTTCTCTGGCGATCACCGCCCTGGCGATTCCCAGCTCTCTCGCTTCCTCAGGGCGATTCCTTGCCTCTTCCTCCTCCAAGCCAGCGTTCCCCTCCCCCAGCTCAGCGTCCACCATCTCCATTCCGGCGATCTCTTCTGTTACCGTCGATCTGGGCTTCACACCAGGAGGCGGGGTGGTTGTTACGTAACTCACCGATCTCTTGTTTTTCAGGCTATTCTCATAGCACTTCTTCGCTTCCTTCTGATCGGACTTGATGGTGATAACCACCCCCTCCATGGACGGCAACTTCACCTTCATGTGCCGGGTCGACGGTATGGCACCTATCCTGTTGAGCGTGGGTCTTCCCAACAGGATGTTGTATGCTGAAGGAGCGTTCACAACGAGGTATTTGATTTTCTCCGTTCTTGAACCCGCCACGTCTGTAAACGTTGTCCTTAATTCTATGTACCCCCTGACCTCCACCTGGTCACCAGCGAAACCATACAAACACCCTTCATAGGGCCTCAGCTGGTCAAGGGGCAGCTCCAACTGCGTGAAAGTCGGCCAGAACATCACATCTGCCGAGCTTCCTTGGTCCACTAGCACCCTGTTGACCTTTCTTCCTGCTGTTATCAGCGAAATTACTATGGGATCGTTGTCATGAGGCACAACATCCCGGAGATCTTGCTTGGTGAATGTAATATCCACTTCCGGCGAGTGGTCTTCAAACATATCCACCGTCATCACAGACCTTGCGTACCTCCTCCTCTGCGATGCGGTGCATCCACCTCCTGAGAAACCCCCTGCAATGGTGTGGATTTCTCCGTGCGTAGGCATCTCGTGCTGCTGAGCTTCAGCACCTGCTGGTTGGGAGCTCGACGCGCCCCCCGTCCTTCTATCCAGCAAATAGTCATTTAGGAACCCGCTCTTAACCAAATCGTCGAGCTGGTATCCTAATGCTAAGCACGAGTCCACTGTATGGCCAAAGCCCTGGTGAAACTCACACCAGGCGTCTGGCTTTGGTCCCAGCACCTTGTCGCCCACCTTTTCTGGCGCCTTCAACCTAGCGGATATGTTGGGAATGGCGATCAGATCCGCCAATCCCATGACAAACTTGTGCTTAGGCGGGCGATTGTATTCCCGGCGTGCTGGTTGCTGGCGTCCTTGGCCCCTGCCCTTGTTCTTCCTTGGATCATAAGGATGACGAGTCCTCTGATCCCTTCTGGCCGCCGTTGTCTCCAGCACCCTCTGCGGCTGGATCCTGGTCTGGGCGCGTGGCCTAGTGGGGGCCACGCTTCCCCTCTTCTCGGCGACTTCACTCTCGTCGGCGATGTGGGCCACCGCAAGTCGCCTGACCTCAGCAAACGTGGCGGGGTGTGCCCTGATCAATGCCTCGCAGAATGGCCCCGGCAGCTCGCCCTTCTTATATGCATAGACTAGCATTTCTTCATCTTTGGCCGGCGATCTGACCATCTGCGCTCCGAAGCGATTTAGGTAGTCCCTGAGGGACTCTCCCTGATACTGCCTTATATCAAACAGGTCGTAAGACACCCTGGGCGGTGCCTTATTCACGATGTACTGCTCGACGAAAATCTTCGAGAACTGCTGAAAACTGGTTATGTGACCGTTAGGCAGGCTCACAAACCATTCCAACGCCGTTCCCTGGAGCGTGCTAACAAACATCTTGCAATACACGGCGTCTGATCCCCCTGACAGCATCATCTGCGTATGGAACGTGGTGAGATGAGCCTCAGGATCCTCCACGCCGGTGAAAACAGCCTTAACAGGAACCACACTCGTAGGAATAGGCGTGTCAGTAATCGCCTGATCGAAAGGCATAGGAAAAACACGAGGTGGCGACGACGGCGCGACCTCTTCAGCAATAGAACGCCCTTGCTGCTCCTGAAGAGCTTGACGTAGCTCCTCCGTCACCTTGCTAAGCTCATCATTCCTGGCCCGAGAGGCGGCCAGGTCCTCATGCATTCTCGCCTGTTCTATGCGCGAGGCTTCCACAGTTGCCTGCAGCGAGCGCATAATCTCTACCATCTGCGCCATGGTCATGGCGGCGGCGCCTTCAACAGCGACGGGCGCAACTGGATTTGAACGATTGCTTCTCATTTTTCTCATGAAACTTAGCGAATCACAGAATGCAGCGAACAACACTTACTTCAGCTACAATCGATTCAGCGATCAATCGAAAAAAACTGCGCGAAACTCCGCAAGGAAACTCAAGAGCACCGCGAACCTCCAAAGAAACCTGCAACTCCACCAGAAACCACCGCTTCTCCCACGGATAACTAAACGAGCGAAAGAACTCAAACTCCACCGAACAAATCACGCGTAAACAGCAGAAAACCTCACTTCACCGAACAAAAATCCAAACGAACGGTGGAAAACGCGAAATCACCGAACAAATCTTAAGTGAACAGCGAACTACGGTTGCACCAGCACACAACCACACAGAAAATCACGAAAACCTCCAAGAACTCACGCTGTGGATGGGAACAGGTTTTACACGGCCCCACGGTGGGTGCCTGATGATCCTGCCTGTTGACCAGAACGTTGGAACCTGCCTCGTCAAAGGATCAACGTGTGCACCGCTTCAAACCTCCGTCCTTCTTCAAGATCCACCTCAAGAACCTGCAAAAGAACAAAGCGGCGCCGCTGCGGCCGATCGCACTCCAACGCCCAAGTCAGTGACAGAACCACCAAATACTAAGAGCAAGAACACTCAAGAAATCTCAAGGAACCGTGCAATGTTCTCTCTCACAGTAAGCTCTAGAACTCGCAAGCGTAAAGAGTATAATCTGAACGCGCGTACCTCAGAAAGTTCGTTGAGAACTCTTATATACCTGGTCACTTTCTCTCTCCTGGCAGTTACAGACCTGGACACGTGGCTCGCATCCAGTCGTACACGTGCCATCATCTGGAGCCTCCTTGACTTGGGCGCTACTCGTGACTCTCTTTTTGGCTAAGTTATTTATGCATGGTACTGCCCAGTGCATAGCTAACTTGGGAGCGCGATCTCTACTGGAATTGGCGAGTTAGGGTGCTCTCGTACACCTTCCCTGTGGTCTCGCCGGCCGCCTTCATAATCTGCACCACCTTCATCTTTGGCGATGTGCTTACTCTGGCGATCTCCAATCGCTTGGTCGCCTGAGTTTACATCTGGCGACTTCACCTTCAACTGGGCGATCGCCGGTCCTGGTATGCTGAAGATCGGAACACGCCAACTTAATAACTGGCGACTACACGAACCCCCCCGACTTCCTTCACTTCTGCGAATCTGGCGCCTTGTCAACACGCCTACACTGTAGCTTGGTGCCACGTCATCACTTCCGACTACCAGGACGGTACATGTATCTTCCCAAGGATCATTTGCAAAAGGTGAAGGAGTTGAGAGTTCATGAGACATTGCCTTGGGTGTAGTTTGAAAACAAGAATTGTACCTAAGGTAATGTATTTGAACTTCTTTTCTCATGGGGGACAAAAGTTTTCCTTTTAAAAGCTCTAGAGTTTTATCAACTCTAATTTGTCCCATGAGTTCTCCTTCATGAAGACTTTTTCTCTTATGTGTAAGGATAGTCTCGTTGTGACAACCATTGTTTCTAAGGATTTGTACACTTTGCAATGGTTGTCTCAATAAGACATGACAAGTTTCTTTAGGCCCTACTTCACTTAAAAATTTGTTTTTGTAGATGCTTATAAAAAACTTGACATTCACTTGGTGATATCCTAGCACATATGAGAAATAATCTATTTCATTTTTATCTATGCAAGCTTCTTTTAAAGACTCTTCTTTTTCACTTAGGCTTGCAAGTGTTCCTTTACAAAAGGTAAGGCTTTGAGGTTGTTCAACAAGACACATATTTTCAAAGGTATTTTTAAATCTTTGGTCTTGTTGAATGACCTTGTGGGAAGGAACACTCTTCTCCCACGCCTTTTGTTCTTCAAGGGTCTTCTCATGCTTTTCTTTTTCTTCTTTTTCTTTAGCTTCCCTTTCGACTTCCCCTCTCTTCTTTTGTATTTTTCTTTCCTTTCTTTCTTTATGGGAAGCAAACAATTTTTCTACCCTCATTTCCCAATCTAGGCAAGCTTCTATATTTTCTTTTCCATGGAAATGGGGTTGTTCTACCCTAACCTCTCTTGGGTTTTCTTGTTCTTTTCTATCTCTTATATGTCTTCTAGGGGGTGCTTGATAATAATCATTTACTCTAATGCTTCCCTCCCCAAAAGAATCATGATCTTTAGAGATATATGCATGAGAAGGTAATTTTTTTAGAATGTGAGACTTCTCATCCTTTGCTTTAGTCAAAACATTAAGTTTAGTCTCACTCTCCAATTGTCTATATGCAATTGATTGCAAAGTTTGTGAAACTTCTTTCAAAAGAGTTTTTAAAGATTTTAATTCACTTCCAATAGACTTTGTAGAATGAGAAGAAGAAGACATGGCTAAAGCTTTGTGTATATAAGTATTTTACCTTGAGAAAACTTATGAAAGTTAAAGAAGGTAATTTTCCAGGTAAGGGAGGTGAGTCACAAAGGACTACTTAAATACCAAGCCTTTGCCTTAGCCAAAAACTATCCCTCAATGTCTTCACACAAAACTTCCTCTTAGTAAACTACTTAGAACACAATTAAGTTGAGAAATCAAAACTTTTTTTTTTTTTTCAATGCAAGAAAACAATGTATGCTAACTAATTAACAAAGCTAGACGGTTTAACACAAACTTAACAAAATAATCATGCAAAGCGTCACTAACTAAGCAAAAGAAAAGGCAAATTACAAACAATTAACAATTGCTAATTAAGAATTCTATACTAGTCGGCCCTAGGTGAGGCTTCTTGGACACTTTGAGCCCTTGAAGACACACTCACCGTCTAAAACGTAATTAAGAGGTAATTAACACAAATTAAGTTGCAAGGAAATTAAGAAAACTCCCTTTGTTGATCCTCTTTTTGCTAAATGCACTTCCTTGTTGTCTTTGCTTGTTGGCCCTCCAAGTGTTTGCAGTGTTTTTCAAGAAAGCTTGATTCGGCCTTGGCTTTGTTTCCCCTTAGAATGAAGGTCTTAATTCTCCAATTCCAGCACCTATCAAAAGACTAGACCTTACCCAAGTCAAGTTTCCATTCAATTAAGCACCAAAGGAGAATAAATTCCAGCACCAAATTAGAGGTCAAAGAACAAAAGCAAGAAACAATTTAATTGAATAAAACAGTACCACCAAAAGGAGTTAGATTATGACAACTAGAAAGAGGTCCAAGAAATATTAAGCAAGCAAATAAAAGGTACCAAAATAAAGGTAGACACACAAAAGAATCCTAAAAATAGCACTAGAATTAGATGACAAAAAAAATAAAACAGCACCACTGGAAAATGTTGTGGGCCAGAAACGTGTTTTTCCCCAATTTATGCTGAGCTTTGTTTTTAAGATATGATTCTGAAATTTGATATGCAAGATATTCAAGATCTTATCTAAAATCTGGCTTTGGAATCACTCAAAACGCATGCACCAATTTTTTTTAATAAATTTTTCAATTTTGGTGTTCAGTTACGCCAGCTGTAGCGCCTCAGATTTGCACACTGATTTTAAAAGATTTATCATTTTTTTCTGTTGATTCTTTTGAACTAATTCTTTTTTTGTCCTTTCTATAACACTTCAAACTTGCATATTCCAGAGAATCAAAATTTTCCTATGAGTGAAAATATTTTTCTGGAACAAAACATCCAGGACAGAAGCAAAGCCTGGCACAAAATGGCAGCATAACTTTACTCACAATAAACTTGAAAATACAAGGTGTAGGCTCCTCTTTTTATAGGCTAAAAAGGACCATAATGCAACCCTAATGCTAATCAAAATGAAATGCAAATTTACATCACATGGAGCACATGGCCATGTGGAGAATCCTTCTAGAAAGTGACCAAATCTTTAGCAAATCTAGGTCAAGTCTCATGGAATCAAGTTTATGCTATTTACACCACAACTAATACTAAGCTACCCCTAATGGGCCTTCATGTAGCATAAACAAATCTGCATGGATTCGCTTGGCCATGGGCTTAGCAATTTGGTCCTAGACGCTCCTTTCATTGGCCTAGACGCTCTCCACCTTGAGCTAGACGCTCCTCCCCTTTGGCCTAGACGCTCCTCCCTTAGCCCTAGACGCTCTTGGTTTGGCTTTGGATGCTCATGTCTTGGCTTTTGTCTTTCTTGTGAAGTTGTGCTTGGCCCTCTTCCATCACTAAGGGTTTCCAAAAATTGTCTAACATGTGACTCATGATCTTCTAAAGACAAGCTATATATAAGAATATCATCAAAGTAAACCACAACAAACTTGCCAATGAATGCTCTTAAAACATGATGCATGAGTCGCATGAAAGTACTAGGAGCATTAGTCAAGCCAAAAGGCATGACCAACCACTCATATAAACCAAATTTGATCTTAAAAGCGGTTTTCCATTCATCACCATGTTGAATTCGAATTTGATTGTAACCACTCTTAAGATCAATTTTGGAAAATATTTTAGACCCATGTAATTCATCCAACAAGTCATCTAACCTAGGAATGGGATGCCTATATTTGATGGTAATGTTATTTATGGCGCGACAATCCGTACACATCCTCCATGTCCCATCTTTTTTTGGAACAAGTATGACAGGCATAGCACATGGGCTCATGCTATCTTGTACCCACCCCTTAGCTAATAAATCCTCAACTTGCCTTTGAATTTCTTTGGTCTCTTGGGGATTGGTCCTATATGCAGGGCGATTTGGTAAAGAAACCCCGGGCATGAAGTCTATTTGGTGTTCAATCCCTCTTAGAGGTGGTAAGCCTTTAGGAGGATCTTGAAACACATCTTCATATTCCTTTACCAAATTGTCCAAACATGTGGGACTATCCTTAGCCAACTCACATTCAATAGTACTAGGAATAGCTAAAAAAATAGGCTTGTGAGTAACTATTACCTTTTTGACTTGTTAGGTAGATATGAGAAGGCTTCTCTTGAAATTTTTTATATCTTTTTCTTTCTCTCTCTGTTCTCTCATTTTGACTTGGTCCTCATGTACTTCCTTTGGAGAGAGAGACTTAAGAATGACTTTGTGCCCATGGAAGTGGAAAGAAATTTTATTGGTAAAGCCATCATAAAACACTTTTCTATCAAATTGCCATGGCCTACCTAAAAGAATATGTGTGGCCTCCATTGGGACAACATCACACAAGACCTCATCTTTATATTTGCCAATGGAAAATGTAATGAGGACTTGTTTGTTCACCACTAACTCACCCACCTCACTCAACCATTGTAACTTGTAGGGCTTGGCACGAGAGATGGTAGGTAATCCAAGTTTGTCTACCACTCTTGTGCTTGCCACATTAGCACAACTCCCCCCATCCACAATTAAAGAGCATACCCTATCTGATGTGATTCCACTAGCCATATAGAAAATGATTCTTGACATTCTTAGGAATCACCTTGAGCTGGACATTATAGAGGCACTTTTCTTAGAGTTGGATCATTGTTCTAAGACAAGAACTCACCAAAAACTAGTACCAAATCCCAAACTCATTTGGATGCTCCACATATTGTCAAATTGAATCAACAAAGAGAGGTACAAAGGAACCGAACAGAATTGAATAAGCAAACATTTGAACCGAACAAAAGTGTAATTAAAAGGCAAGAACAGAACATAGGTGCTGGAAAAAATAGAAAAGCCGAACCAGACAACTCAAGAACACAAGACAACATGAACAATTGAAAGAGAAGGAAGGAAGGAGAAGAGAGTGCTCATGAAGATGGAAGGATGTTGGATGATCTCGCCACTAGAAGTGTGGAATGCTCCTAGATAAGAGTGATGCCGCCACTTGAGGACTCCATTGATCCATCAAGATAAGACTAGAGAAGAAGGCTCCAAAAGCTCTCCAAAGTTCACTCAAAATTTGAGTAGAGTTTTCTTAGATTAATTCCAATCTCCAATTTACAAAGAGAGCACCTCTATTTATAGCCTAAGGTGCTGAAATGTAAGCTACACAAATTCAAAAAACTCCCTCCCAAAAAGCTTCTAGAATTTGCGCCTAAAACAAAGCATGAGGAAGGTGTGATCCTTTCTCTCACTTTGGCACCTCCTTATTTACTCCTACACCTATCTACTAACACACCCCCCTAAGACTCTTAACTAAAGACTAAAAGATGCTTTAACAATAGAGGTTTCTAATGTTTCCCTCTAAGCACCTTTCTAAACAATATTTATTTAAAACTTGGCCTTGCCCTTCATGGGATGGTCTTTGGGCTTTTGTGGGCTTTGGCCTTCTTGGGCTTGGGCTTGGGCTTTATCTTTTGCAAAGATTAACAAGAAAAACTTTAAATGTGAAGGCGAATGATCTTGTTCTTCATTATAAAAAGCCACCTTTAGTTGATTCTCATCATACTCCCCGAGTTGGAGAGAATTCGCCCACGAATTCTGAATCCCTGCATATAACAAAGTCAGTTTACTTTTACAATCAAAAGTGTAAGAAAAAGGAATACATGACTCAGCAGATGGAACCAAAGGGATTGCAGAAAAGGAGGTCCTACAAATCGACCAAGTTGGAAAAATGTGTTTGGGAATGATGATATTTTTGGGAAAAAGACCTCTTAAATGGTGAAACCCATTAGGAGGTATGAAAAAATCATCCCTAACATATTTTAACCAAGGTGGTGTTGAAATAGGAACCTTGGGTAATGAAAAAGATAAAGAAGAAGAAGACCTTGGACGGTCCATTTGAGGCATAGCACGAGTCAACATGATGGATGTAGAGGAGAAAATGGTGTGACTCGGTGTAGTACTTACTTCTTTTTCTTTCTCATTTTCTCTTTTAGTTTTCATTTTTCTTTGGTCCTCATGAACCTCTTTGGGAGAGAGGGGTTTTAATATAACCTTGCGCCCTAGGAAGGAAAAAGACATTGTATTGGATAGGCCATCATGTAAAACATGTCTATCATATTGCCAAGGCCTTCCTAAAAGAAGATGAGATGCTTCCATGGGCACAACATCACATAAAACCTCATCTTTATACTTTCCTATTGCAAAGTTAATGAGGACTTGTTTATTCACCATGATTTCACCTACTTCACTAAGCCATTGTAATTTGTAGGGCTTAGTATGAGAGATAGTGGGTAAGGCTAACTTCTCCATAACTCTTGTACTAGCCACATTAGTGCAACTTCCCCCATCAATAATCAAGGAACATAACTTGTTGTTGATAAGACATCGGGTGTGAAAAATATTTTCTCTTTGAGTATCATTCAAAGATTTTGGAATTGTGCCCAACATACGTCTTACCATCAATAAGTCACCTTCACAAGGACTTGCACTCTCATTTTCACTTGATGGTCTAGAAGGTGAAGAATGCCTAGGTGAATTGGAATCATGCTCACTAACTACAATGCCTTCATGCATGTACATACTTCGTTTAGAAGGGCAATTAGCAGCAATGTGACCATATCCCAAACATTTAAAACACTTTTGACTAGACGATTTAATTGGGGATTTAGGCCTAGAAGTAGATGGCGTAGGATCCTTGGGTTTGAAAGAAGAATCTTTGGAAGGATGTTTACAAAAAGAATTTTTGTTTCTCCAAGACTTGGAGTAGTATCCATCATTGGAAGCATTTTTGAAAGAGTTTTTCTTAGCAAGTTGGGCTTCCACCTTCATTGCAAGATGAACTAAAAAGCCCAATGATGAATACTCTTGTAACTCAACAATGTCTTGAATATCCTTCCTAAGACCACTCACAAACCTAGCAATCATAGCTTCCTCACTTTCCTCTAATTCAATTTTAAGCACAAGCGTCTCAAGCTCCTTATAATATTCATCCACATTTAGCGTGCCTTGTTGAAACCGTTGGAGTCTCAACATGAGGTCTTTCCTAAAATGTGGGGGCACAAACCTAGCGCGCATATGATCCTTCAAAGAGTTCCAAGAGTCCACGGGAGGACCCTTGTGATAGATAATGTCCTTTACAATTCCATGCCACCATTTCATGGCATAATCACTAAACTCTAGGGTGGCTACCTTGAGCTTATGCTCATCTTGGATCTCATGGATCTCAAAAATTTGTTCACACTTAGCCTCCCAATCTAAATATACATTTGGATCACTAGAACCATTAAAACAAGGTAGCTTGACCGAAGGAAGCTTGGACTTTGCATCATGATAGAAGCCATTGCCGTAGTGAATTCTTTCCCCTTGGTGATGATGTCTTTGTCCATGGACTTGGGGTGGAGTTCTCCTTCTCCTATGCTCATCTTCACGGCCAACATCATTGGAAGAAGCTCTTGTTGAAGGTCTATGATGCTCATCATGAATTGAAGGAGATGGTCTAGCTTGTTGCACCTCCATCTTTTGCAATTTCTCCTCCAACCGTCTAATGGTTCTTTGAGCTTCATGTAATTCACCAAGGATTGAAGCTTTGGAAGGAGAATTCTGCTTGTAGGATGCATCACTTGAAAATCCAGCCATTTGTAATTAAAAACAACAAACACACAAAAATAGCAAACAAGTTAAAAATTAGCAAAAACAGTGAGCTTTGGCAATGAAACTGCCGAAGTGAAATGAGGCTGAAAAAGAGATCACTCTCAAGGAAATAATGTTCTTGCACCAATCTGATCTTGAGGCCTTGGAATCCTCAAATGAAAGATGTCAAAGCAAGCACACCAATCTCAAGAGCAACCACCACAAAACCAAAGAATCAATAAAGACAAACAAGAAAAGGTATAAGCAAAGAAAGGTATTTGCAAAAGGAATACTATATGTAAGACAAACTCAAAGAGTAAGGAATGAAAGACAATCAAGAAAATAAAGAACTCAATGAGAAAGTAGGCACACAAAAGAATACTTAAGGAAAAGCACTAGAGTAGATGAAGAAAACAAAAATTTAGCTACTGGAAATTTTTTTTTTTAATGCAAACTGTGCTTGATATTCACTGATTTAACTGGAATGATGTAGAGCGAACTGGATTCTGAAATTTAAACCACAGAATCTTCAAGATGTTAACTCAATAATGGCACTGGAATCAATTAAAAACAGTAAGCCAATTAACTGAGATAAATTTTTTAAAATCGCTGCCAGATTACCGTATTCTTTTCGGCAGAATTGTACACTTTTTTTATTTTATTTATCATTTTTTGTGTACTTTGAATTTTTGAATGATTTTTTTTCTACGCTTTTCTAACACTTTGAATATCACAAATCCAGAATTTCAGAATTTTCCAGTGAGTAAATCAATTTCAATAAGAAAAACAGTAAGCACTTTTTTTCAGAAACAGAGGAATCCTAATAGGAACAAAAAACAGAATTATGAACTAGCAAAGACATAATGGAAAATGATGTATTGGAACTTGTATAGGTCTAGAATACAAGTATGAACTCAATTCTAAAAAGAAAATGCACAAAGGATCAATATCAATTCAGAAAAAATATATGACACCAAAGCAAGAAACAAACAAAGCAATAAAAGTACTACTAGAAGTATGACAATTACGGAATAACATGACTAAGACAAAACTTGACAAGATTACAAAATTAAAAGACACATCACAAATTTTAACAACAAGTGAAAGGAAGCTTAAGGTAAACTCTAGGAAGGATAATGCCATTCCAAAAGAGCAACCATACTCATAAGAAGAATGAGTGCCATAAACCTTTTCACAAGCACTTGGTGTAAAAGAAAAACAGCAAGAATACTCAAGTAAAAATCTAAAACAGAAACTTAAATTGCAAGAAATTAAAGAGCTCTTGAAATTAAAGTGCACACAACTCAACAATTAAACAAGAAGAACCTATGACTCATGATACCACATGATGTGATTCCACTAGCCATATAGAGAATGATTCTTGACATTCTTAGGAATCACCTTGAGCTGGACATTATAGAGGCGCTTTTCTTAGAGTTGGATCATTGTTCTAAGACAAGAACTCACCAAAAAATAGTACCAAATCCCAAACTCATTTGGATGCTCCACATATTGTCAAATTGAATCAACAAAGAGAGGTACAATTAAAGGAACCGAACAGAATTGAATAAGCAAACATTTGAACCGAACAAAAGTGTAATTAAAAGGCAAGAACAGAACATAGGTGCTGGAAAAAATAGAAAAGCCGAACCAAACAACTCAAGAACACAAGACAACATGAACAATTGAAAGAGAAGGAAGGAAGGAGAAGAGAGTGCTCATGAAGATGGAAGGATGTTGGATGATCTCGCCACTAGAAGTGTGGAATGCTCCTAGATAAGAGTGATGCCGCCACTTGAGGACTCCATTGATCCATCAAGATAAGACTAGAGAAGAAGGCTCCAAAAGCTCTCCAAAGTTCACTCAAAATTTGAGTAGAGTTTTCTTAGATTAATTCCAATCTCCAATTTACAAAGAGAGCACCTCTATTTATAGCCTAAGGTGCTGAAATGTAAGCTACACAAATTCAAAAAACTCCCTCCCAAAAAGCTTCTAGAATTTGCGCCTAAAACAAAGCATGAGGAAGGTGTGATCCTTTCTCTCACTTTGGCACCTCCTTATTTACTCCTACACCTATCTACTAACACACCCCCCCTAAGACTCTTAACTAAAGACTAAAAGATGCTTTAACAATAGAGGTTTCTAATGTTTCCCTCTAAGCACCTTTCTAAACAATATTTATTTAAAACTTGGCCTTGCCCTTCATGGGATGGTCTTTGGGCTTTTGTGGGCTTTGGCCTTCTTGGGCTTGGGCTTGGGCTTGGGCTTTATCTTTTGCAAAGATTAACAAGAAAAACTTTAAATGTGAAGGCGAATGATCTTGTTCTTCATTATAAAAAGCCACCTTTAGTTGATTCTCATCACTATCATTAATAAGACACCTTGAATGAAAAATATTTTCTCTTTGAGTTTCATCAAAAGGTTTCAAAACTTGTCCAAGCATGCGTCTTATTACTAATAGGTCACCCTCATGTGGGCTTTCACTCTCACTTTCAGTTGGGGATCTAGAAGGTGAGGAATGTCTAGAAGATTCGGACTCATGCTCACTACCATCTATCCCATCATGCATATACATAGCTCGTTTAGAAGGGCAATTAGAAGCAATATGTCCATAGCTTAAGCATTTAAAACACTTCTTACTAGACGATTTAGGTGGTGATTTAGGCCTAGAATTGGAAGTGGAAGGCTTAGACTCTCTAGGTTTGAAAGTAGAGTCCTTAGAAGGGATATTTGAAAAAGAGATATTTTTATTTTTCCAAGAAGAGTGGTAGTAGTTATCCTTAGAAGAATTTTTGAAAGCATTTTTCCTTGCAAGTTGATTTTCAATTTTACTAGCAAGGTGCACCACATTTTCCAAAGAAGAATATTCTTGTAACTCTACCACGTCTTGAATGTCCCTTCGAAGGCCACTCACAAACCTAGCTATCTTAGCTTCCTCACTCTCATCCATATTAACTTGAATTAAAAGCGTGTCTAGTTGTTTAAAGTAATCATCCACACTTAGCGTGCCTTGATGAAACCGTTGGAGTTTCAACATAAGGTCTTTCCTAAAGTGTGGGGGTACGAATCTAGCGCGTAAACATGCTTTCAAATCGTTCCAAGAGACCACGGGCGGCCTCTTGTGTAGGTCAATGTCCATGAGGTATTGATGCCACCATTGCATGGCATAGTCCAAAAATTCTAAAGAAGCTAATCTAACCCTATGCTCATCTCTAACCCCATTTACATCAAAAATTTGGTCAACCTTAGCCTCCCATCCTAAGTATACATTGGGATCACTTTCACCACTAAAACTAGGAAGTTTTACATTAGGAGAACAAGGGCCAGCCACATGTTGGCGCCTCTCTTCATGGTGATGATGTCTTGGCCGTGCATTGTCTTCATAATAACCATGAGAAGAATGAAAGTGCCTTGAAGAATGCCGAAGAGGAGGATGAGGTCTTTGCTCACGGTTTTGATGGATTTCTTCACGGCTTAACTCCAAACTTTGGAGCCTTGCCTCCATTTGCCTTATCACATCAAGATAGTGAGCATTGGATTGCTTGGCATTCTTTAAGTCTTCATAAAGGGCTGCCTTTTGGGGTGAGCACGGTTTGGAGGACTCTCCACTAGAAAAATGAGCCATGATCAAAAAAATACAAAAAACAGAAAACAAACAGTGAAAGAAACTTGTTAGACAAATAAAAGTGAGATATAGGTTGCTGGAAAATGCCCAAGAAAGTACTCAAGCCACTCCAAAAAATATTCTGTCCTCAACCAAGCCTTTCTTGAGGAATGGAGGAGCTTCAAATGAAAAAATGTCACAGCAAACCAACTTACTTAAGAACAAGTCTCCACACAACTTTTAGAAGAACAAAAAGACAAGCAAGAAAAGATATAAACAAGAAAAGCTAAACCAAAAACAGAAAGCAAGGTATGACAAACTAGAAAAGAATATGAATGAAAGACAAGCAAGAAAATAAGGAACTCAATGAATAAATAAGGCACACCAAAAGAGTCCTAAAGAAAAGTGCTAGAGCAGATTGAAGAAAACAGAAAAATAAGCTACTGGAATTTTTATTTTTTTTTATGCAAACTGTGCTATGTTTACAGATTTAATTGGAATGATTGAAAGCGAACTGGAATATGAAAAATTAACCACAGAAACTTCAATGTCTTAACTCAATTATGGCACTGGAATGAGGTAAAAACAGTAAGCCAATTGAGAGAAATAAAGTTTTCAAAATTGCTGCCCAATTACCGTATTCTTTTTGGCAGTATTGTACACTTTTCGTATTTTATTTATCATTTTTTGTGTACTTGGAATTTTTGAATACTTCTTTTTGCTATGCTTTTGTAACACTTTGAAGAATGTAAATCCAAATTTTCACAAATTTCCAGTGAGCCAATTAATTGCAGTAAATTGAAAACAGTAGCACGTTTGTAAGAAAACAGAGGAGCCTATTTAGGAATGAAAAACAGTATGATGAACTAGCAAAGACATAATGGAAATTATGTAAAGGAACTTGTATAGAATGATAATACAAGCATGAACTCAAATCTAAAAATGAAAATGCACAAAGGATCAAGCAATAAACTCAAAAACAGAAAGTAAACCAAAGCAAGAAACAATCAAAGCAATAAAAGTACTACAAGAAGTAATGACAATTATGGAATAACATGACTAAGACAAAACTTGAAATGATTACAAAATTAAAAGACATATCACAAGATATAACAACAAGTGAAAGAAAGCTTAAGGTCAGCTCAAGGAAGGAGAATGCCATTCCAAAAGAGCAGCCAAACTCATATGAACAATGAGTGTCATAAACCTTTTCACAAACACTTGGTGTAACAAAAAGAAAAACAACAAGAAAAACTCAATTAAGCCTAAAACAGAAACTGAAATTGCAAGAAATTAAAGAGCTCTTGAAATTAAAGTGCACACAACTCAAAAATTAAGCAAAAACAAGCCTAGACTCTAGATACCACATGATGTGAATGCAATAGCAAGAATACGTGATTCTTTGACATTCTTAGGAGCAACTTGAGCTGGTCATGAAAAGGCACTTTACTTAGAATTGGATCAATGTTCTAATTCAAGAACTCACCAAGACTTTGCACCAACCAAAACTCATATGGAAGTCCATATATTGTCAAATGGAATCAAACCACAATGATGAAGAACAAGAAAGGAAAACCGAACAAAAATGTAAGGAAAGGCTACTGTACTGAACCGAAACAAAAGAAACAAAGCTGGAAACACAATTTCAAACGGTACAAATGCAAGGAAACTAAGAACTACCGAATGGAAATTGAAGAAATGAAAGAAGAACACTTATAGAAAGGAGTTTGCTGGATTTAGAGACTTGGAGAAGCAATTCACGCCACTTGGAGCCATGTTCCAAGATAAGTGAAGGAGTGCCGCCACTTGAAGCTCACCATTGCTTACAAGATAAGGCAAGGAAGAAGAAGACTCAAAACTCACAATTTCTCTCTAAATTTGAGTATAGTCTCTCTACTTAAAAATCCAAATCTGATTTGTACAAGGGCAGCACCTTTATTTATAGCCTATAAGGTGCTGAAATGCAAAGCCAAATGTGCCTCAAATGAAAGTCAAATTCGGCGCCAACTAGTGCATGAAGGAAGTGTGACTTTCCTTCCTAGTTTGGCACCTCCTAACTCCTATCTACACTCCCCCTAGCCTCCCTTACTACTTACACCTATTTATTTCATCCCCACCCCTATTCTATAAAAGAAATAAGAAGAGCCATCTTATTATACTCTTGTCCCAAAGCTCTTGCCATGCTCCTAGTGATTCGTTGGGCTTGGGCCCCTTGCTGGGCTTGGGCCCCTTATTGGGCTTGGGCTTCATGGCCTTGAGCATCCTCCACTTGGTTTCCATCAAGAATTCTAGAACCTACCTCGCATGTGCTGAATTTTGGAAGCCACCATCCCATGTGCTCTCATGTGCCATGTGCTGCATGTGCTTCCATGTGCTCACACTTGCATGTAATTTGGCTAGCATTTCATTTGTATTTGGCTCTTCAAATTCCTACCCTCCAATCCTATATAAGGAGGTGTTTGGCTCTCATTTTGGTAAGATTGAATAGAGTATTGTTATGCTGCCAAATTTGTGTCATACACTACTCTTTGCCTAGCATCTAGGTTTTAATCTTCACTTCATCACCTTCAAAGGGGCTGGCCGAACCTCCCCAATTCCCCACTCTCATGCACCTTCAAGGCACCCATACTTCCTAGGAAGGCCTTGCTTCATCTCCTCCACAAGCTTTCGCAAGTTCATCACCAAAACGCAAAGAAGAGCTCAAAGGAATGCCATCATTTCTAGTGCTGGATTGACGGGAAACATTCCTCCTCATTTTGGAAATCTCTCAAATTTGCACTATCTTGACCTGAGCTACAATGAATTGCTTGGAGGAGGTATGCCAATTCCTTCTTTTGTTGGGAGAATGACCACTTTAATTCACTTGGACCTCTCTTATTCTAGATTCATAGGTAACATTCCTCTTCAGAGGTCCAATTCCTTATGGTTTTCGAAATCTCACACTTCTTGAAAATCTAGACCTTAATGTAAATTCACTCTCATCTTCTATACCTGATTGTTTTTACGATAGTCTTCCCCATCTCAAGTTCTTGGACCTATCGTTCAACTTTTTACAGGGGACTATTTCTCATATCTTGGGAAATGAGACTTCTCTTATTACACTTGATCTGTCAGACAATCAACTTGAAGGTCCAATTCCAATTTCTTTGGGAAATTTGACTTCTCTGATTACCCTTGATCTGTCAAACAATCAACTTGAAGGTGCTATTCCAATTTCTTTGGGAAATTTGACTTCTCTTATTGCACTTGATCTATCAAGAAATCAACTTGAAGGTCCAATTCCAACTTCTTTGGGTTATCTCTGCAACTTAAGGGAGATAAATTTCTCATATCTCAATCTCAACCAACATGTTGATGAAATTTTAAATATTCTTACTCTTTGTATCTCCCATGGACTCGTGATTCTTGAAGTTAAGGGGTCTAAACTTTCAAGTAATCTGACAGATCATTTTGGAAATTTTGAAAATATTATCAAAATAGATTTTTCTGGAAATAAAATTAGTGTAGAACTTCCAAGTTCACTTGGAAAACTTTCATCATTGCGATCTCTTATTTTGTCATCAAATCAGCTTAGTGGAAATCCATTTGAAAGTCTCAGGTCACTGTCTAAATTGTCAAACCTTGACATTGGTGATAATTATTTTCAAGGAATTGTCAAGGAAGGTCATCTTGAAAATCTTACCAACTTAAATAGATTTTATGCATCAAGAAACAATTTAACTTTAAAAGTGAGTCCCAATTGGCATCCTACTTTTCAGCTTACCCATTTGGATATGAATTCCTAGCACTTAGGTCCTAACTTTCCATCATGGATTCAGTCACAAAACAACACTCTTCAATATATAGTGATGTCTGACACAGGGATTTCAAATTTTATTCCTTCTTGGTTTTAGATAAGATTTTCTCAAACACATTTTCTAAACCTCTCTCACAATCATATCCATGGTGAGTTTAGGACTACTTTAACAAATCCAATATCTATCAGGATTATTGATCTAAGTGCAAATAACTTACGTGGAAAATTGCCCTCTCTTTCAAGTGGTGTGCTTTCTTTAGATTTTTCAAGCAACTCATTCTCCTAATCCATGGATGATTTCTTATGCAAAAATCAAGACAAGCAAATGGAATTAGAATTTGTCAATCTTGCATCAAGTAATTTGTCGAGAAAAATACCCGACTGTTGGGCCATTTGGCCATATTTAGTTGATGTAAATTTACAAGGCAACAATTTTGTTGGGAACTTTCCCCAAACCATGGGTTCTTTAACAGAGCTAAAGTCTTTACGCATCCGTAACAACTATCTCTCATGAACATTTCCTACAACTTTGAAGAAGACCAACAAATTGATTTTGTTGGATCTTGGTGAAAATAAATTTTCAGGAATAATTCCAACTTGGGTTGGAGAAAGTCTTTTAGATATGAAGGTTCTTATCCTTCGATCAAATAGATTTTTTGGTCATATTCCTGAGAAAATATGTGACATGAGTCTTCTTCAAGTGTTAGACCTTGCACAAAATAATATGACTAGAGACATACCTACTTGTTTTAATAACTTGAAGGCCATGACAAAGATGAACAAATTCATGGATTCTCTTATCATTTGTTCTGCTTTAAACTATAAACGTATATATATGGAGTTTAGTATAGTCAACGTTCTTCTTTGGCTGAAAGGAAGAGGAGATGAGTATAAAAGCTTTCTCGGATTGGTAACAAGCATTGATTTGTCCAATAACAATCTAACAGGAGAAATACCAAGGGAAATAATAGATTTAAATGAATTGAGATTTTTGAACTTGTCCCGCAACCAACTAAGTGGTCATATTCCAAGAAGGATTGATAATATGGGATCATTATTGTCCATCGATTTCTCAAGGAATCAACTTTCTGGTGAAATCCCTTCAACCATTTCGAATTTGAGCTTTTTGAGTATGCTAGACTTGTCTTATAACCATTTCAAGGGAAAAATTCACATAGGAAATCAATTGCAAACCTTTGATGCCTCACACTTTATCGGCAACAATCTTTGCGGATCACCACTATACATCAATTGTAGCTCCAATGTGAAAATTACTAATTTTGATATCAATGACAAAAGGAAACATGGAGTGAATTGGTTTTTTGTGAGTATGACATTTGGATTTGTCATGGGATTTTGGATAGTAGTCGGTCCTTTGTTCATTTGTAGATCATGGCGTTATGCATATTTTCATTTCCTTGATCATTTGTGGTTTAAACTTCAATCTATTCTCTGATGCAATATCATTGTGTAATCTTGTTGTAAAATAAAATTGTCATGTGACAAGAAAGTTAATTTATTTTACAATGTATTTGTTGATTGATCATATTTTAGGGTCATTTATGTATATTTATTTTTCAAATTCGAGAGCATTATGTAAATTTTGTTAATGGATGTTGATGCTAAGGAGTCACATGTTGAACTTATTATAAATAAAATCTTGTTAATGTTGTCACAAAAGTAAGATAAAAAAATTGTAATCTTCTATTAAAAAATTGGACAATGTGGATTTAATTTTTGCTACATTGTTGAAAAGACTTGAAGCCGTATATTTAGCCAAAGGCTTAGGTTAATATTATATATGTGGTGGTAATGGTTAGCATCACTTAAAATCAAATTTGATTTGCTTAACATTGTATTGCTTTAGGTTGATAAGTTTTTAGACCATTTCTTTATTCTTTGAATTTTTTATAAAAGATGTAAAATCAGTAAGTTGTAACACTATGTTGAAAAATATTAGATCACAGGTTTAAAATTGAAATAGTTTATACTTTTGATTAAAAGTTTATCATTTGAAGTTGCATATTTAGTTAGTTACTTAGCTTAATATTGTGTTTCAATATTTAGGAATGAATTCTATATAATTGGAAAGAGTTGTATTGTGGGCATTGTTAACAATAGATCTATGCACACTAGTGTATATGTTCGTAACTTTTAAATTGTCTCATTAGATATGATATTTAACATACTAAATTATTATTAATATATTGATTTTTTATAAGATGATTGTAGTTCAATATATAAAATTGTATAAATATAATATTTTTAATAATACCATAAGTAATTAATCACTTTAATCCTAGTCTTTTCTGTCTGAGAGGCGCAAAGCAAAAAGAATTAAGATTAAAATAGGTAAATTGCAGTATTAATGCATCATCAACTTTTTTATTATACCTGTTTTCTTGTTCATCTTTTATCTTGTTCTAAACCATTAATTCAACTAGGAGTTGAAATGAACATGATGTTAGAAATTGTAATTCACAGAAGTTTGTTAGAACAATTAGTATCTTAGTTAAGTAATACTCTATAAGGTATCTTTTATTAAGAGTGCAAGGATGTACATTTGACAATAATATAGAACGTTATCTTTCTATAATTTCTTTCTTTTTAATTGTGTTTGTGATTTCTAACCTATTAGTATCAAGATCAAGGTCGATCCATCGACCTTTGAGGTGTGTTCTTTAATTAAAGAACCTAAATCTTCAAATAAGGTGAAATGTCGAGTTTGAGCAATGTTGTTTGTAGAACTTTATCAGTGTTTGATGGAAAGAATTTTGATGATTGGATGGTAAAGATGACTACCATATTTGATTTTCAAGATGTATAAGAAATTGTGTAGTTGGGATTTCAGGAATTACGAAGCTATGTTACTAGAGAAAAAGACAAAAAAAAATCAATTATAAATAAATATTATATTAAATAGGAGTATTAGGGATATTTTAACCCATTTACAAAATACCTACAACTATACATAAAACATAAAAAGAAACAATTCCTACTCACAACCCCTCGTGGGAATAATTATCTACTCATTCATTACCAAACTACTATGATCTTATCCAAAAATTATAACAAAACATTCCCAACCTATCACCAATAGAATTTCAAGAATTAGAAAATAGAAGGAAAGATTTGTTGATGGAAGATTGCATAGAAACTCCAAGTTAGCATACCAAACTTGTTTTCCTGCACGTTGATAGTAACAAGGCAAGAAAAAAATGGTACTCTACCTTTGGTGTTAGATATTCCTTAAAATAGGTTTGTAATTTATGATTGCACACTCTCTTTTATTTTATTAATGCTTCTTTAGTCGTAGAATTAACTGGGCTTCAAGACTTGCCTTACCTTATAACTATCAAATTTTAGGCTTAAAATTGCATTATCACTACATATATGTGTTATTTTCATGTATATGATAGGAAAGATGTCAGATATAACTATCAAATTTTAGGCTTAAAATTGCATTAACACTACATATACGTGTGCTATTTTCATGTACATGATAGGAAGATGTCAGACATAAGCACCAGTTAGCATATGAAAAATTAACTTCTTTATTGAGGTTTGTAATCCAAAATTAAGCACAATTAGCATATGAAAAATTAACTTTTTTTTATTGAGGTTTGTAATCCAAATATCAGAAAACTTTATAATAAGGTAGAATTTTTCATTCATCAATGTGTTGATGCTACTACTTTTGGGAAAATATACATTGCCACTACAACAAATCAAGTGTGAGATATTTTAGTTAAGACCTATGATGGTTTTGACAGGACAAAGAAAGTCAAGTTACGGACTTTAAGAAGGTAATATGAGTTCACAACAACAAAAATCAGTATTATCTACTGCTTTTACCCATGGATCTGAATCCATAGGTAAATTCAGCATTACTTATGGATATTACTCACAGACAACATTACTTACGGATATCACCAACAAATCTGAATCCATACGTAAATTCAACATTACCTACCAACTATTACCCACAGATCTCTATTATCTACCAACTATTACCCACAATCTATATTATCTACCAACTTTACTCACGGATCTCTATTACCTACCAATTATTACCCACAGATCTCTATTACCTACCAACTTTTAACTACAAATCTTTATTACCTACCAACTATTACTCAAGGATCTCTATTACCTACCAACTATTATCATAATAATTATATACAAATATTAAAAATATTATTATAATATACATAACTATAAAATCATAACTAATATTCATAAATAATATTAATCTTAACTAATAAGTATACATACTAATAATATTATAATATTAATAATATTAATGTAATAATATAAATAATATTATTAATATAATATTAATAATATGAATAACAATATGAATAATATTATTATTAACAATATTAGTAATATTAATAATATTAACCATATTAGTAATATGAATAAAATTATTACTTTAATAATAACAATATTAATAATATAAATTATATTAATAAAAATATTAATATCATTAATATTATTTATAATATTAATAATATTTATAATATTAACATTCTTTATAATATTAACACTCTATAATATTTATAATGTTTAATAATATTAATAAGATTAACAATATTTAATAATATTAAAAATATTTCATAATATTAATAATATTTAATAATAATAATAATAATAATAATATAAATAATATTTAATAATATAAATATATTTAATAATATTAATAATATTTAATAATATTAATAATATTTAATAATTAATAATATTTAATAATTAATAATATTAAAAATAATTAATAATATTAAAAATAATTAAAAATATTAAAAATATTTAATAATATTAAAAATATTTAATAATATTAAAAATATTTAATAATATTAAAAATATTTAATAATATTAAAAATATTTAATAATATTAAAAATATTTAATAATATTAAAAATATTTAATAATATTAAAAATATTTAATAATATTAAAAATATTTAATAATACTAAT
The DNA here is from genome assembly GCF_000499845.2 of Phaseolus vulgaris. NCBI lineage: Eukaryota > Viridiplantae > Streptophyta > Magnoliopsida > Fabales > Fabaceae > Phaseolus > Phaseolus vulgaris. The sequence continues at coordinate 39,767,351 of NC_023756.2, read as the reverse complement.
AATATTAAAAATATTTAATAATATTAACAATATTAAAAATATTTAATAATATAAATAATATTAAAAATATTTAATAATATTAAAAATATTTAGTAATATTAAAAATATTTAGTAATATTAAAAATATTTAGTAATATTAAAAATATTTAGTAATATTAAAAATATTTAGTAATATTAAAAATATTTAGTAATATTAAAAATATTTAGTAATATTAAAAATATTTAGTAATATTAAAAATATTTAGTAATATTAAAAATATTTAGTAATATTAAAAATATTTAGTAATATTAAAAATATTTAGTAATATTAAAAATATTTAATAATATTAAAAATATTTAATATTATTAAAAATATTTAATAATATTAAAAATATTTAATATTATTAAAAATATTTAATAATATTAAAAATATTTAATATTATTAAAAATATTTAATAATATTAAAAATATTTAATATTATTAAAAATATTTAATAATATTAAAAATATTTAATATTATTAAAAATATTTAATAATATTAAAAATATTTAATAATATTAGTAATAGTTAATAATATTAGTAATATTTAATAATATTAGTAATATTAGTAATGTTTAGTAATATTTTGTAATGTTTAGTAATATTAGTAATGTTTAGTAATATTAGTAATGTTTAATAATATTAATAATATTTAATAATTATATTAATATTGATAATCATATTAATAAGTATAATAATAATCATAACATGACAACAAAACTTGTTTAGTGTAATGGTTAATCTTCTTTAGGCATTTCTCAAGGAATTTGGCTTTAAGTCCCACCTGCATGTTGGATTACCTATCGATTTAGCTATGGACACGTTACCTACAGGAGTTGGTGGTTAAATACTGTTTTCATTATCCACAAAAACTCTGTTGGTAGGTAAATTACCTATACGGATTTCTTGTAGTGGTTGCTCTCAAATTATTTCAACGAAATTCAGATTTTGGTGAATGAAATCAAGTATTTTGAAGAGGATTTCAAATCAACATGTTGATATGATCTGTATAACATTAATTTCATATTTTGAGTATATTTTTTTTATGAATTTAATAATAAAAGAACCTTATGTCGGGAAGTATTGAAGAATTACATAATTCACTTGAAGCCCATGAACAAAGAATCAATGAGAGAAAGAATTCTCAGAAGGCACAAAAGTGAGCATTACAAGTCCAAATAATTTCAAGAATAAAGGGAGTTGCAATAAGAACAAAATAAAAATAGAAAGGAAGGGATTGAATGAATCAACCAACAACAAAGATTGAACTGCTAAAGATCTAAGTTGTTGAACAAGGTGCTTTGATGTCTCCAAATCCAAGAAGAATGCTTGAAGACCTTGTTGTTTGTTGTGCGTGTCTAGTAGTCTTTGAAATGTTAATTCATTCTTTAAGATGATCCAAGGTTAATTGATTCTTAATCTTTTCGAAAAGATGAGTTTTCTAAAGAGGGTGAAATCTCAACCGGTTGTTTGACACTTAGTGACTTTTAAAATGAGTTTGAAAAGCTTAGCTTTGTTTTGACTTTTTTGTCAAACTGGTTCAATCGGTTGTTTCGAGAAATCAACTAGTTGTTTTTTCTGAAAACCTTAACAGAATTCTGTTAAGTTGTTCTAATCTGTTTTAAATGATTCCAACAACTTTTGGTTCTTGATTTAACTGCTTTGACCATTTAATTAAAGTATAAAAAGGTTGTTTTGCACTTCTATGCATTAACTATGAAAGAGAGATCAATCAAAAACAGTTTTGAAGATTTCAAAGAGCTTTTGGATCATCTCAAGTGTGGAATACGATTGAGTCTTGTAATTCTGAACTTTAAGCTTTGATTTACCTAGGTGTATTTTTGTTCCCTTCTTCCTTGAACATTGTATTTCTGTGTGTTTTGGTGTGGTGCAGTTTCAAAAGGTCTTTCTGGAAACTATGTGGTTTCCCAAAAGTGGTGTGTGTTCTTGAGGGGTTCAAAACAATCACTTTTGGTGTGTGTTTTGTAATCTAGGTTTGATTACATAGTGAATTCTCAATGGTTACTTGAGGATTGGATGTAACTCATGGTTAAGAGCGAACCAGTATAAACATCTTGTGTGAATTTCTCTATCCCTACACTCATTAAATTGTTTTAACTTTGCTTTTCAAATCTACTGGCATAAACAATCGATTGTTTCGTGAAAACAACAAGATGATTTTCTAGAACGAAGTTTAAAAACAGTTTTCTATTTGGCTAAACAGATTTTCATTGGATTAATTCTTCGTAGCTTTTCACTCAACCTTCAATACTTGCAAAAATCTTTCAAAAACAATCACCCCCCTCTTGTTTAAGGCCTCTAATTCTAACATAAGTAACTTGACCAACAATAAAAATTGGGGTCAACCAAAACAAAAAGAAGTTTAACTAGAAGAAGATCCAATGTTATAACTAAAATAAGTCGAGACATTTTGCATGAATGCTAAAGTTGAAAAGAAGGAAAAGGAAAATCCAATGATAAGACAAACATAGTTTATGGTTATTGATAAGACTAAGAATCAAACCCAATACCATTGAAGGAAAGTGATATATGTGATATGTGAAGTTCAAGTGCTCAACTAAGATACAAAGTGATAATTTATTTATAATTCGTGATGATAGTGGTGAATATGTTTATGATGAATTCAATAACTACTATGAAAGATAAGGTATTTGTTCCTACCGGTTGACTTGCTTCGCCGGTTGACTTGAACGACAGCTTTTGGCCCTTCTATCTCCACCTGAGAATCATACTTCCTTGATCAAAGGATCTCTCACCTACAAAGACAAAGGGGCGCCTTGACGGCCGTTTGCACTCCGACACTTAAGTCAGTATAAGGGCAAAGAAACACGAAGTGTATAAAGTAGTTTCTGTCTTAGAAACTGTGTACCTTGCTAGGGTTCTTAGCACCTTTATATAGCTTAAAACTAGGGTTTACCTTTGTGTTGTTACCCTCTTCTAAGGTTCCTTGTGGAACTTTGAAAGGACCAGTCCACTTGGGGGACAACTTGTTCTCTAGCTGGTACGGGTGAGCCTTTCGCATCACCAAGTCAAAGACCTGGAACTGCCGAGGTTTGAACTTGGAGTTGTACTTGTACTCCACCCTCCTCTTCAGGGCTTTAGCCTTAATTCTTGCTTCCTCCCTTACTTCGTCCAGTAGGTCCAGGTTCACCTTTCTCTCTTCATTGGACTCTTCGACCACGAAGTTCTGGAAACATGTCAAGTTCTCCTGAATTTTTACTAGAATCATTGCGTCTGAATCGTGCACCATGCTAAAAGGTGTTTCTTTGGGCACATGGACTAACTCGAACACCTCAAACATCTCCTTCAGAACCTAGACGTACTCTAGGTATGCGGCCATATGAGGGTCTTTAGCTTGGTACTCCCCCGTGACCTGTCCTATGACTAACAAGGAGTCACTCTTCGCCAGTAAACCATTTGCTCCCATCTCCTTGGCCAGCAGCATTCCAGCAATCAGGGCCTCACACTCTGCCTGGTTGTTACTGGCCTTGAAAGCGAAACGTAGGGCCTGCTCAATTAGCAACCCATCTGGTCCTTCCAAGATGACACCAACCCCACTACCTTGTTGGTTGGAGGAACCATCTATAGAGAGTATCCATCTGAAACCTGCTCCTTCTTGATGCGTGGCTGCCGAGGAGAGCTCTACTACGAAGTCAGCGTAAACCTGGCCTTTAATGGGGCGTCTAGGCTCATACTGCACATCGAACTCTGATAGCTTCACCGCCCATCACACCATTCTTCCTGCCACATCTGACTTCTGTAAGACCTTGCGAATTGGAATGTTTGTCATCACTATTACGGTGAAGCTCTGGAAGTAGTGGCGAAGTTTTCGCGCTGAGAACACTACTGCCAGAGCCACTTTCTCTAAGGCCTGGTATCTCACCTCTGGCCCATGCAACACTTTGTTAACAAAGTAGATCGGCTTCTGCACCTGGTTCTGCTCTTGCAGCATAACCGAACTGATCGCCTTCTCTATAACTACGAAGTATAGGTGGAGTGGAGTACTTAGTTATGGCTTGCACAACACTGGTGGACTGGCCAAGTACTCCTTCAGCTTCATGAACGCCTCTTCGCACTCTCTGGTCCATACGAACCTACTGTTTCTCTTCAGGCACTGGAAATAAGGATGCCCCTTATCTCCTCCTACCGATAAAAATCTGGACAGAGCGGCCATGCGCCCTGTCATTGCTATTACCGCAGCGTACTTCTCAGAATTCGCCTCTATCCCACGGTTAGTGAGTAGGAACCCCAAGAACTTGCTTGCCTCTACCCCGAACACACACTTCTCCGGGTTCAGCTTCAGCCTGTATTTCGCTATCGAGGTGAATAGTTATTCCAGGTATGCTACGTGTTGCTCCCTCTGCTGAGAGGTGACCACCATGTCATCTACATACGCTTGGGCATTCCGCCCTAACATGGGCGCTAAAACTCTGTCCATTGGCCTCTGGTAGGTGGCACTTGTGTTCTTCAGCGCAAAGGGCGTCACCTTATAACAATAACAAGACAACTCTGTCATGAACGCTGTCTTGCACTCGTCCCTGGGGTGCATCATGATCTGATTCTAACCAGAAAAGGCATCAGGAAGCTGAGTAATCTGCATCCAGACGCACTGTCCACCAAAGCGTCAATACTGGGCAGCGGGTAGGAATCCTTCGGACAGGCCTTATTGAGGTCTGTGAAGTCAATGCACATCCTCCACTTTCCGTTGGCCTTCTTCGCCAGTTACACATTGACCAGTAATTCAGGGTACTGAATCTTCCTAATGTGGCTAGTCTTCAGCAGTTTCTCTGGATTAATTCTTCGTAGCTTTTCACTCAACCTTAAATACTTGCAAAAATATTTCAAAAACAATTCACCACCCTCTTGTTTAAGGCCTCTAATTCTAACATAAGTAACTTGACCAACAATAAAAATTGGGGTCAACCAAAACAAAAAGAAGTTTAACTAGAAGAAGATCCAATGTTATAACTAAAATAAGTCGAGACATTTTGCATGAATGCTAAAGTTGAAAAAAAGGAAAAAGAAAATCCAATGATGAGACAAACATAGCTTATGGTTATTGATCAGACTAAGAATCAAACCCAATACAATTAAAGGAAAGTGATGTATGTGATATGTGAAGTTCAAGTGCTCAACTAAGATACAAAGTGATAATTTATTTATAATTCGTGATGATAGGGATGAATATGTTTATGATGAATTCAATAACTACTATGAAAGATAAGGTATTTGTTCCTGTCGGTTGACTTGAACGGCAGCCTTTGGCCCTTCTATATCTGCTTGAGAATCGTACTTCCTTGATCAAAGGATATCTCACCTGCAAAGACAAAGGGGCGCCTTGATGGTCGTTTGCACTCCGACGCTCAAGTCAGTATAAGGGCAAAGAAACACCAAGTGTATAAAGTAGTTTCTGTCTTAGAAACTGTGTACCTTGCTAGGGTTCTTAGCACCCTTTATATAGGTTCAAACTAGGGTTTACCTTTGTGTTGTTACCCTTGTCTAGGGTTCCTTGGGGAACGTCCTTGCGCCGCTATTTACATAATCTTAGCGTATCTGGCACATAGAACTTCCCTTGGAGTGCAACGACTAACAGAGTGGCCGCCTGGGTACCAACTTGTGCACCTAATCTCTGGCGCCATCTGTTTCCGCGGGTGCCCTAAGTATTCACGTGCCATGCATGCAACTTCTCTTGGAAACCCTAACCCTAATGGGCCTTAGCGCCTCCAAGGATTACTTTTTCGTGTCGGGCTTGTATGCGTTATACACACCACGTGCATGGATCCCTCGTGACTTAGACTTCCCTTATATCTGATGTTTTAACTGATAACTTAGTATAAGTCTAGGGTCCAACTTACGTGGTCCGCTATCACGTTCAGACAGCCGACGTCCGATCTCTCCCTCTATTATCGAGGTCCGATATCTCCCTTTGTTGTCGAGGTGTGATCTCTCCTTCTAACGTCGATGTCTATTGTACCGATGTCCGAAGACTGACCAATCCCCTGATAGGTGCGTCTGGGCCCCCCTTACGTGGCCCACTTCCATTATCAGGCACCGGTGTGCGATGTCTGAGGTCAGTCTTTGGAATCGATGACGGAGGACTGGTCGGGACAATATCCATTAACCTCCTCATACACCACAACATAATGGTAACGCAAAAAAGAAAAACAAGACCATGATGCATATGGTGAGGATGACTATTTTACGACAAGTGTACTGTGTCAAAAGTAACAATTTTTCCCTAAGGATGGATTTCGAACCCATAACAAATAGTTAAACCCTCTAGTATAATATTCACTAAATATAAGACAATTTGTAAAAGTTTGTTGGAAAGGTTGTTTGTATGGTGAATTCGCAAGAAAAATTGGGATATATTTCTATAAGTCAATTGGGAAAATTGGTATTGGGGTTCATCCTTCTCACTCATCTGTATTTTCCAAAAGAATATAATATTCAATCTTGATTGATCTTGGAGCATATATAAAAATCATTCATATTGATTCCTCGCATACAAAATTATTAAGATAGTCTCATAAATATCAATTCCTCTCACATTTATAAAAATTCCTTATCATTACAAACAAATGTTATAAAGCAATTAACATTTCAAATTTATTTTTGACATTCAAATATGTTAAGCATTAGCATTTAGATAAGATGCTTAGAAGTACTTTCTAGTCAAATCTAAGGATCAAAATCATGAATAATTTAAGCTTTGGGAATAAAATGATAATATCAATCATCAATCAAGAACTGAATATTATAGATAAATATCACCTCAATACATAAGAGTTTGAACAAATTACTCCCAATCCCAGAGCAATTAGCCACTCTGGTTGGCCATTACAAGCATGAAAAGCAAGAAAAGAAGATCCAAGATGTTTCTCCTTGATGTTGCCTACTCTAGGGTTTTCTACCTATCTCTATTCTCCCAATGATATCCAGGGTTATGCCTCACGCCTCATATTTAACCTAATTGGGTTTGGGCTAAGTGACTTCTCATCTAGGCGAGTTATTACTTGCTTGGGCGAGTTTGATGAGAAAAAGTCTAGCTTCTCTGGAGTGAACTTGCCTGGGCGAGTTCCTTTAGAGTGATCTTGCTTGGGTAAGTTTTGAGCAAGTTTCCAATGTTCCAACTTTCCCTTTTCATCTTGTATATTCTCCTTTAGCTCTTTTATCTCCATTTTCCCCTAGAATCATGAAATTAACACAAATTTGGGAATACATCATTCTTATTCATATTATAATCACAAAATATGTAAAAAGGTTTAAATTGATAAATTAGGGGTTGAATTATAGTTATTTTATCAACAAACATTCATAAGTGTTTGTCTTTTAATATGAAATATTACTGTCACTTATCAAATGTAGAGGAGCAAAGGTTTACCAAGTTATCTATGGGGAATGGAATTTTTATGGATGCACATGTTCTAAATAGATCACCCACTAAGAAAGTAGAAAGGAAGATCTTGGACAAGGTGCAAGCTTGGTGTTGGTCATCTAAAAAAAATTTGAATCAATTTATTTTAAGTGTGTGCTATATCAGTTTAAAAGGAAACTTGACAATATAGGAGAGTTAATGATACTTATTGGTTATCATCCTATAGGAGGATGCAATCAGATACCAAACTATCTTGGCAGTTTTCGGAGTACCATCATGTAAGGTTGTTTCTATGATAGCAAGTAGTTTTCCTTTCCTTTTTATTTCTTCAGTGTGACTTTTGAATTTTTCTATTGTTGGGTTATTGAAGTAATGGATTTTGAATACTACCATCTTCCTTTATATCCGAAAATCTTCATGCTCTCAGATAAGTCTTCATCTTTGCAACCCAAAGATGAAATGGAGGTCATTTTTTGTTTTGGAGGATTTGTGTGTGGTTTTTCTCTCTAATTTTTTGGCTTCTCTCTTTGGTTTTGGTCACAATCCCTCAAACAATGTTTAGGCTATTGATAAGAATAAAATGGAATAAGGAGATATTGTATATTATAGAAAAAGAATATTTCATAATCACAACAAACTCACTTAATACAAAATAACTCAAAAAGTTACTTTTGTATATCTACAACAAGTTCACATTTACTCCATAGGTAAAATATTCATCTTCTCATATGTTTTGAGAAACTATTTATTTTAATTTAAAAAATAATAAATGATAAAAAAAAAGTTAATCCATCATAAGAAAAATTTCAAATTCTAGCAGGAACAAACAAGTGACAATAAATAGTGATGGGGTGATTGATGAAACAAAAGACTTAGATTGAGAAATAACAGGTTGGCAATAACTTAGCCAAAATGATCTTTGAATCTACCAATCTAGTTGCCTCTAAAATTAACATAAGTGCTCCAACAAATATAAAAAGATCCATAAAGACAACCTCCACCTGACCTAAATGACAATGATAGTTATAACACACTTGATAATAGCATATAGGAATATTCACGACATGAAAATAAAATTTGTTTGAATGAATTTAATAAGTGTTGGAGCTTGCATTGAATTATGGAGTTTCTAAACTTCCCACATCTTTCTAGCGTCCGTTGTCCTAACACATTCCAACTCCTATTTACCAAGGAGTATTGATGCATTGTTTATGTAATATTATTTAACAAGTTCATTTGACAAATATATTTGATCAGTTTTAAAAAATTATGTTGTATTAATTTGCCTAATGGACTTGAACTCACTGATATCTCTATTTATAGAAAACCATCTCAGCGAGTTGTTTTCTCTTGTTGAACAAAAGTACTAACATACCTTGTAGCATTAGTTGAAGTAATTAAAGGGTAGTTGGGACTAATTTTCAACATCAAAAATTAAATAAGTCCAACAAATGATAATTGTTTGTTGCAGTCTTATGGCTTTGTTTTTTTAGTTCAAGCATAACATTCGTATCAGCTTTATGATTACCATCTCTATCATTGAGATATATAGGCCATCTTCCAATTTCTCATAAACCAGTTTGTCCTCAGCAACATAATGAGTCTAGCATGGTCCAACAAAAAATATTGACTATATCAAATTAAAATTAACTCATTAAAAAAATCTTATAAGATGAGAACAAGTTAAGTATGAGAAGTTTTCTAACATGGTGTCTAACAATGTATAAAAGAATTAGAAAGCAAAGAAATATGGAATCATTGTTGTCCACTGATTTCTTAAGGAATTAACTTTATGTGAAATCCCTCCAACTATTTTAAATTTGAGCTTTCTTAATATGCTAGACTTGTCTCATAATCATATGAAGGGAAAAATTCCATGAGGAACTCAATTGCAAACCTTTAATGCCTCCAACTTTATTGGCAATAATCTATGCGATCCACTACCACCCATCAATTGCAACACCAATGCAAAAGTTGCTAATTTTGGACACAATGAAAAAGATAGTGATAAGCACAGACTGAAGTGGTTTCTATGAGTATGACATGTGATTTTGTTGCTGAATTTTAGACTTTAATCGATCCTTTGTTTGTAGATCATCACATTATGCCTATTTTCATTTCCTTGATCGTGTGTGGTTCGAACTTCAATATTTTTTTATGCTAGTATAATATCTACAATGATGAAAAATAAAATTATCATATAACATGAAAGTCAATTGCCTAGTTGATCAAATTTTCAAATATTTTTTAATTGTCACTATCAAATAGAAATCAATTTTAGAGACAAAAAATAATTAGTTATTATTAAGTAAATTATATACTGTTTTACAAACTAAAAGAATTATTGGTATTTAAATTAAATTTTATTATTGATAAATAGTTTCTAAATTGATTTCTAATTAGTTACCAAAGTTTTACCTACCAACTTTAGAATCTAAATAATTAATAGTTAAAACCTTGATAGCTAATTAGATACCAATTTAGAAATTATTTATTAATAATAAAAATTAATTTAGATACCAATAATTATTTTAGTGTCTAAAATAGTATCTAATTTAGTCAATATAGTAACTAATTATTTTTATATCTAAAATTGATTTTTATTGAATGATTTTTTTAGTGTTTGATTTATTTTCAAATATAAGAGCGTTATTTAAATTGTTAGTGGATGTTAAGCTAAAGAATGTGCATGTTGTGTTGGTTATTCAGATTTTATTATTATTAATTCTGATTTTATTACCCTTAAACTATTTTACCGTTATATTGCATTAATAGTTAGTTTACAGACCTGTTAGTATTCTTATTTTATAGTTTCCAGTAATTGTAATTTTATTATATATATGATTGAGTAAATCAAAATGAATAAGATAAGTTTTGCAATTTTGTGCAGTTACGTTCAATCAGTTGCTACAACCTTTTGCCTTCTCTTATTTCCTTCCATTAGTTCCTACAATTGGTATCAAGAGTTAGTTTGTTATCATGAACTCTACCCAATTATCAGTCTCTATCCTTAATGGAAAAAATTACAATCGGTGGTGTGTGCAAATGAGAGTTTTGTTTGATTATCATGAGTTATGGGATGTCGTTGAGAGTGGAGTGTCTGCATTAGGTGATAATGCAATTGAGGCGCAACGAGTAGCGCATCGTGATCAGAAGAAGAAGGACAATAAGGCTTTGTATCTCATTCATCAAGGGATGAATGACAAGACGTTTGAGCAGATAGAAGGAGCAACAACTGCTAGTGAGGCTTGGATCATTTTGTCAACCAATTATAAAGGTGATGACAAAATCAAGAGGGTGCGTCTTCAAACCCTAAGACGCCAATATGAATTGCTGTAGATGGAAACCACAGAGACTATTGATGTCTATATAAATAAAGTTATTGTCTTGACAAATCAGATGAAGACCAATGGTGAAACACATTCGGAGAAGGCAAAGGTGGAGAAGATTTTGAAATCTTTAACTCCCAGATTTGAACATGTTGTTGCCACAATTGAAGAGGCCAATGACATTTCAAAAATGACAATAAGATTATTGTCTGGTTCTCTACGAGCGCATGAGCAGCGGATGAATGACAATAAGATTGAAAAACCAATTGATCAGGCTTTACAAGCACAAGTCTCAATTGGTAGCTCCTATCGTGAACATGGTAGCTATTTCAGCAAAGGTCGTGGTGGCCAAAATCATGGAGGCGCTTGGCGCGGGGAACATGGTCGCGGAGGACGAGGAGGCATTTATAATAAATCAAATGTTGAGTGTTATAATTGTCATAAACGTGGCCATTATGCAAATGAGTGCAGATCAAAAAGTGATAATCATGCTGTCAATTGTGCTCAAGAAGAAAGTAATCACGAACAAGATGAAGAGGATCATGCAGTACTAATGGCAGCCACATCAAATGAAACTCCAAACAATCAGACTTGGTATTTGGATACAGGTTGTACAAATCACATGTGTGGTAAGAAGGAGTTGTTTGCAGATTTGGATGACTCATTTCGCACAAAAGTGAAATTCGGTGATGGCAGGTTCGTTCCGGTGACTGGAAAAGGGCGAATTCTTATCACATTGAAGAATGGTGATCACAGGTACATCTATGATGTTTTCTATGTACCTGATATGAAAAGTAATTTGTTGAGTATGGGGCAGCTAGCCGAGAAGGGTTATGTGATGCACATAGTTGAAAATAAATTATCAATTTTTGATAAAAAAAAAAGGTAGTTTGATTCTTAAATCCTTTTTATCAAAAAATCGCATATTTCCAGTAGATATTCATATGGGTGATTTCAAGTGCTTGAATATAATAGTGAATAATGAATCGTGGTTATGGCATTTACGCTTTGGGAAATTAAATTTCCAGAGTTTGGAAAATCTTTCCAAAAGAAATTTAGTGAATGGTTTACCCCCATATTCATCACCCTGATCAATTGTGTGAGGCTTGCATTTTTGGAAAGAATCACAGGATACCATTTGTTAAGGAGTCTTGGCGTGCAAAATTTTCTTTGGAGCTTGTTCATACAGATGTTTGTGGCCCGATGAACATATCATCAGTTGGAGGTAATAAGTATTTTTTAACCTTTATTGATGATTTTTCAAGGAAAACCTGGATTTATGTATTGAAGAGCAAGGATGAGGTATTCCACTGCTTTAAAATATTTAAAGCATTTGTTGAAAGAGAGAGTGGCAGACAAATTAAGATGGTGCGTAGTGATGGAGGAGGTGAGTACAAGTCTAATGAATTCAAGAGGCACTGTGAAGAACTTGGGTTGCAACATGACATTACTTTCCCCTACACACCTCAACACAACAGAGTTGCTGAGAGAAAGAATAGAACAATCATGGACATGGCGAGGAGCATGCTTAAAGCGAAAGGTATGCCAAATTATTTTTGGGCTGAGGCCGTAACATGTGCGGTATATTTGATAAACAGATCACCCACTCGGAGTGTTCCTAACACAACTCCGATTGAGGTATGGAGCGGAATCAAACCCAATGTGCAACACTTGAAAGTATTTGGGTCCATTACTTATGCCCATGTCCCTAAGACAACAAGATCAAAGTTTGATGATAAGGCAGTGAAAACCATTTTCATTGGTTATAAAAATGGAGGATACAAACTGTATAATCCAATGACAAAGAAGGTGATTATTAGTCGTGATGTTACATTTGCCGAAGATGAGGAATGGCAATGGAATGCAGCAGCTGAAATAGATTCGAAAAAATGATATATTTATGTTTTGAACGATGATATGGAAGATGGAGTCACTCTTGAAGCACCTGCAGTTCAACCTGAAGATGCAGTTCAACCTGAAGTTGTAATTCAACCTGAAGTTGCAACTCCAATTGCAACTATGATGGAGCGACCAAGAAGGCAGCAGCGACAACCTGTACATCTTCAAGATTGTGAAGTAAATCTTGATTATGAAGTTGATGACAATGGAGATTTGGTTCACTTTGCTTTTCTTGCAGAATCAAAACCTGTGAGACTTGCTGATGCCATTCAACACCCCAAATGGCAAAAGGATATAAATGAAGAATTGATGGCGATTGAAAAAAACAATATCATAACTCAATTTGGAAATGTTGTTCCAAATCAGAATTAAGGGAGGATGTTGGTTATTCAGATTTTATTATTATTAATTCTGATTTTATTACCCTTAAACTATTTTACCGTTATATTGCATTAATAGTTAGTTTACAGGCCTGTTAGTATTCTTATTTTATAGCTTCCAGTAATTGTAATTTTATTATATATATGATTGAGTAAATCAAAATGAATAAGATAAGTTTTGCAATTTTGTGCAGTTACGTTCAATCAGTTGCTACAACCTTTTGCCTTCTCTTATTTCCTTCCATTAGTTCCTACATGTTGAACTTATTATAGATCAATTCTAGATAACTTTGTCACTGAAGTAAGATTAAGAAATTATAATCTATTGTTAGAAAAACTATTGGGTATTAATTTAATTTGAACCACATAGAACTCTTGTTGAAAGGACTTGAAGTCAGATATTTAGTTAGTTGCTTGGCTTTTAGATACAGAGAGGCATTCATATTCAAATTTATAAATGGTACAGAATACTACTTTCTTTCTCTGTGGCGATCACTTGTGAACATTTAGTTTTGGATGCAGCATTTTTAACTTTATGTCTCCGTTTCTTAAATTTAATTCAATTTATTTTAACATTTTTTACATATAAACAAGACAAAATGAGACTCTGGTATAAAGAGCAAAAGAACAGGTTAGAAAGAAGAGGAAAAAATAGAAGAGCACAAGGGACAAACAAATATTACTAGGTAAAATAGAAAAAACGAAAACACAATAGACAAGTGTCTTCTGATTTCTTTTGAGTTTTTATAAAACTTTAATCTCTATTTTATTTAATTTGTTCACTTTTGAGAAAAATGTCAATTGTGTTTCAACTTGGACATTAGAATTATGAAAAGTATGAATTTTCATGCAGGGTAGTCTTCAATTTTTCACAAGAATTCAAGCATTCCAATATCACTCTTAATAACATCATTTCAAATGTTTTTCTAGATTTTATACAACTCGATTCAACCAACAACATTACTACATCAGTTACACATTGACTTTCGAAAGTAGTAGGGGTTTTCACATTGGAGATTTTCTGCGTGTCTGCAACTTTTTAAGTTCACCTCTCCTTGTTTTTGTAATATTTTTTTCTTAAATTGGCCATTTTCGGAATCAGTGTCTAGAACGTATTGAATACATTCCAAATTGTTATAATTTGACTATTTTCCCTCCTTATTGTTATTGTAGTTTTAACCGCTTGTTTCAGTGTTGCTCGGATCAAGGATATGTTCTTTAGAGTCACTCATTAAACAGGCATAATTGTTTCACATGTACTGCTAGTTTGAGTTTTCAGAGTTTCATGTGAACGTTTTGCATAAAAAAAGACTAAGTGGAATGGTGCAACGAGTCCTATTTCAACATGATCCCAAACTATTCAAGCAATTTGGTTTCAAGAAAGGAATTTGATTTAGTAAATGGGTTTCCCAAGCTACTTCAATAAGCACATGCTGTAGGTGAGAGTGGAAAAATACAAGAAGAAAGGAATTGTCAAAGTTTGCCTTCCACAAGACAACTGATGTGCATTTTAAAGAAAGTGGAAACTGCTTTGATAAGCTTTTAACACATGTGAACCATTTGAAGGTAAGAAAAAGGTGAAAAATATTCTCTTATCTTTATCAAATTAAATATGAACTAGATTAACCAATTTTTGTATGCTCGGTTTCACACTAGTTAAAAACACATACTTTTCTGTCAATTGATTTATGAATTAAAAGAATTCAATTTTTATCAGTTGAATTTTATTCGGACAGCTTCATTCAGTTCCTTGTTTTTTTTATAAGCAAATATCAGCTGATCAAGTAATTTTTCTAGGGTGCCAAGAAAATGTACCTTTACACTTAGTGAATATAGTCAAAACAGGAGATATTGAGTATAGTTTGTTAGAGAGCCTAGGCATGCCATCCTAATTTCATGATTGATTTGTAAATCTGTACTAAAACTTGCTCATAGTGATCATGAGAATTAAATTTAATTAATACATCAAACAAACATACAATACAATTTTCTTTTATCTAGACCAGTTGTTTTCCTGTAACTTTCATACAATATATTTTATAAATTTCTTACAATTTAATTCCTAAAATTTTAAACAATTTAACACTACAAGACAATCATGAAATAGAAACCAATTTTTAGATACCAAAATAATTAGTTACAATAGGAACTAAAATAGAAACCATTTTAGAAACTAAGAAAAAAATTGGTTTCTAAATTAGTTTATATTATTTTCTATTATTGTTAAATAGTTTCTAAATTGGTATCTAATTAGTAACTAAGGTTTTAACTACCAATTATTTAGTTTCTAAATTTGGTAGCAAAAACCTTGGTTGCTAATTAGATACCAATTTAGAAACTATTTAACAATAATAGAAAATAATAAAAACAAATTTAGAAAATAAATTTCTTTTTAGTTTCTAAAATAGTCTCTAATTTAGTTACTATTGCAACTAATTATTTTGGTTTCTCCAAATTGGTTTCTATTTCATGATTTTTCTTGTAGTGTAATGACTAAATAGTTTATCACTCCTAAGACTAATAATTAATTAGTCCTTGTATTTTTTATACTTTTCATAAAAGTACAAATTACAATTTTAAACACTCATAAATTTACTCCTATATATAGAAAATATTAATTTCAATGGTATAATTATAAGCTTACAAAACTAAATAGCGCATTATTTAAAAATTAAATTTCAATATCAACCATTGATTATCAACAACAATCTAGTGAAAAGATATTTGTGCATTATCATGATTGAAATCTGTAAAAAACAAGCACAGTTTGAATTTTAATAATAAAATGAAGATATAACGCACTAACATAATGTTTGTTCATAAAATGATGCTCCAATATAACTGAATATGGATCAACAAAATGCAAGGATACCACAATAAAGGTTAAGAAGTTGTTGAAGAGGAAGAAATTGTTATCTCATTTGCACACCGCAACTTCTATGGAGAAGAAGCACTATTTAACATTTAAATTAAATTTTAAATCAAATATCATTGGTCCCACGTAAAACTTTTAAATTTACACCGCAACGTCTAAAATATTTTACACTTTTTTGTTGGTCTCTATTATTTTTTATGTAAAAAATTGTAAAATTTAACTTTAAACTTATAAATTAAAGTAGACAATAAAAAATTTATCTCGGTTATTTGGAATCTGTAACACCCTATAATTTACATATAACTATTACAATAAAAGTTCTATTAGTTTCTATACAAACTTGGAGTTTTTCAAAACATTCCTAATACATGATTAGAATTTATAGAAATAAAAATATTTAAATATTCATAGCTCAAAATAAAACTTTGAAACCTCTAAGGCTCTCCTGCACCTGTATGGTCATCTGCTCGTGTACATAGTACAGTCATCGCAATTCAAACACAGCAAGAAAAGCAAGGGTAAGCTAATAAAAAGAAATTTCATATCTTATCTAATTTTTGCAAAAGGAACCAATCAAACAAATCATTTATAAATATTTCTTTAACTGTTGTCATATAAAATTTCATTATCAATTTCATCATTCATATAGACCACACATGGATCTATTTTCAATCACAATCATTGGATTTCATTTCAATCCCACTTCATCTTCTGGAAGACTCATTAAGTATGCCCCTACCAGAGACTAACACCTGACCCAAATATTACCAACGAATCCAATAGAAAGGATCAGGGTAAGTTCAAACATCCAATACCGAGTGCCTACAGTGGGACCCGGTGTGTATGAACTCCCTCTCGGCTTCTCACCACCTGATATCTTAGTCTACATGACTTAGATAATCAGTGAAGCCAGAGGATCTCTGTTAAACATAGGCTTTTCATACTTAATGTACCATCAAATAACAACTCATACATTATCCCAAATGTATGACATCAATTTCATACAATATCATTCAAAACGCAATCCACAATATTCAAAATCTTATTTAACAGAAAAAAACAACTCTTAAATATTAAACCATCAAAATCTAATATTTTTACTAGTTTAAATAATATATAAACAAACAACACAATATATAAACACACAACATCCCTGCAAGAGAAATTGAATATTGGGACCATGTCCCATTCACATTCAGATCTTCTATCCTAGGGTGCTATTAAAAATTAAATTTAGCTTCCCTTACCTCAATTGCTTGCTTTCCAAACAACTTCTAGAATTTTATTTCCCACAGTCTGGATAAGCTTCAAGATTTACGGGCCTAAAGCAAGTTATCCAAACAAAACAAAAATTCAGTATATAGTAGAATAAGTTGAGAGGATTAAACTTCTCAACTGACCCCACCAAGATTGATGACTAAATCCTAAGGAAAAATTGAGAACAAAGGATATTTAGAGTAAAAATGAACTTACTCTGTTTAAAAATCTGATCGGGTAGAAATGTTCCTTAACTCGCCAGCTACAATGTGGTCCGATCAAATTCTAAAATAGATGAAGATTAGGAGAGAAAATTAAGAGAGAAGGGAGAGAAGAGAATATGAGAGAGAGATAAAAGAAAAAGAAAAATGAAAGGCATTGTGGCGGGGGGTCGTGGCTCTGCTTGTTTATCATTTTACGTAGTTACATTATCTCCAACTACAAAAAATTTTGTCCTCGAAAATGAACTTACCAAGAAAGAGATTAGGGTATGATGCTTGTATCTTCTCTTCAATTTCCCAAGTGGAGTCTCCAGATATGAGATTCCACAAAACTTTCACCGTGGGAATACTTCTTCCACGAAGTTGTTTCACTTGTGAATCTAAAATTTTGATTGGCTTCACTTCAAATGACATATTTTCTTTCACCTGGATTGAATCAGACTCTAGAATGTGACTGGGATCAGGTACGTACTTTCTTAGCTGAGATACATGAAAATATTGTGAATGTTAGCTAAAGGAAGAGGCAAAGCAATTTCATAAGCCACGTGGCCTATTCTTCGGAGAATTTGGTAAGGTCCTATGAACTTAGGTGTCAATTTCTTGGATTTGAGTGCTCTTCCTACACCAGTGAACGGTGTAACTCTCAAAAAGACATGCTCACCCGCAGAGAATTCTAAAGGTCTTCTTCTTTGATCTGCATACGACTTTTGCCTGTTGAGAGATGTTTTCAATCTTTCTTGAATCAGTTTGACTTTCTCATTGGTTTATTGTATTAATTCTGGTCCAATTAACACACTCTCACCATCCTGAAACCAACACAGAGGTGTCCTACACTTTCTTCTATACAATGCCTCGAAAGGAGCCATTCCTATGCTAGCTTGGTAACTGTTATTGTAAGTGAACTCAACCAAAGGTAGAATTTCATCCCAACTGCCCAAATGATCTAACACACAAGTCCTAAGCAAATCCTCTAAGAACTAGATAGTTCTCTCTGATTGTCCATCAGTCTGAGGATGATATGCTGAACTAAGTCTGAGTTTAGTGCCCAAGGCTTCTTGAAGTGTTTTCCAGAATCTGGAGGTGAATCTAGGATCTCTATCAGAAATTATGCTGGAGGGTACACCATGCAATCTGACTATTTCATCTATGTAAATATGGGCGAACTTTCGCATACAGATTCTCAAATCTATAGGTAGGAAGTGTGTCGTCTTTGTCAACTTGTCCACTATGACTCAAACAGAGTCATGCTTCCTCAAAGTACGTGGTAAGTGGGTAACAAAATCCATTGAGATACTATCCCACTTCCACAATGGAATGTCTAACTAAGTTAACATGCCTCCAGGTCATTGATGCTCAATCTTTGATTTCTGAAAAGTCAAGCAAGCAGCTACAAAGTTAGCTACATCATTCTTCATGCCATGCCACCAATAATACTTCTTGAAATCTTGATACATCTTGGTCATTCCTGGATATAAACTGAGTTTGCTTTTATGACCTTCAGATAACACTGTTTGCTTTAGTTCATTGTCCTCTGGTATGCATATTCTATTTTTGAATCTCAAAATACCATCCATTCTTAAAGATAAGTCTTTAGCTTTGTCAGTATTTAATAAGCCCATGAAGTTCTTTAATTTTGAATCTTCCAACTGCTTCTCCTTCACCTTCTCCAGAAATTCATTAGTTATAACAAGTGTATTACAACTAATGCAATTTGAAGACATGGAGACCTCCAAATTCATACTCCTGAAATCTTTAATCAATGTTAACTCTCTAATCATAAGCGACGACATTTGTATCTTTTTACGACTCAACGCATTTGCAACAACATTTGCCTTCCCAGGATGGTATATTAGCTGGAAATCATAGTCCTTTAAAAATTCGATCCACCTCCTCTGCCTCATATTAAGCTCCTTCTGATCAAACAAATACCTCAAGCTTTTATGATCACTAAACACATCAAAACTAACTCCATAAAGAAAATGTCTCCATATTTTTAAAGCAAAGACAATTACTTCCAATTCTAGATCATGAGTTGGATAGTTTCTTTCATGCACCTTTAACTGACGCGAAGCGTAGGCAACAACTTTCTTATTCTGCATCAGAACACAACCCAATCCTTGATAGGAAGCATCACAAAAAACTTCAAAAGACTGATTGGTATCAGGGATTGTTAATACAGGAGCATTAGTCAACCTTCTTTTCAACTCTTCAAAGCTTCTCTCACATTGTTCAGTCCATGCAAAAGGATGATCCTTTCTGGTCAATTGGGTTAAAGGAGCCACTATTTTATAAAAGCCTTCTATAAATCTCCTATAATATCATGCTAACCCCACAAAGCTTCTAATGTTTGTAACAGTTTTAGGACGCTTCCACTGAAGTACAACCTCCACTTTAGAATAATCTACTGATATTCTTTGTGCAGAGATGACATGTCCTAAAAATTGTATTTCTGACATCCAGAAGTCACATTTTGAAAGTTTAGCATATAACTGTTTTTCTCTCAAAATGTTCAGGACGGTTCTAAGATGTTCTGCATGTTCTTCCCTTGTACGAGAATAGGTCAAGATATCATCTATGAACACTACCAAAAACTTATCAAGAAAAGGTCTGAATATCCGATTCATATAATCCATGAAAATAGCTGGAGCATTAGTCACACCAAATGGCATAACCAGAAATTCATAGTGACCATACCTTGATCTAAAAGCAATCTTCTGAACATCTTCCGCTTTCACTAAAATTTGGTGATAACCTAAGCGCAGATCTATCTTAGAAAAGACAACTTCCCCATGCAACTGATCCATCAGGTCATCAATTCTAGGAAGAGGATATTTATTCTTGTTAACTTGTTTAATTGTCTATAATCTATGCATAGACGTGACGAACCATCCTTCTTCTTCACTAATAGCACTGGAGCTCCCCATGGAGAAACACTAGGTTGAATGAATTGCTTCTCCAATAAGTCTTCTAGTTGTTTCTTCAATTCGCTAACTCTACTGGTGCCATTCGGTATGGAGAAATTGACACAGGGCCTGCTCCAGGAATCAAGTCTATTGCACACTCTATCTCTCTTTTAGGTGGAAGTCCAGGAATCTCATCAGGAAATACATCCATAAACTCCTGAACTACAAACATATCTTTTTTTACTTTATCAGTAACTATAGAACATGCCAAGAGCATAAAACATTTTGCACCTTCTTGTATCTCTCAAACTAATGAGCTAAGATAACCTGCATTCCTTCTAATCCAGGGAAAATTAACTTCTTTTGAACATAATCTATAAGGATATGATTGAGGTAAATAAGTCATACAAAGGGAAGGAGGCCTGGGTGGAGAAGGGGGAGAACAAATCTTTTGCTGATGCAGTTAGAGGACAGGAAAGGTGGGCATGGAAGGGACCAGTCATTACCGTAAAGCAACAGTCATTGCCGTGGATGGAGGGAAGTGTGGTAGGGCGCTTCAATGCTGACATGGATTTTGAACAGTTAGGAGAAGAATTCGTTAGAGGAGGTATGAGCATGGTCAGAGTAAGAGCGATGGGGGATAACCTTGCTCTTTTAACATCAAGAGGTGGGGAAAAGATGGAGGAGATTATAAACTTAAACAGAGAATGGTTTGATAGTGTTTTTATCAACATGCAGTCGTGGTCAGCATCGTTCACAGTGAGTCATAGAGTGGTTTGGGTAAGGTGTCTTGGTCTGCTAATAACCTTATGGAACAGAGAGTGCTTCGCTAGAGTGGTTGGAGACTTAGCTACGATGATTGATATTGATGATGCCACGTTGATGTGGGAAAATCTAGAGTTCGCACGTCTGAAAGTGAGAATTGAGAATAATCGGTTCATAAGGGTGGCAAGGAAGTATAGGATCAATGATCAAAATATAAGTGTTTTTATTGAGGAGGAACACCCAGTGGTGTTAGAAGGCCAGTGCAAAGACTCACATCGTAATTATGATTCTTCAGACAGTATCACCTCAACCGAAACCTACGTGGAGGAATCGGCTTTCTCGGTGAAAAGCAACGAGGAAGGGGAGTCGGAAGGACTATAGTACGGAGTCAGACGAAGGGGAAGGTGGTCAGAGGTGGAGAAGAGGACGAAGGTCAGGCGCAACGATTGAATGTCCGTTTAGGGGAGCTCTCTGCAGGGTTCTGTTCGTGTCAGGAAAAAGGTGGCAATCCTTTCACTGACGAGGAAAGTCAAAGGCAAAAGTTATTTGAGGAACCTGACTTTGGCAACGCTGCTGTCCAGGCCTGCAAGCGTTCTCTTTGTAGCTTTTCTGTGCATGCTGAGTTGGCCAGATTAGTGGTGGATGTTGAAAGTATGTATAACCAACACATGTACGTGCTAGGTTTGGGCCAGGGTAGAAAGGAAGCCCAAGAAGAAGTATTGCAGACGGGTATGGGAGTGGGCTATCCCGGGTCAAGGCCTGGTAATTCTCTGTCGGACCATGGATCCGAGTTGGAGACGAGATGTCGAATTGGAGGAAGACAGGGGGGAGCATGAGGAGAGGAAACGAATGCTTCGCAAGAACAGTGGAACAATAAGAACGTTGTGAAGGAAGGTAGCAGTAACATATATTTGGAGTTGGAGAGTGCGCAGAAGAAGAAACCGATGGAGCACGAAGGGGCACAAGCTGGCAACGTCTCTTGCGAAACCCAGGACGATGTTCTTGGGATCGGAACTCACCGCAGAAGAGGAGGGTTGCTGTCGGGGGGTGGAGAAGGTGGTGGGCTTGAGGAAAGGGGAGTCACAACCACACAGCGTCGGCGGAAAATCAAAGGCCTTGTTGATCTGGAAGGCACCAAGTCACACCCAAGGCGATCTGTTAGAATCAGAAACAAATGCCCGCAGAATGCTCTATCCTTTCTTTCTAGACAAGGTATGCCCACAGTCTCTCTTTCTGATGGAGATATTGATAACTGCAACCTAAGGCTGCGTGAGCCTGTTTCACCAGAGGAACCGATTAAGCTGTGGGACATTAGTAGGAAAGTTGGAATAAGGTGTCGTAAGGACGAACAGGAGGTTATCCAGGAGTTCTCGAGTCTGGAGGAAAGGGATTTGAAGACCATGAGTTGTGTAGAGGAAGGGAAGAAGGGAGGTCTTTTATGATTATTGTCAGCTTAAATATAAGAGGTCTGGGGGTGGTACCGAGTCAAGGTACATGAGGCATTTAATAGGAAGGGAGGAGGCGGACTTTGTTTGTATACAAGAAACAAAGGCTAAGGACATCTCGGATGCTAGGTGCTTTGCTTTGTGGGGTGATAATAATGTCGGCTGGGTACACAATAAAGGGGAGGAGGGGAGTGGAAGCCTTTTGTCCATGTGGCACAAAGAAGGTTTTAGTTATGAATACCACTTGATGGGGAAAGGTTTTATTGTGGTTGTTGGTCAACATGTAAAATCGTCTGTTAGGTGTGTTGTGGCCAACGTTTACTCTCCTTGTGCATTGAATGCAAAGAAGACTCTATGGGAGGAGCTCTCTAATGTTAAAACGGCGTCACAGGAATCAATCTGGTGTTGTTGTGGTGACTTCAATGCTGTGAGAAGCAGATCTGAGAGGAAAGGAGTCAGGGGTAGGAATGATAAGGTAAGAGAGATATCTGGTTTTAACAGCTTCATTGATCACATGTCCTTGTTAGACTTACCATTGGTTGGCAAGAATTATACGTGGTTTAGACCGGATGGAACAGCTAAAAGTAGAATTGATAGAGGGTTAGTCACGGAAGAATGGCTATTGAAGTGGCTCATGTGCAAACAGTATGTCCTTCGAAGGGAAGTATCTGATCATTGTGCTTTGGTGATAAAATCTGTGGAGAAGGATTGGGGTCCTAAACCCTTTAGATCGATTGACGCTTGGTTTATGGAGAGGGGGTTTAACATCATGGTCAAGGATAAATGGAAATCCTTCCCAGTCCAAGGGAACGAAATAGTCAATTTTAAGGAGAAATTGAAACTCCTTAAGTCAGAGCTGAAAGTGTGGAACAAAGAGGTGTTTGGTAACCTCCATTCTGCGAAGAGGAGGATTCTACAGGAGCTGGAGGAGCTAGACAACAGAGATTGTATCGGGGGTCTGGAGGAAAGTGAAAGGCTTAACAGAATGGCGTTGACAAGTCGATTGGTAGAAAATGACAAAAAACTCGAATCCCTCATGTGCCAAAAGGCTAGAGTAAGTTGGTTCAAGAGTGGTGATTCCTGTACTAGGTTCTTTCACTCATCTCTGAGGTGGAGAAGACTCAGGAATGAAGTGAAGGGTGTTCAGGTCGGGGACAGATGGTGTAAGGAACCAGGTACTGTCCGGTTGGAGGCGAAAAAGCTGTTTGAAGCTAGGTTCAATGCAACGAAAGATCTAGGGGTGAGGTTGGATGAGGTGGAGTTTAAGACTCTAACTTTGAGAGAAAATGAGGGGCTTGTAGCTGGTTTCACAGAAAAAGAGGTTAAAGATGCAGTGTGGCAATGTGAAGGGTCTAAGAGCCCTGGTCCAAATGGGTTCAACTTCAATTTTATCCGGAAAAGCTGGGACTTTGTTAAAGCAGATTTAATGGAAGCAATGGCTTTGTTTCATGCGACTGGAGACATCCCGAAGGGTTGTAATGCTTCATTTATTGCGCTTATCCCGAAGGTGAGGGACCCCACCAAGCTGGAGCAGTATAGACCCATTTCCTTGGTTGGTGTCATTTATAAAATCATTACTAAGGTGTTGGTTAGGAGATTGAAGAAGGTCCTGCCTGCAATCATAGATGAAAGCCAATCAGCTTTCCTAAAGGGTAGAGGAATCTTGGATAGCGTCCTTATGGCAAATGAAGTGGTGGAGGATCTCAGGAAAAAGGGGAGAAGTGGTATCTGCCTAAAAGTGGACTTTGAGAAGGCTTACGACTCGGTTCGATGGGATTTCCTGTATGATATGTTACACAAACTGGGTTTCCACTCTGTATGGATCTTGTGGATCAAAGGTTGCTTGGAATCAGCTACTGTGTCAGTTTTAGTTAATGGGAGTCCTACGGAGGAGTTTAAGCCTTCTAGAGGGTTGCGGCAGGGCGACCCCCTAGCACCTTTTTTGTTCATTGTGGTTGCTGAAGGACTTGCTGGGCTAGTAAGACAAGCTTTGAAGGTTAATATGCTGACGGGCCTTAAGATAGGAAGGCATGAGGTGGAGATGTGTATTCTACAGTTTGCGGACGATACTCTTTTTCTCTATGAGGATACCTTTGGGAATGTGTTAACCCTGAAGGCCATCCTGAGGGGCTTTGAGTTAGCCTCAGGATTGAAGATCAACTTCCATAAATCAAGGTTAGCAGGCATCAATGTACAAAGCAGTACTATAGGGTGTTTCACCAAGACGTTGAACTGTATCCAGATGGAGGTGCCTTTCAAGTATCTAGGACTGGAAGTGGGAGGGAATCCAAGAAAGAAACAATTTTGGGATCCAGTTATAACCAAACTGAAAGCAAAGCTCAGTGTTTGGAAGGGGAGGTTTCTATCTATGGCAGGGAGGATCTGCTTAATCAATTCTATTCTAACTGCTATTCCCTTGTATTATATCTCCCTGTTTAGAGTACCGACCTCGGTGTGTAAAAGGATTATCAGTATTCAAACAAGATTCTTGTGGGGTTGGGGGAAACTAACTAAGCCAATTGCTTGGATTAGCTGGAAAGATGTATGCAAACCAAACGAGGAGGGAGGGCTGGGGTGTAGGGATATAAATTTGTTTAATAAAGCTCTTTTAGCGAAATGGAGATGGCGGTGTCTTTCGGAAGAGAATGGAAGATGGAAGAAGTTGTTGGACTCCAAATACAGTTTGGGAGTAGAAAGCAGTCTTACACCTGTCAAATATCAATCTTGGTGGTGGAGAGACCTCTCTAAGATGTAAGGAGGGAGGAGGTAAAGGGTGGTTTCAGGAAGAGTTGGGCTGGGAAATAGGTTGTGGTGACAAAGCAAAGTTCTGGGAGGATGTATGGATTGGAAGTGTGGATCTCAAATCTTTGTTCCCACGTCTATATTCTTTATCTTTAAACCAAGGTAAAACAGTGGGTGAGATGGGAGAATGGAATGGCACGGAGTGGAGGTGGGACTTGAGGTGGAGGAGAGGAAGATTTGAATGGGAATCTTCTCTGGAGAGGGACCTTAATATGCTTCTATCAGGGGCCAGTTTGAGAGAAAATGTCCAGGACACCCAGGTATGGGGGAAGGAGGTACCGGGGTTGTTTTCGGTGAGCTCTGCCTATGACTGTCTAGCTAAGCATGGTAGAGGGAACCAGGGAGAAGAGTATAAACTCTTGTGGAGGGTGAAGGCTTTTCCAAATGTGATAGTGACAGCCTGGAGGGTACTGATGGGAAGGCTTCCTACAAGAGTGAGTCTGAGCCGGAGAGGGGTAGTGGTGAACTCAATGATGTGTCCCTTGTGCCAGCTACAGGAGGAGACCTGTCATCACCTTTTCATGGAGTGTAAATATGCCCAGAAGGTTTGGTCTCTATGCTTTCAGTGGGTAGATATTGCATTCGTACAGCAACAGGATCTGAAGCTGCATTTCCAAAGTTTTCACCTGTTTCAAGTTAGTAATAAGCAGAATAGGATCTGGAAAGGGGTATGGGCAAATGTCATTAGAAGTTTATGGGATCAGAGGAACTTGATTGCATTCCAGCAAGGGGTAGTAGATGCTGAGGAGGTTTTCCAGAGGGCTCAACTGAAGTCTTGGTTGTGGATGAAGCATAAAGCTCGTTCGTTTTCTTATTCCTTTGTAGATTGGGTTCTTAACCCAAATATATGCATTAGAAGCTGCTAAATTTTCTGGCTCACATGCGTCTGAGATGGTTATGAAGAAGATGGTTGTTAATTCTGGATTAGACTCATGTGAAGTCTCTGGTAGGTAGGAATCTGTTATAGTTTGGTTTGGGTTCCTTATGATTAGATGGTTTCTCCAGGCAGGGAATTGGGTTGCTGCTTCTTGTTAATGTCATTTGCAGGAACCGGAAGCAGATTGAGCACGCTGGTATGGGTGTGACGCACCAGTACCAAAGGAGGGGTGGCTGTTTGAAGTGATGCCATGGGTGCAGCCGATTCTCTGAGGATGGAATTGAGGCACGCTATTCAGGGGGTCTGACTCAGTCTGGAATAGGGGCGTGATGTTACTATGCAGAGAAAGTAAGGTGGTAACATGGTGTCTTGTAAATTCGTGGCTGATTTGTAGCGGCTGGCAGGTTTGGGAGGTTGCTGGCTGGTCAATACATAGGTGAAGGAGATGGTGGGTGAAGGAAAAAGGCTGATGTGCTTGTGCTTTTCACTTATTCTAAAGCCACTATAGTTGTTAAGCAAGCAAAGAGCGAGCTTGGATGCACAGTTCTAGTGGTGTGTTGGTATTAAAAGGAAAGTAGGAAGTAGAGACTGTTGGAGCGGGGTTGGTAGACGGAAGAACGGAAATCTTCTCTGATATAGAGGGCTGGATTGCAGGGTGCAGGGGGAGTCCTAGGAGATGCTCTGCTATATCCTTTGAAACGGTGTTGGGGCTGGGAAGCTGCTGGTTTTTCTGCTGGTTTTTTCTGTAGTTTACTGTCATGTTGGTACAAATTTGTGAAATGGCTAGGGATATAGCTTTTGCAGGATATGTCACACCTTGGTTATCCTTCCCGTTCGGAGGAGTAACTATGTGGCTGTTGTATATGGGTTGGGATACCCCTTAAGTATCCCTCGTAATTTTATTTATTTATTGCTGATAAAAAAAAAGCAGACAACCAATCCATTCCCAATATAACCTTCAAATCTTTTAGAGGTATACAAATCATGTTGATTTTGTATCTCTGCCCATCTATAATTACTGGACACTCAGCACATATGGAAGAAGTTACTATAATACATTCTGTTGGTGTAGATACCACCAACTCAATTTCTAACTCTTGGACTGACAACTTAAGTTTCTTAGCACAATCAAAAGATATAAAAGAATGGGTTGCCCCAGAATCAAACAATACAGATAATTGTGTTCCAAGGATAGAACAAATACCTCTAACAAGGCTATCGGACTGCGAAGCTTTAGCTCCACTAATGGCAAAAACTCTACCAATAGCTCTGGGTTTATGATTATTATTCTGCTACACTCCCATAATATTTGGGACTAGAAGTCTGGCACGACAATCCTTCGTAGCATGACCATATCTATGGCATCTATCACATGTAATGTTTGTCACTGGATGAGGACAAAATTTAACTATGTGTTCCCCACCACATCTAAAAAATTTGACATTTGATAGCAACTGAGAAGTAGGCCCTCCACTCCTGAAGGATTGAGGTTTGGAATAAGGCTTCTTTTTATCTTCATATTTGGGTGTGCTTCTAGAAGGTCCTCTCACTTGAGGCTTAGCAAGTCTCCTACTACTTTTCAAACTCTCCACTAATTTTGCTTTCTCCACTAGAGCAGGGAAATCTCTAATAGACATAGGAATCACCACTTCTTTAAGCTTTTGCTTCAACCCAAACTCAAATTTTCTACATCTCCAAGCCTTAGTCATGGTCTGGGTGTAGAATTTAGCTAGGTGTTTGAACCTAGTAGCATATTCAATGACTGAAAGATTTCATTGTTCCAGCTGCATGAATTCAATTTATTTTGCATATCTGACACTATCAGGAAAATACTCCTCTAGGAATCTTACTTTGAAGTTCTCCCAAGTGGCATCTTCTCCTCTTTCTTCCATCATTTGCTTCATGCCTATCCACCAGAATTCAGCTTCTTCAGTTAGTACATAAATGGCATAGGATAACTTTCTCTCTTCAGGGCATTGAGTAGCTTCAAAGATTCTTTCTATGTCTCTCACCCACTGGTCTGCTTCATTTGGATTTACCTTCCCATTAAACTTGGGTGGATTGTGTCTCAGAAAATCCTCCACACTAAAGGTATGGGGTTGTTGATGAAGCTGAGATGCTTCTGCTGCTAATCTAGTTGTTTCTAATTGATGAAGGGTGTCCTAATGTTGTTGTGCCATAGTAGCACTTTGTTGTTGCAAGGCTGTTGCCATCATCTCTATTGCCCGGGCTAAGTTGGGCATATCTACTGGTGGAGGAGGAGTAGGTGGTCTACGTGCCATCTACTAAGCAGATAAAGAATTGGATTAGAAATTACTAAAAATTTCCAACAATCTTTAAGACAAATTAACTTCAAAGAAATAATCATACGAAACAAGTAAAAACCAATCAAAACTTATCTTTGAAATGTACTTTAGCTATTTAGAATTAAGATAGAAAATAATCTCGATCCAGTCATGAGTGTGCACCCTCACCACTCTATCAAGATTCTTTTTATTCTTAATACTTTCATCTTTATTCATAACTATTAATTTGACTTGAACACAAACAAGATTTCAAGAAAACAACTTTGTCAAACATCTTATTAGAAACTTTTAACTAAGTCTTGAGGCTAGACTTAAACAAAAATCTACACGCAGGAGAAACATAATAAACCCACTACCCTCAGGTTATCCTAAGGATGAACCGCTCTGATACCATTAAATGTAACACCCCATAATTTACACATAACTATTACAATAATAGTTCTACCAGTTTCTATACAAACTTGGAGTTTTTCAAAACATTCCTAATACATGATTAGGATTTAAATGTTGTCATATAAAATTTCAATATCAATAATTTCATCATTCATATAGACCACACATGGATCTATTTTCAATCACAATCATTGGATTTCATTTCAATCCCACTTCATCTTCTGGAAGACTCATTAAGTATGCCCCTACCAGAGACTAACACCTGACCCAAATATTACCAGCGAATCCAATAGAAAGGATCAGGGTAAGTTCAAACATCCAATACCGAGTGCCTACAGTGGGACCCGGTGTGTATGAACTCCCTCTCGGCTTCTCACCACCTGATATCTTAGTCTACATGACTTAGATAATCAGTGAAGCCAGAGGATCTCTGTTAAACATAGGCTTTTCATACTTAATGTACCATCAAATAACAACTCATACATTATCCCAAATGTATGACATCAATTTCATACAATATCATTCAAAACGCAATCCACAATATTCAAAATCTTATTTAACAGAAAAAAAACAACTCTTAAATATTAAACCATCAAAATCTAATATTTTTACTAGTTTAAATAATATATAAACAAACAACACAATATATAAACACACAACATCCCTGCAAGAGAAATTGAATATTGGGACCATGTCCCATTCACATTCAGATCTTCTATCCTAGGGTGCTATTAAAAATTAAATTTAGCTTCCCTTACCTCAATTGCTTGCTTTCCAAACAACTTCTAGAATTTTATTTCCCACAGTCTGGATAAGCTTCAAGATTTACGGGCCTAAAGCAAGTTATCCAAACAAAACAAAAATTCAGTATATAGTAGAATAAGTTGAGAGGATTAAACTTCTCAACTGACCCCACCAAGATTGATGACTAAATCCTAAGGAAAAATTGAGAACAAAGGATATTTAGAGTAAAAATGAACTTACTCTGTTTAAAAATCTGATCGGGTAGAAATGTTCCTTAACTCGCCAACTACAACGTGATCCGATCAAATTCTAAAATAAATAAAAATTAGGAGAGAAAATTAAGAGAGAAGGGAGAGAAGAGAATATGGAGAGAGAAAAAAAAAATGAGAGGCAATGTGGGATCGTGGCTCTGCTTCTTTATCTTTTACGTAGTTACAGAAACTATTTGAAAGTTATTGTCAATTTTTTAATATTGGTGTTCAAATTTTATGAATAAAAAGTTGAAATAAGCAGCATATAATACCTACCCTAATGAAAATAGTGAAAACCAAAATAAGTTGTTATTTGTGTCCTCTAACTATTCTTCTAATATTCCACTATAAGTAAACCAAACGCAGACAAAAAGACAAAGACTTTTAAATGTGAACATTTTGAACAAACCTTTCACACTTTTTTATGTCCCTCTAATTAATTTTCGCACCTAAAATCACGTTGCTCCTGCTCAATTAAATTGACAAATTTAAAATGAAGATACAAAATACTGATTTTGACATGTGAATTTGATTTTAAATATTTAGTATAGAAAAATTAAATTGTTAGATAGATAGCGCAAATATAAAATTTCCTCTTATCTAAGAATTTTGGGAAATTTGATTCTAAAGTAAATAACTGAGAAAAAAAAGGTAAAGTTAAAATTGGAGAAAAAATGGCTCTCCAGCATCATAAATATAAGAAGTTTTATATGCATAACCAAGAAGCACTTCTTTCTAATAATAATAAAAAAAAAAAAAAACTTGCTTTCTATGCATTTGTGTGAAGATGAATTCCTCCATTTTAATGGTTGTTTACCTATGTTGCCTTTTGTTATTTATCTTACGTTTGGTTCACTTTACTGAATATGTTTAGATACTAGAAATAGGTTTTGATATGTTAATAACTTATAACATAATTGCTTAATAAAAAAAAATATGGGAGGAACAATATTTATTTGATAAATACTTTTTGGATTTATAAGCAATAAATTGTTATAAGGAAATTTTACAAAAAATATTATCTAGAAGATGTATCAGGTGAAATCATAGATAATTAAAATTAAGTTATTTTTAATCAAATATTTGTAAATTATTTAGTTAGTTTATTTATGACAAAAAGTAATTATGAATTTATATATTATAATGAGTTGAAGCAAGTCTCCCTCCTATTAAATTGTTCTTATGTAGATTTATATATTATTATCGTTCAGTTAAAGATATAATTATATTAAATTTTTGGATGTTATTATTAATAAATTAACATAATATGTTTTAAACTATTTTTTTTTGTATTTACGCTATTAATTAGTGTTATTAATTTTCTAACCCGTGGGTTACTACGAAATACCAACTTTAATCAAGTCTTTGCACTACTTTTGTTTTTATTTGTTTATTTCATTCTGTTGAGAATCATCAGCCGCGTCATTCTCCCTTGCAAGTTAAAAAGCTGTGAGAAACAAAGCATCCATATGACCATCAATCCATATCCCATCATATTCTTTTAAGCTTAATATGAATAATATTATGAATATAATATATATATAGTTTATATTTTGATATAATTAATTCCTTGTCTTTTTAAGTCTTGCCAAGAATTTTTAGTCTTGCAAGATTCGACAAGTACTTGGTAAGATCAAGAATTAACACTTTTATTGAGAAATATTAGTCTTGTAGAGAAGTACTCTGAAAGATCAAAAAGTATCAATGTTGTTGGAAAGTATTAAGCAAAGTTTAGAAACACTAAACAAGATCGAGAAGTATTATTTTTATCGAGAAGGAATATTTCTTCTATTTTTTTTTAAAATAAAAATAGAGAGAGTTTAAATATATACTAGTAGTACACTGATTTTAGATCTAGTTAAAGAGACAAAATGTAAAATAAAGAGTCAATAAAGGCTAGACATATGTACAAAGAGAAATAACTAAGAATTAGAAAAGACAAAAATAATATTAGTTTTCTTCTAGAAGTCTTGTATCATATCATTTGTTAAACTCCTAATTTTCAAGTCTCCTCCCTTCTTCAAGAACTTCTTCCATATTCTTAGGTCAATTATGGCTTCAAATCAACTCTTCGAAAGGTCAAACTATTACATTAGTTGGTTTAGGCAAAATAAAAGCTGAAAAATGAAATTTTTATGACATTTTTTTAGAAACTCTATATTTTTGGAAAAAAAAATTAATCTAAAAATAGAAAATAATAAAGAAAAAAACCTTAAGGAAATGCAATTAGTTTAGATAAATAATGAAAAACTGAGACATCAACAATGACTAATAAAGATAACAATGATGTCGTCAACGATATACATGTAACTCGAAAACACCATGACAAAGAATATACATATAACCTTTGCACATTTTATATGTATGAATATATTTTCTTTGTTAATATTGATAATCTTTTCTTGTATTACTTTATTTTTAATGTTATTAACATTTTTTTACTTTAATTTATTCATAGACAAAGATTGCAACTACTTTATATGTGACCTCGACAAAATTTGCTAGAGGATTTACTAGATCAAGGTCCTTCTCACTTAGATGCTAAGAGGTGAAAGGACACTACTAACGATTGACAACAACACTAGAGTGATCATTGGGCCAAATATTGAATCTTTTAGCAATTGTATTGGAGTGTTAGCAATGAAAACATGTCATGGTAGGCATGAGTAGTACTTACTCGCTACCCATCATGTCTACAAAAATTGCCTTATTACCTCTCAAGTACTGACGTAAAGAAATTTACGAATCATGATAAAAGAGTATAAGAAACACATGACCTTCACATACTGCTTGGATGGAAAAAGTGAAATTCGAACTCTATCACTGCCTTCCTACCATAACAAATGAAAGTAGAATCATGTTAAAGATACATATACTTTTGATGACTCAGTTAAGTCTTTGAGTGGATTTTAAGAAAATACATTAGTTATCATACTTACTTATTACTTATACATAACTTCAATCATAATCTTGCAGGATAATTGCTGAGGAGGATATTGTTGCAAATGGCATCAATTGTTCCTAGTAGAACAATTGTTAAGGAAAGATTTTTGCAAGTGACATCAATTATTCTATGGCGTAGGTTAGATGGACCAACTTATAACCGGATCATGATGTTTGAGCTACTACGTTCTTAAATAGAAAGAGCTATGTCTTAACTATCAACTTTAATTTTTAGTCTAGTGACAAACATTTAATTCAACAAAATTTTAAATGATAGTCCAAATACAAGATCGCAAAAGATGTTGTAATACAATAAGTGATGACCATTGTATGAACCTAAATTGAAAGAGGTTTATAACTAGATAATAACGTTTCACTATTTCATTAGTAAATTAACTTTTTATAGTTCATTGACTAATTTTAATTCATTATATCTTGTAGTATTTCATGGATATACAATCATTTGACTCCATCATATCAACATGAACAATATATTTTATTAATTTTACAACATATTAAAATAATTGACATATTAGATTAGTTTTTAAACTTTTTAGTTGTTAATTTTTTTTTTAATATAGAATTCACCTTCTTAGTTGAAGTGATTGAAAATCACAAGTTTTATTGATGACTCAATTAACGATGATTTAAAAATCACTGTTAAAGGAAATTTTTAATCATAGTGAAAGTCTCATTTAGTGTGTTAAGATTATTATTGAAACAGTTATGGAAAAACAATGGTTTAATATAATAAAATAAAATAAAAAATATTGATAAGATAGCTAAAAATAAATAATTATATGTCTCGTACCGAAACTATTATTTCCTTTACTGAAATGTTGAATTTCTTAAACGGTAATATTCATGCTATAAATCAATTGAAAAGTAAAGAAAATGGAACTGAGCTTTTTTTCTCTTGTCATAAATAAATCAAATTGGACTAAACAAATACTGTACGTGAAAAGTGCTCTCAAACGTGAATGTTGTGATCCAATAACTCATCTTTAACTTTATATTTAACTTTATATTGAAAAGAGAGAAAAGGAAAACGCGTTTTAGTAGGAACATGGAATTACTCAAATCCAATATCTATCAATATTGTTGATCTAAGTGCAAATAACTTATGTGGAAAATTGCCTTCTCTTTTAAGCAATGTGGTTTCTTTAGATTTTTCAAGCAACTCATTCTCCAAATCCATGGATGATTTCCTATGCAAAAATCAAGACAAGCAAATGGAATTAGAATTTCTCAATCTTGCATCAAGTAATACCCGACTGTTGGGCCATTTGGCCATATTTAGTGGATGTAAATTTATAAAGCAACAATTTTATTGGAAACTTTCCCCAATCCATGGGTTCCTTGATAGAGCTAAAGTCTTTACGCATCCGTAACAACTTGCTCTCAGGGACATTTCCTACAATTTTGAAGAAGACCAATAAATTGATTTTGTTGGATCTTGGCGAAAATAAATTTTCAGGAACAATTCCAGCCTGGGTTGGACAAAGTCTTTTTTTGGTTCTTATCCTTCGATCAAATAGATTTTTTGGTCATATTCCTGATAAAATATGTGATATGAGTCTTCTTCAAGTGTTAGACCTTGCACAAAATAATTTGACTGGAAACATACCTACTTGCTTTAATAACTTGAAGGCCATGACAGAGATGAACAAATACATGGCTTCTTTTATCATTTGTTCTTCCATAAACTTTACAATCTATATATGGATTATAGTATAGTCGGCGTTCTTCTTTGGCTGAAAGGAAGAGGAGACGAGTACAAAAACTTTCTCGGATTAGTAACAAGCATTGATTTGTCCAATAACAATCTAACAGGAGAAATACCAAGGGAAATAACAAATTTAAATGAATTGAGATTTTTGAACTTGTCCCACAACCAACTAAGTGGTCATATTCCAAGAAGCATTGGTAATATGGGATCATTATTGTCCATCGATTTCTCAAGGAATCAACTTTCTGGTAAAATCCCTTCAACCATTTCAATTTTGAGCTTTTTGAGTATGCTAGATCTGTCTTATAACCATTTGAAGGGAAAAATACCGATAGGAAATCAATTGCAAACCTTTGATACCTCAAACTTTATCGGCAATAATCTTTGCGGACCACCACTACCCATTAGTTGTAGCTCCAATGAGAAAATTACTAATTTTGATCTCAATGACAAAGAGAGTAATAAACATGGAGTGAATTGGTTTTTTGTGAGTATGACATTTGGATTTATCATGGGATTTTGGATAGTAGTCGGTCCTTTGTTCATTTGTAGATCATGGCGTTATGCATATTTTCGTTTCCTTGATCATTTGTGGTTCAAACTTCAATCTATTCTCTAATGTAATATCATTGTGCAATCTTGTTGTAAAATAAAATTGTCATGCGACATGAAAGTTAATTTATTTTACAATGGATTTGTTGGTTGATCATATTTTAAAGTCATTTATGTATTTTTTTTTTCAAATTTGAGAGCGTTATGTAAATTTTGTTAATCGATGTCGATGCTATAGAATCAAATGTTGAACTTATTATAGATAAAATCTTGTTAATTTTGTCACAAAAGTAAGATCAACAAATTGTAAACGTCTATTACAAAAATTGGACAATGTGAATTTAATTTTCGCTACATAGAACTCTTGTTGAAAAGACTTGAAGCTATATATTTAGTCAAAGGTTTAGGTTAATATTATATATGTGGTGGTAATGGTTAGCATAACTTAAAATCAAATTTGATTTGATTAACATTGTATTGCTTTAGGTTGATAAGTTTTTAGACCATTTCTTTCTTCTTTGTTTTGTTATAAAGATGTAAACTCAGTAAGTTGTAATACTATTTTGAAAAATCTTAGATTACACGAATTAAAATTGAAATACTTTATACTTTTGATTTAAAGTTTCTCATTTGAAGTTGCATATTTAGTTAGTTACTTAGCTTAATATTATGTTTCAATATTTAGGAATGAGTCCTATATAATGGGAAAATTTATGCACACAAGTGTATATGTTCATAACTTTAAAATTGTCTCATTAGATAGATGTCAACAACATATTAAACTATTATTAATATATTTATTTTATAAGGTGATTATAGTTCAATATATAAAATTGTATAAACATAATTTTTTTAATAATACTATAAGTAATTAATCACTCAAATATCCCAGTATTTCCTATCTCGGAGGCACAAGAAAAAAAAAATTAAAATCAAAGTAGGTAAATTATAGTATTATTACATTATCAACTTTTTTATTAGACCTATTTTCTTGTTCATCTTCAAAATGGATGAAGGAGGTCGTTCCCGGCAGTGAGAAGTATGTGCAGATCAAGAAGAAGCTCCGCAAATTGAAGTTGCACACTGTTTGTGAGGAAGCTCGATGCCCTAAATTGGACGAGTGCTAGTCCGGCGGTGAGACCGGCACTACTACAAGAACTATCATGATTCTCGGTGGCACTTGTACTCAAGGTTGTAGGTTATAATCCAAATGTTTCACCTTCTTTTCTCTGTTTAATTATATGTTTATTTGGTGATTCGAATATTATAATTATATTGTAAAGATAATTTTTATATTTTCGTAGAACTTGACTGGAGTCAAAGGTCGATAAGATCTATGAGGTTGCTGAGAAGATTATGGTAAGATATCATAGCATATGAAATTTAAGTTTTACAAATTTACTATTTTAGCTTTTCATAATTTGACCTTTCCTGTGATGCAGAGTTTTGGATATATTACTACAAGTGACATGCATTTTAAAGTAAGTTGTTTACTGTTTTTAGAATTGATTCCATTTGTTAGTATATTATAATTATAATTACATAGAATCGAAGGTCTCTTCTTAGAATAAGGTGACAGGGAGGATCCACATTGTGAAGTGAAGTTTATGGTGACGACACAAGGCTATACTTGTGAAGAACACTTGGTATCTACTGTGTTTACATTTGTTTCTGTTTCTGGTCAAAATTCAACAAAATTTAGAGCCGCTAGTAGCTACTAACTTGCTTATTATGTAATGTTTTAGGTGACCACACAAGATGATTATATTCTTAACTTGCCAAGAATTAGAGTGGGAGAATTAAGGGGGCCACCTGCTCTTCTACAGTTTGGGCTTTACATGGTTACTAAAAGTTTCATAAACAACTATATGTCATCGATTTTGTTGTTGATGTTGGCAATTAATGTGATGTTGTGGTTGCAGGATAGCATAACATGGTTATTACTACCTGCAAAGCAGTCTCTTGCGTTTCTTTTGGCGGATAATGGGTTTGATGTTTGGGTTGTTAACACACGTGGAACCAAATATAGCAGACAACATACAACTTTACCACCTAATAGCTCGGTTAGTTTTGCCTACTAAAATGTTAATGCATTTCTATGGTCAACAATTTTGTTTGGTTCTATTGATTATATCATATTTATTCTTTAAGATTATTGATTGGAACTGGTCATGGGATGAACTAGTTGCATATGATCTTCCAGTCACATTCAAGTATGTGCATGATCTAACTGGACAAAAACTATACTATGTTGGTCACGAACAAGTGAATTTTACATTCTACGCTTCCCATTATTGTTTTTGACTTCTTCAATGTGATGCTCACTGCAGAGTGCTGAATTCCTTTGTAGGGAACTTTGATTGCATTGGCTGCTTTTTCCCAAGACCAATTATTTAACATATTGAGATCAACTTCCTTACTTAGCCCCATTGCTTACCAGATGACTTCACCCCTAACTAAAAATGCAGCTGAAAACATCATTTTTGAGGTATTAGTTATAAAAATGCTTTGATTGTTTGCCAAAAGAAAAAATTCCTTTTAAAATTAAAAAGATTAACATTGAAAATCTGTGTTTTCCGTTTTACAGTCGCCATACCATTTTGGAATCTTTGAATTTAATGAGAGGGTAAGTAAATCATTATCTATATCATTCATTGTCATTCGTTTCTTTGCTCTGTGGCTAGGAATAAGAAGGTTACAATGTTGCTTCCTCATAGTTCAAACTTTAATGTTGTAAGAAAGTACTAACATTTCTCAAGAAAAAGAAATAACAATATAGTTTTACAATAACTTTCTGTCCTTATAATATTACTAACATAATATAATAATAATATTGATAAAGTACATAAAAGCAAAATCATGAGAGAGATGTACAGAAAAAAATAATAGGAATAGAAGAATTGAAGAAGTAAATAGAAAAATGTCAAATCAGAAGAAGTGAATAAAAGAATAATGATAAGGCTACATGGCTCTAAGTTAGGAATGTTTACAGTGCAATCCAATCTATGTTTATAATTAACTAACTAATTTTTTTTTCTAAGTTAGGAGCGTTTACAGTGCAATCCAGTCTATGTTTATAATTAACTAACTAAATTATTTTTTTGGTCTTGTCCCATTACCTGATGTTTATAGAATGGAATAAACAAATAAAAAGAATAAAGTGTAGCCTCTTTCTTTGTTTTTAATCTTTTTTATTCCTTGAATGTACTACTTACAGTTAAAATTTCTTAAAAAGTTTGAAATCATGAATGAATACCATTAAACAAGATGTGTGACTCAAAATTTTGTGATTTACAACATTTTTCTACCAGAAACGAAAAATGTGTTCAAAGAATTGTTTTAGAAAATGTGTTGCTAACCTTTCACGTAGAAATAATATTATCTGGAAATGGGAGATACTTTATTATCTTCAATTCAACTCTAGTATTGCTTTTAGGCTTCTGGTAAGTGAGTATTAAATTTTAATTTTTAGTTTGTCTTCCACTTGATTTGGTTTTGAAATGTTAACACTAATGATTTAATGCTATTGTGTATTGGAGTGTGTTGAAGATCCTTATTTTTAGTTTTATTCTCAAGTATACTCTTTAGCACTATTATGTGGGCTACTTTTTATATGAACAATCTTTAAAATTTCAATCTTGGTAATAAATTTTATTTTATATTTTTTGACAGGTAGATGGTTATTGTTATAGGTAGCATCAAAAGCTCCCAGGAGTGGCACTTCTTGGAATAAAGTTAAAAAAAATGATAGATAAAGCTTTTTACTTAATTGTTGACTTTGTAGGGTTTGATAGACCAATAGTTGTTGTTTTCTTTTACTTATTGTCTTTTCTAAAATTATATAAAAGAAGAAAAGTATAAAGTTTTTCTATTGTTGTTTATATCTTTTTTCTCCACCTGATAGTAATTCGTGATATTCTTTTGTTCATGATATCTCGTGACACATCTAAGCTATTTTGATTTCCATTTAAACGGGAATAGTCATAGAAAGAATGCATAAGTCATGTATAGAGAAAATGGTCTATTAATTGAAGAATATTAAATTTTTTCAATAACTCACTTATTGTTATATTTTTCTATTTCTAATAAGCTTAAGTAATAGTTGGTGACACTAAGCATAAGGCTATAAATAACTATAAAATATAAAAAATTTAAGTTGATGAACTTTATAAAATTATTTTAAAATTAATGAATTTAAATATATAAATAAATATAAAATATTAAAGAGTAAGTAGGTAAATAAAATAATATTTTATAATAAATTAAATTATTTAGAGACCAATATAGTGACCATTTTTTTGGTATTTATATATTTGGTTACTAAATGAGTTTCTATATATTTTGGTCACTAAATTAGTTTCAATGAAATTGGTTGTTAATTTGGTTTCTATATAATTGGTCACTAAATTAGTTTCTATATATTTGGTCACTAAATTGATTTTTATTTAATGGTGACTAAATTGGTTTCTAAATTAGAATCTAAATTGGTATCTAAAATTAACGACAATGATTTTAGTCACTTAAGACTATTAGTTTCTAAATTAGTTTCTAATTAAGTTAGTGACTAATTTTATCATTTTAGAAACCAAAAATTTAGTTTCTAAAAACACTTTTTCTTGTAGTGTATTGTGATCTTATCAAAAAAATCATAACAAAACATTCCCAACCTATCACCAATAGAATTTCAAGAGATAATTTGCAATAAAACAAAAAGGAGTCCCAACATAAAATATAGTTTTTGTGGACTACATAATTCCCAAGTTGTCTCCAAAGAAATCTAAAAAAAAAATTAGAAAATAGATGCAAATATTTGTTGATGGAAGATTGCATAGAAAATCCAAGTTAGCATACCAAACTTCTTTTCCTGCACATTGACAGTAACCAGGCAAGAAAAATAATGGTACTCTACCTTTGGTGTTAGATATTCCTGCAGGTAAAATAGGTTCGTAATTCATGATTACACACTCTTTTTCATTTTATTAATGCTCCCGTAGAATTAATTGGGCTTGAAGACTTGCATTACCTTATAATTATCAAATTTTAGGCTTAAAATTGCACTATCACTACATATACGTGTGTTATTTTTATGTACATGATAGGAAAGATTTCAGACATAAGCACCGGTTGGCATATGAAAAATTAACTTTTTTTTTATTGAGTTTTGTAATCCAAAATTCAGAAAACTTTATAATAAGACAGAATTCTTCATTCATCAATGTGTTGATGCTACTACTTTTGGGAAAATATACATTACCATTACAACAAGTCAAGTGTGAGATATTTTAGTTAAGACCTATGGTGGTCTTGAATGGACAAAGAAAGTCAAATTACAAACTTTAAGAAGGTAATATGAGTTGCTCTCAGTGAATGATCAAGAGTATATGTTGCAAATTATATTTCAACGAAATTCAGATTTTGGTGTATGGAATAAGTGTTTCAAAAAGGATATCAGATAAACATGTTGATATGATCGGTATAACATTAACTTCACATTTTGCTTATATTTGTTCTGTGAATTGAATAATTGAAGAACCTTAGTTCAATAAGTATTGAAGAATTACATAATTTACTTGAAGCCCATGAACAAAGAATCAATGAGAGAAGGAATTTTGAAAAGGCAAAAAAGTGAGCATTACAAGTCCAAAGAAATTTCAAGAATAAAGGCAATAAGAAAAGAAAATAAAAATAGAAAGGGAGAAGATTGAATGAATCAACCAAAAACAAAGATTGAACTACTTAAGATCTGAATAACCTGACCAACAATAAAAGTTGGGGTCAATCAAAATAGAAAGAAGTTTAACTACAAGAAGATCCAATGTTATAATTGAAATAAGGTGAGACATTTTGCATGAATGCTAAAGTTGAAAAGAAGGAAAAGGAAAATCCAATGATGAGACAAACATAGCTTATGATGATTTGATCAAACAAAAAATCATACCCAATACCTTTGAAGGAAAGTGATGTATGTGATATGTGAAGTTCAAGTGTTAAACTAAGAGACAAAGTGACAATTTATTGAAAATTATAAATAGTGATGATAGTGATGAATATGTGTATGATGAATTCAATAGCTACTATGAAAGATAAGGTATCCATTAACCTCCTTATACACCACAACATAATGGTAATGCAAAATAGAAAAACATGACCATGATAAATATGCTGAGGATGACTATTTTACGGCAAGTGTACCGTGTCAGAAGTAACAAATTTTTCCTAAGTATGGATATCGAACACACAAGGAATAGTTAAACTCTCTAGTATAATCTTAACTAAATATAAGAGAATTTGTAAAAGTTTGTTGGAAAGGTTGTTTGTATGGTAAATTTGCAAGAAATTAAATAAAGCAAAGTAAAATATTTGTATAAGTCAATTGGGAAAATTGGGATTGGGGTTCATCCGTCTCACTCGTCTATATTTTTCATAAGAATATAATATTCAATCTTGATTGATATTGATGCACATATAAAAATCATTCATATTGATTCCTCGCAAACAAAATTATTAAAAGAGTCTCATAAATATCAATTCCTCTCACATTTATAAAAACTGTTTATCATTATGAACAAATGTTATAAAGCAATTAACATTTGAAATCTATTTATAGCATTCAAATATGTTAATCATTATCATTTAGGTATGCTTAGAAGTGCTTTCCAATCAAATCTAAGGATGAAAATCATGAATAATTCAAGCTTTGAGAATAAAGTGATAATATCAATCATCAATTAAGAATTGAATATTATAGATAAATGTCACCTCAATACATAAGTGTTTGAACAAATTACTCACAATCCCAAAGGGAATAATTTGACACTCATGTTGGTCATTACAAGCATGAAAAGCAAGAAAAGAAGATCCATGATGTTTCTCTTGGACGGCGGCCTACTCTAGGGTTTTCTATCTCTCTCTATTCTCCCAATGATATCTAGGGTTATGCTTCACGCCTCATATTTAACCTAGTTGGGCTTGGGCTAAGTGACTTCTCGCCTGGGCGTGATTGGCCTGGCCTGGGCGAGTTGGACGAAAACAGACCCAATGTCTCTGGAATTATCTCGCTGGACGTGAATGAGCTCGCTTGGGCGAGATCCTCTAGGAGCTTCTAGCTTAGGCGAGTTTGGGCGAGTGTTTGGAGCATTCCAGCTTTCCCTTTTTATCTTGTATATTCTCCTCTTACCCTTTTATCTCCATGGTTTTATCTCCATTCATATTATAATCACAAATTATGTAAAAATGTTTGAATTCATAAATTAGGGGTTATATTTATTTTATCAATTAATATCCATAAGTGTCTGTATTTTAATATGAAACATTACTGAAATATGACACTTATCAATTTGTTGTGGAATTTTAGACCGTAGTCAGTCCTTTGTTCATTTGTAGATCATAGTGTTATGCCTATTTTCATTTCCTTGATCGTGTGTGGTTTGAACTTCAATATTTTCCCTAATGCTAATAACTATTGTGATGAAAAATAAAATTATCATATAACATGAAAGTTAATTTGAAATACTCTTAATTGCCTAGTTGATCATCAAATAAAAACCAATTTTAGAGACAAAAAATAATTAGTTGTTATATTGACTAAATTAGATACTATTTTAGAGACTAAAAAATTATTGGTATCTAAATTAGTTTTTATTATTGATAAATAGTTTCTAAATTGATATTTAATTAGCTACCAAGCTTTTAGCTACCAACTTTAGAATATAAATAATTGGTAGTTAAAACTTTGATAACTAATTAGATATCAATTTAGAAACTATTTATCAATAATAGAAATTAATTAAGATATCAATAATTTTTTTATTCTGTAAAATAGTATCTAATTTTGTCAAGATAACAACTAATTATTTTTTGTCTCTAAAATTGGTTTTTATTTAATGATCAACTAGGCAACTAATTATGTTTTGTATCTAAAATTGTTCCTATTTAATGATTTTCTAGTAGAATGTTTTGATTTATTTTTAAATATGAGAGCCTTATTTAAATTGTTAGTGGGTGTTAAAGCTAAAGAATGTGCATGTTGAACTTATTATAGATAAATTCTAGATAACTTTGTCACTGAAGTAAGATTAAGAAATTGTAATCTATTTTTTAATAAGTATAAATTTAATTTGATCTACATAGAACTCTTTCTCTGTGGCGATCACTTTGTGAACATTTAGTTTTGGATGCAGCATTTTTAACTTTATGTCTCTATTTTTTAAATTTAATTCAATTTAATTTAACATTTCATATATAAAAAGGACAAAATGAGACTCTGGTATAAAGAGCAAAAGAAGTTAGAAAGAAAAGGGAAAAAATAGAAGAGCATATGGGACAAACAAATATTACTAGGTAAAATAGAAAAAATGAAAACACAATAGACAATGTCTTCTTATTTCTTTTGAGCTTTTATATAACTTTAATCTCTATTTTCTTTAATGTCCTTGTTTACTTTTGAGAAAAATGTCAATTGTGTTTCAACTTCGACATTAGAATTATGAAAAGAGTGTTGATATATTGACACCCTCTGACAGTAACACACATTTGACGTTGTAGACGTGGCAATGACGTGACATATTGAGATTGTGCGCGAATGAGCAGCGCGAGCTTCAAAATAGGGTAAAAAAAGAATATATTACATTGGTTCTTAGTAACAACCGGTGTAATATTTTTTTTTACTTAGAATGACCCATATTACACCGGTTAAGCCATCTAATCGATGTAATATATGACCCATATTAAAAAAAAATTGATTTTTTTTTCATAAAGAGTGGGTGGGTCGTAAACGTCACATAGGTAACCACTTACAGACACACAAGTAACCA
The DNA here is from genome assembly GCF_000499845.2 of Phaseolus vulgaris. Lineage (NCBI taxonomy): Eukaryota > Viridiplantae > Streptophyta > Magnoliopsida > Fabales > Fabaceae > Phaseolus > Phaseolus vulgaris. The sequence continues at coordinate 39,723,451 of NC_023756.2, read as the reverse complement.
GTTTTGCGTGTGCTAGTATATGTGGAGGAACTTGTGGCTGGTAACCAGTTCTAGTAGGGTTATTACATCGGTTAACCGATGTAATATATGCTTTTTACATCGGTTAAGCCATTTAACCGATGTAATATATGGCCCATATTAAAAAAAATGAATTTTTTTTTCATAAAGAGTGGGTGGGTCATAAACGTCACATAGGTAATCACTTACAGACACACGGGTAACCAGTTTTGCATGTGCCAGTATATGTGGAGGAACCTGTGGCTGGTAACCAGTTCTGGTAGGGTTATTACATCGGTTAAGTCATCTAACCGATGTAATATATGATTCTTATTAAAAAAATGATTTTTTTTTCATGAAGAGTGGGTGACCATAAACGTCACATAAGTAACCACTTATGCACACATGGGTAACCAGTTTTGCATGCGTCACATAAGTAACCACTTATAGAGACACGGATAACCAGTTTTGCGTGTGCTACTTGTCATATATTATAATATAGAGCCAGTGTCACATCCTCACCAAATGTCACGTTTGCAGTGTCAATTAATGCCACACAAGCGATGTCAAGTCTGTGTTAGTAGCAGAGGGTGTTAATAATACATATTTCTTATGAAAAGTATGAATTTTCATACAGGATAGTCTTCAATTGTGCACAAGAACTAATCAAAATTGATCAAGCACTCCACTGTCACTCTTCTCAATAACATCATTTCAAATATTTTTCTAGATTTGATGGAATTTGATTTAACTAGCAACATTACTACATCAATTACACCTTGGCTTTCGAAAGTAGTAGGGATTTTCACATTGGAGTTTTCACGTCATCAAATAAAGACCGAGACAAAGGAATAACATCACATGATCAGGACAAAAAAAACTTGTTATTCTAATGACGATGAAACAACTATCCTAAAATCTCAACGACAATTATCCTAAAATCTCAACGACTATATTCGTAAAATAACAATTCTTTAATACCAATATTTTAACGAAAACCCACAACTAATCTCTAAAATATAGCAAATTTATTTTTACTATTACATAAATTTTTCAGACCTAAATCGTTAATAAAAACTACATCACTAAAAGTAAAAGTAAAAGAAAATCAAATTTAAAGATTATTTGTGGTTGTTCTATGAAACTTTATCGTAATCTTCACGAGTACGTCTTAGAACAAATAACATATCAATTGACATCTCAATATTTACTCAAATAATCAAATCTAAATGAATAAACAATTTTCAAAAGTAAAGTTTAAAAAAGATTGAGTATATTATATGGAAAAATAGTGAGTGAGTGGTTGATCATGGCTCACACTTAAAAGTTAAAATGGAATTTTGGTTCTTACAACATTATTGAGCTGGGCACACTCATTTGGTAGTGTTAAAGGGTAAGGGTTGGTTTATACTGCTATAGCTTACACATGGCTGTTATGCAGTTACATGCATGAATGAAGTTCTTACATTACAGAGAAAGAAACTGGGGTAGGCACTATCTCACTATTGTGTCAGGCTCGAATTTTGAACTATACAAAATCTTTTTGGGGAAGGTACAATCTCACATCTCCACCATCTTCTTATGATTTTTTCTCTTACAAATCTCATGGTGACATGAATAAAATTAAATGTTATACAAATATTAAAAATTATAAGAAAATATATTTATCACTTACATTGTTGAAGCACTAGTACAAAATACTTCATTAAGGACACCATTTAAAGACAGTTTGGAAACAACCATCGTAGTAAGCAAGGCGGTGGCAGTTTCATAATTTTTTTTGCATTTTTTAAATATATTAGTACTAACTTATTGAAATTTAGGTATCTTTGTGGATTATGCTTCAATGAGGGGAAACACAATATATATGGGTTTTTAGACCCTAAACTCATTCAATTAATTGAAAACAAGAAGTCAGAAACACAAACATACATCACCACTGTCTTAAAGAATGGAGGAAAACAAATTTATTTTGCTCCGTACATCCATGTGTAAGTTCTTATTTATTAAATAAGTTATACTAAATTATTGATATAAGAGAAACTAACTGATTTGATATATAGGTGTCATTGGCAACTATTGATCATATTTGTTCAAGATCATACCGCTACATAGTTTTGCTTTTTGCATAAAGAAAACCCCTACCTATTTTAAAAACATTATAGATAGGTACGACAGTTTCATTTAACATTTATTATTACTTATACATTATACAATATTATGTATTATAACATGAAATTTTATTATTTTAGTGTTTACTCTGGACATAACATGTTGTGTGGGAGGAGAAGTGCAAACGCACAAAGACTCACTTGGATGTACCTTAAGGTATTTAAAGTATATTTGTTCACTCAATTTTATGTGTCTCACTCATTCATTTAATACATTAATTTCCACATGCAATCCAACAAGCAATCCAGAAGTTATGAGTGTGACTATTATGTTATGCAATGGATGTTGACTATTGTGCAAGTTGCAATTAATAAAGATTGGGATCAGGTAATACCTCAAAACATTAAACACTTTAAAATTTGGGGTTTATTATTCATGTACAAATTCAAAAAAATTCAAAATGTACAGTTTTTAAACGACCAACACCCGCTAGATTCGAAAACATTGGAGTATGTGAGAACAACATGGTCAAAGTATTTTGTAACTATGTATAGCACCTTAGGATAGATAAATCATTAGAATGACATACTCTTTTATATATTAGAAAAACTCTTTGTAGAATGTTATAATTTTTTGTATGTATTTTTTTATACTTAAACTATGATTTTAAATGTTTTGATTTTCTGGAATTGGATATTTTATGCAGGTTTGAAGTTTTTTAAAAAACAAATTAATTTTTTTTAAAACCCACATATAACGACGGTTCCACGTGGAACCGTCTTTCAAAACCCACATACAACAACGATTCCACGTGGAACCGTCTTTAAAAGTAGTTGTTTAAATTTTTTTTATTCCTATTCAGCATCCACTTATAAAGCCGGTTAGATGAACCGTCGCTATACTCTTGTTTATAACAACGGTTTAGCAATCATCGTTAAAAATGATTACTTATAATGACACCTGCAATAACGACGATTTAGAAACCGTCTTTATATGTCATTTTTAACTGTCGTTAATGTACCTTTTTGCACTAGTGAAGTAAAGATAGAGAAGACAACAAAGGTGGAGTGGGCTTGGCAAAGGGAGAAAATCATTTAATTAGTGGATGTTGCCAAGAGAGATTATTAGTTAATGATGTAGATTGCAATATATGAAATAAGTTTTGTGGCCAAGGAGAAGGATAAAGAGGCAGATGAGTGAAGGATGGATCAAAGTGGGTTGCTATTGAGGTATCAGGTTAACAAATATAGTATGGTAGTGAATTTTGAGGTAGAGTTTATTACAAAGGGCAACAAACGCTATCAATATTGAAATTGGAATATGGCAGAGATTATTTTAGAATGTCAGAGTTATCACAAGAGCTTTCTTCTTTGTTTTCTTAATCTCAGATTATGACATGGGTTCATTTATGGTGTTGAAATATAAGTGTTGGTTAGAGGCACACTGTTAGGCTGGACGATCAGTACCTATTTCCAAATGAGTTTATCCTTTTTGGAGTCATTTGGATAGGTTTGTACTTCTTTTATATAAGGGTTGGAGGACTCCATAAATATTTCTTTTTATTTAATTCTTTTATTACTGATAAAAAAACTAGTTGAAAGAGCGTATCAGTTTCTATCATTAGAGGTAGTGTTCGTTGACTTTTTCATGCTAAAATTTATGCAAAAAAGTAAGATCCAAGCATATATTTACATTAGATGACAGTTAGAAGAGTACGAGATAAAAGTATCTTCCCATGGTAGGATGTTGAGGATAAAATCATACATGTAAGATAAGAAGGTGGACTATGAGAAATTATTAAGTTATATAAGACTAAGGCCATGATAGTACACATTCAATCAGCAAAATAATTTACTGCAGTAATCAACTCTTATATTAACTCCTAAACTAGAGTTCCGAAGAGCTATTATGAAAGTACCCATAAAAGCATTACTTTAGTTCATAAAACTTAATCGCTATCTTATTCCATGTCCCTTATTCATCTAATCTAAACCCTAAACTCTAAAATTGTCAATTGGGTTTTCAACTTGGACATTAGAACTATGAAAAGCGTAATATGAATTTTTATAGATTTTCAACTTGGACATTAGAACTATGAAAAGCGTAATGTGAATTTTTATAGAAGTAGTCTTCAACTGTTTACAAGAACTACTCAAAATTGATCTAGCACTTCAACGTCACTTTTCTCAATAACATCATTTCAGTTATTTTTCTAAATTTGATGTGACAGTGATGTGATGACTCTCTAAATATGCATGAGACATCATCTTTCTCATAAAAAACACTCATAGTCCATATGGACAACGAAGTCAACGACATACATGTTATTAGGACTATGGGAAACATAGCTTCTATGTGTTCTTTTATTGCTAATTTTTGTACCTATTATTGGTTTATATTTGTCGCAATTTTCTTTGTTCTCAATGTAGTTCCTGACACATTTGGATTAGAAAATGAACACATGGACATTAATATGTTTCCTTAATAGGTTTTCCATTTTGACGAGTGATGACTGTTTTACGACAATTGTACCGCGTCAAGTAATTATTTGTCCTTAGGGACGGATATCGAACGCACAAGAAAAAGTTGAATTATCAAGTGTAAGATTCACTAAATAGAAAACAAAATAATAAAGTTTGTTGAGAGTTTGTTATGATTGGAAGAATTGTAAAGAAAGTAAGTTAGAGTTTGTTGGTTCAATTGGAAAAATTGGGATTGGGGTTCATCCTTCTACTCTTTTGTATTTTGAAAATCATAGTAACGTTATATCCTTTAATTGATGTTGATGCCCATATAAAAGTCATTCATATCGATTCATCGCATATTTATTAAAAAAATCTTTATCATCACGGTTAGATGTTTATAGCAATTAACATTTCAAATTTATTCCCAGCATTCAAATATGTTAAGCATTGTCATTTGGGTCAAAAACTTAGAGATACATTTCAGTCAAATCTAAGGATCTTGATCATGGTAAACAAGCATTGCAGATAAAATGACAATACCAATCATCAATCAAAAACAAAATATTATATTTCAATATCACCTCAATACATAAGAGTTTGAAGAGACTACTCTCAATCCCAAATGGTAGAATTATTCATTCGAGTTGGCCATTACAAGTATGGAAAGCAAGAAAAGAAGATCCAGGATATTTCTCCTTGACGGTTACATTCTCTAGGGTTTTCTAACACCTTATATTCTCCCAATTGATGTCTAAGATTGTGTCTCTCGCCTTATATTTAACCTAGTTGGGCTTGGACTAAGTGAATTCTCGCTTGGGCGTGATTTGCTCGTCTGGGCGAGTTGGATGAAAACAAGTCCAACGTCTCTAGATTGATCTCGCATGGAGGAGATCCTCTAGGAGCTTCTGGCTTGGCGAGCTTGGACGAGTGTTTGAGCATCCCAGTTTTCCCTTTTTATCTTTGTTTATTCTCCTTTTGCCCTTTCATCTTTATTCTTCCCTAGAATCCTGAAATTAACACAAATTTGAGAATAAATCGTTCTTATTCAAATTATAATCACAAAATACGTAAAAATGTTTTAATTCATAAATTAAGGGTTATATTATAGTTATTTTATCAATTAATATTCATAAGTGTCTTATTTTAATATAAAATATTACTGAAATATGACACTCATCAACAAGTAAAGTGCAAGAACTCATCAATTTCCTTTTCACACTCTTCACTAACATGACATGTATTCATTTAACTTCAGTTCATAACTACGTAAGATAGAAACTTCATTGTCATCAATCATTCATTTTGATTCTCACTTTTGTAATTCAATGTAAGACCCTACCTACTTTTCATAATTCTTTAACATATACAAACTAAGTCTGATATATATCATAAATTTGATAAAAAAAAAGTGTAGTATGATGCATTGGTCTCCAAATTACTTGAAATGAAAGTGGTCACAGATAACATATCACAATCAAGTATGTACTCGGAGGACAACACTAAATTGTTTGAACTGAAATTACATCAAATTTAAGCTTACACTTAATAAGTATGTATTAACAAACTATGAAAATTTCAAATTGTCCAATCGAACAATTCAAAATTTAAAACACATAATTAATGTTTAACCATTTACTAAATCTCAAACAAAAACTAAAATTTAATTAAATTAGTACATCAAGCAAACATACAATACAATTTTTTTTACATCTAAACTAATTGTTTTCCTGTAATTTCATACAATATATTTTATAAATTTCTATATAATTTAATCCCTAAAATTTTAAACAATTTAATGACTAAATAGTTTAATCACTCCTAGGACTAATAATTAATTAGTCCTTGTATTCTTTATACTTTTCATAAAGTACAAATTACAATTTTAAAAACTTATAAATTTACTCCTATATATAGAAAAAAAACTAATTTCAATTGTATAATTATAAACTTACAAAACTAAATAACACATTAAATTTAAAAATTAAATTTCAATATCAACCAACAGTTTTATCAACAACAATTCAATAGAGAGATATCCATACATTATCATGATTGAAATGTTCAAAAACAACCACAACTTCAATTTTAATAATAAAATGAAGATATAAAGGAGTAATATAATGTTTGTTCTTAAAATGATGCTCCAATATAATTGAAGAAAAACCTCAACCTCAACAAATACAAATGGAACAACAAAATGTAAGCATAGCACACTAAAGGTTAAGAACCACTAAATTACTATCATCGATGAAGAGGAAGAAATTGTTATTATCTGCAACTACAATGGAGAAAAGAACTATTTAACATTGAAATTAAATTTTAGATCAAATATCATTCGTCCAACATAAAACTTTATATTTACATGGATGACGTGAACATTGACATAAATATGAAGTTTTAGGTTTAAGCTAAAAACGTTTGAATAATTTTTTTTAAAAAAATACCACTACTCTTTTTTTAAATCAATTTTCGGGAAATTCAATGTAAAATTAATGTCGTGATTGACACATTTTTTACTAGAATCTTTTACAACGTCTAAAATATTTTACACTTCTTTGTTGTCTCTATTAATTTTTACGTGAAAAATTGTAAAATTTAACTTTAAACTTATAAATTAATGTAGACAATAAAAAATTTATCTCGGTTAATTGGAACTTATTTGAAAGTTGTTGTCAATTTTTTAATATTGATGTTCAAATTTAATGAATAAAAAATTGAAATAAGCAGCATATAATACCTACCCTAATGAAAATAGTGAAAACCAAAATAAGTTGTTATTTGTGTCCTGTAACTATTCTTCTAATATTCAACCATAAGTAAACCAAATGCAGACAAAAAGACAAAGACTTTTTAATGTGAACATTTTGTGTGGACGTTGAATTTGAAGAAGCCTTTCACACTTGTTTATGTCCCTCTAATTAATTTTTTGCACCTAAAATCACGTTGGGTCAATTAAATTGACAAATTTAAAATGAAGATAAAAAATACTGATTTTGACATGTGAATTTGATTTTACAAATTTAGTATAGAAAAATTAAATTGTTAGATAGATAGCACAAATATAAAATTCTCTCTTATCTAAGAATTTTGGGAAATTGGATTCTAAAGTAAATAACTGAGAAAAAAAAAAGGTAAGGTTAATGAAAACAGAGAAAAAATGGTTCTGCAGCATCATAAATATTAGAAGTTTTATATGCATAACCAAGAAGCACTTCTTTCTAATAAATAAAAGAAATTTGCTTTCTATGCATTTGTGTGAAGATGAATTCCTCCATTTTAATGGTTGTTTACTTATGCTGGCTTTTGTTTTTTATCTTACGTTTGGTTCAGTTTACTGAATATGTTAAGACAGTAGACACTACAAGAAAAAAAATATATTTAATAACTAATTTAAAAAAATAATAATAATAATTTATATAATAATTAATTTAGATACTATTTTATAAATTAAAAATTATTGGTTACTAAAAAGTTTCTATTATTAGTAAAAGATATAATATAATTAGATACTATTTTTTTGTAGCTAATAATAAAAATAAAAATAAATTTGTTTTTAGAGACATTTTTTTTTATTGTTAAGATGTAATTGGAAACATTTTTTTTATTTAGTCACTCTTAATATATTTTAGAAATTAATTTTGGGTCTCTAAAAATAATAAAATTAAAAACTAATTTTTTTAGTTTCTAATCATCCTATAATTAGATATTTAAATTTTTAGTCGCTTTTATTTAAATTTAGATACTAATTTTAGAATAATTAAATTTTATAAAATTAATTATTAGTTATTAATTTATAAAATAATTTAAATTAATATGAATAAATTTACTAATTTATTAATTTTATTAAAATATTAAAATAATTAATATCAAATTAAAAAATTACATTTAAAATAGTAATTTAAATTTTTTAATTTTATTTAAACATAAAATTAAATTAATAATAAATTTAAAATTTTATTTAAATTAAAAAATTTATGAATTGGTTTAAATAAATATGCATTCTTTTTAAAAACTTATTTAATTTTTTTTTAAATCTGAGCAAATAGTATGCAATATTGGATTTCTATGTTTATCATTCTTTAACCTTTTCTACTCATCTTTCACTCTCACTAACAATGACAACCACTGCAACGGGAACACATTCCGCAACGACAACACACTCCGCGGGCAATGCACTTCTTGACGGCAACACACTCCGCGACGACAACGCACTTTGCAACGGCCAATGGCACTTCTTTGCTCCGAAGGAGGCTGACCTCTTCAAGCTTATCATCATAAGTTTCAATTCGTACTCTATTCTCGTCTTTGCCTTTATTTTTGTGCTTGCTCATCGAAATTCCGCACAACTCATCGTGTGTCTTTCCCATCTTAAAACCCTAGATTAAGTTCATTTACAATCTCTAGGAATCTAATGAACTTTGAATCTTTTCCAAGTGTTTGAATAAGGCTATGGTTTCTAATCTTGATTTGTATGCTCCATTTGTATTGATTAAATTGTTTTGTCTTGTCTTTTTACACTTATCTGTTGTTTTGTCTTGATCTTGTCTTTTTATCTGTTGTTCAACTTAATTGTTGGTTGAGTGTTGGTTGACTTCTCTTTGAAAAGTTGTTATGACTCATTTGTGACTGAAGAAACTTAGGAGACCTGGAATATATAGGTTCTTATGCAGATATGCAACTATGTAATCTGTTGCATGAAAACTGAGGACACATAGTACACACTTCACTCTACAGAACAGGTAAGAACTTATAAATACCCCTATAGAATGTAATAATAACAGTAAAATGTTACACTTCGCTTCTATTGACGATAGAAAATATATTACTGGTTACTGTGTCTATTTTTGTTCCAACATCATCTCATGATCATCCCATAAACAAAAGGAAGTTTCTCGGAGTAGCACGAAAGCTGAGTATCATGGAGTTCTTACTGATATAATATGGCTTCAACCCTTATCTTCAAAACTTCATATCTCCACTACTATTCCAAAAGTTTTCTTTGATATTCTTGGAGTTGTCTTACTCTCTGCAAATCCTATTTTGTACTTAAAAAACCAAACACTTTGAGTTGGACCTTAATTTCCTACGTGACCGACCACATTCAAAACCAATGTGCATGCCTCACTCATATTCCAGCACGATTCCATGTTGATATCCTAAATAAATTCATTTCTTGTTCACATTTTAGCTCTACCCAAAATAAACTTACGGTTTTGGATAATCTAAACCTAAATTTACGAGGGGATATTAACCATATTGGATAACTGTTTTCCAAATGTATATAGTTTTGTATCTTACACTCACATGCCCTATGTTTTACGTTATATATACTCTATATATTCTCTCTTTCAATAATACAATACGTTTATATTTTCCCTCTCTCTGTTTCTATGTTTTCTCTTGCCCTTACACTCATCACAACATCTAACCTAGCTTTTGCCTATTTTATACTTATTTAAGTGTAGGACTTCTAACTTAACCCTATGTTCATTGGTGAATGTTGATTAGGGTTTCTAAAGGTTTGACCGTCTAACAATGCCCAATTGAGACTCCCAATTAGGACCTATATGTGCCTCTGCACAAAATACAACTAAAAAATACACCTACACATTTATCTAAAAGACTAGAAAGAATGAAGAAAATCTTAGTATTCTAATCTTTGTTACACAGTTTCCATCCTTTTTTTTTAATTCATACAAGTCAGCCCATGAATCCATTGTTGTGCAGAACAAATCGGACCTATTGATCCATAATTTTTATGCAAATCAATCAAATGCAGGACTAGTGAAACAAAATGGTTCAACTCAAATTGCCACTCTAAAAAATAAAAAATTTAAAGGTTTGTTATATTTCTTCCATCTTATCATTGGTGAGCTAATATTTTAACCTATACCATGTTCACAGAAATTCACAACCTATAATGTTTTCATTTTCTTCAGTTTCTTGTCATGGGTGAATCACTTTTATAACCCATAAAATATACACCACTAGACAATGGAAATCTTTGTATCAAATTTAATTCTTTTACCTTTTCTTGACCCAATTTTCTAATCCATAGAGAGGACAGAACAATAATGACTAACAATTTAAAATATGTATCCTAACAATTGAATTCTTTTTCTACCCAACTAAAACAAAAATGGAGAGATATTCTCCTTTCGTATAGAAAATTGTATGAAATATTCTACCAAAAAAAAGTTTGAATAAACTGGAGTTTAAAAAGGACGGATAATATTATTTTTGAAAAATTCAACACTTATTCGATCGTTCTATTTTATTTTTTCTGTGAAATGTTCCATATGCAAAAAAAAACAGATCCAAACTTTTAAAAAAGAAAAATCATAGTAACCATAAATGTAAAATTTACATTACAATTTTACACTCTTTTTTAGGTCTCCCTGATAATTAATTTTAGGTAAAAAAAACTGTAATTTCCACTTAAAATACACAAACCCCAACTTTTTTTAGAAATATATGAGAACCAAAAATTGTATAAAGAGAAAAATATCTTTATAAGTTAGATATTTTTATGACTTGTATACAATTTGGAAAAAAAAAACATTAAATGTGATGGCTTGGTGTAACTATAATTAATTTATGAATAATGAGTATGAGAGTGAAGGGCTAAGACTCTGTCAAACAACAAAAGTTTAGTTATTATACACCTCAACTTGATAATTTAACACAAAAAACGAAATCAAAGAGAAAAAGAAAGTGGAGCCCAAAAATAGAGACATTTAGAAATATAGGTAGATATTTAGTGAAAACTTGACTATTTATGAATAGAGTTTTTATAATGATTTCAAAATTAATTTAAAAAACTAATTCTTGGCTTTCAGAAGAAATCAAGCTATAGAAATTAGAACATTAAAAGTGCAATTCAGCCCTATCAACCACCTTCCTAACATAATAAATGAATGCAGAATCGTGTTAAAGCATCATGTGCGTATACATATGATGATTTTGAGTGGATTTTAAGCGAATATATTACTTATAATCTTATACATAGCTTCATTTATAATCTATTTTGGTTATAGATTAGAATCAACTTGAAAGAACACAAAAGATAATATATAGAATCAACTTGAAAGAACACAAAAGATAATATATGCCTTACTCTTGTATAAAATTGTAAAACGTAGAATAGTATTTTGAGACTTTGTATTTCTGAGCCAACTTTAGAATAAGAATATATTTTTTCTCTAAAACTTGACATCTTGGGGCGCCTTCTACCATAAATCTCCAATCATTCAATGACACATAGCAACTTGTGAATGGAAAGTTTCTTATACATAGGATTGTCACATGACATGGTATGAATGGAGAGTATTTATAACTCTAATAGTCATTTTAGGAGTCTTCTTATGCAATAAATAAGAGACTTCTCTCTTGTAAAATTAGAGTTGATTGCTATATGAAATTGTGTTTATGAAATTCTAAGCACATTCTATCCAAGTCTCTCTCTATGATGCTTCTTGCATTCTTAGAAACTCAAGGAAGTTGGCCTAACCTCTTTCATAGGCCTTGAACCTTGTAAACTCAAGTCCAAACCCTTAAACCTTCATAGCCATTTCATGCTTCCTCCATAAATCTACAAGTCTTTTGCTGCCTTCCATCACTTCCATCTAACACTCAAGAAAAAATGCATATCAAAATCCATGGGTGATTTTTTATGCAAAAATCAAGACAACCAAATGCAATAATAGAATTCTCAATCTTGCCAAATAATTTGTTTGGAGAAATACCCAATTGTTGGGGCATTCTCAATCCATGTGATTGGGCCCAGTTTGGTCAGTAAACCCATTTTGGTATGATTGAAGTAATCTTTTACACATAAATATAAGGCTGTTAATAAAGGGTGTTTACGGACCTAAGGGTACGCTTAGTGCGTGTGGGGTCTAGGTCAAGTAAATGTTTTATTTTAAACCTATGCCCATGTGTTATAGGGCACGTAGTGGCTAGGTTGCATGTAAAATGAAAGATAACGTTGCATCATGAGTAGGGTGCCCATGCAAGCAAAATGTTCCCCTGATGTTGGCACATGAGTTGATGCCCTTATGGTTACTCTATTATTATTCTATGCACTCCTAGAAGACAATATTCGTTCTGTTATGGCACCTTGAGAGGAGGCGCCCCTGAACAATGTGTTTCTCCTGTTCAGTATGCTTTTAGTTGAGATTAGATTCTCGTGAGAGAAATTTGTTACAAGAGGTAAGTTATAAAAGGGGACTCGAGACCCCAGGTTAAGGCACGTTGTTTCTAAGACTAAAACTGAATACTTCTTGATTTTTAGCAAGCCCTTTACTGACTTGATCGTCGGAGTGCAATCAACAGGCAGGGCCCCCTCTATTTCAACGGAGCTATGTTCCATAACAGCAATAGATAGAATAGATTCTTGAAGAGACAGACGGAGCTAGAACTTGTCATCAAAGTCAACAGGCGAGCAAGTCAACCGGCCAGAACAGATACACAAAGTGATCTTCAACCGAGTGTTTCATATCATCTAGGATATTGAACTGGACTAGACTATCTCCAAACTCCATAGTTAGTGTGCTTGCATGACCATCAATCTTGGTGCGGGTTGTCTTCAGGAAAGGTCTGCCCAAGATGATGGTTGTTGCACCAGAGTGTGAATGGACACTAATATGAATGGACATTAATACCTATTAGACCCCTCAGAACAAAATCTTTTTTTTTTTTTTTAAAGAAACAACCCAAGTCAACTCCTAGAAAAGAGAGGTGAGTCAGAGATGAACAAACTTAAAAACCAAGTCTTTCCTAGCCAGAGTCTTCCTTGAATTACTTTCAATTAAAAAAATCAAAGAGTAACAGCTAAACTGTCTTTCCTAAATGCAAAATCTTATACTATATATAAAACACTAATGCAAATGCTACGCTTGATGCTAAAAAAATAGTTAGAGAAATATAGAAAATAAGAATAGTAACAACAAAAAATAAACCAAAAACATAAAAAAATAAAAAAATGGCAGAAAAAAAATGAGTTTAAAAAAATAAAAAAATAAATGCAAATCAAAATAAAAGATATAAAAACTAAAATAAAAACAAAATAACGATAACATATATAAGGAAATAAAATAAAAAGAAATCAAAATAAGATTAAAATAAAATATATAAGGAAATAAAATAAAGACAAATCAAAATAAGATAAATATAGCAAATATAAGGAAATAAAATGAAAATAAGATTAAAATAAAAGATATAAGGAAATAAAATCAAAGCAAATCAAAATAAGATTGAAATAAAAGATATAAAATAAATAAAATAAATGCAAATGAAAATAAGATTCAAATAAAAAATATAAGGAAATAGAATAAAAGAAAATCAAAATAAGATAACGATAATATAAAGAAATAAAATCAAATATCATAAAATAATATCTTGAATATTATATTATTTATATTATTTATTTTAATTTTTCGTATTTTATACTATAATAAATAAATAAAAACTAATAAGAAGAAAAGACAAGTTAAATATGCAGAAAATAAAATTAGGAAAAAGAAATTATACAGATAAAAAGAAAAACTTGAAAACCAAAATCAAATTGGATTCCTAGACAACGGCGCCAAATTTGATAGTTGTCATTTTGCGTTGTCAAATTAAGAGGATTCCAGTGTAGACCTGTCTAACGCTAGAGAGATGATAGTATAGATGTGGTCAGATGAACCTAAGTCGTCTCCCAACGAATCCAATAGTGATTCCAGTGAACAAAATTCAAAATTTATTTGCAATAAAAAGCGGTCGATCCCCTAGTTCTTCCACCATTGAATTCTTCACAAGTTTTCTAAAGATTAATCATTTCTCAATCCTCCAACCGAGCTAAATAAGATTGAACATGCGTCAATCCTATTCAACTGAAACTCACCAGTAAAACATACGTCTACTAGTTTAATCAATACCCACTTTTCTCCATGTGTATATTCCATGAGAATGCTTATCTCCTCTCTCTTGAATCATGCGTAAAATGACTTGTCTTTTGAAATAACCTTCAACCCCATTTTCCACCATCTCTACCGATTCTCTTGACTTCTCTCTTCCACCGTAGACACACTTCTCTCCGGCACAAGTTCAATGGTCGCCAACGGTAGTCCTAACAAGGAATAACAATCCGTCACACTTATGTCTATTATATCTAATTAAGGAGAAGAAACACTAAATAAGGCACTATCTTCTTCTTACTCCAATATTGTTTCTTTTATCACCTTACTGCCCCAACTTGGGTCACAAACCATTGTTACCTAACTCAACAGCAACTAGTGTTTTTCACTACTTTATATATCCTAAATAATTGCATTGTCTATCAGATGTGGGCTTAAAAGTCATGTGTGTTCTTGGCTAAAGATTGTAAGAACATATTGTGATGAGAAACTAACTTTATCACTTTTCACAGTGAATTAATTATTAGATGTATTTTAAAATAAAGGTCTTAATTTAAAATATTTCAAAATTATGAGAATTAAATAGTAACAATTATAACTAAAACTGCACATAAAACATCAAAAACTAAAACAAAATAAGTCAAGTTTTTTGAAGTATGAACTCGTAACAAAAAAACTAGAAATTATATAAACTAACTACCATCAATCATAAGAAAAAAAACTAGAAACTATATTATCCAAGATTAGTTCTTGATATACTTAGTATCCAAGGTTATTTTGCTGAGTTTTTAAAATAAATTTGTGAAACTTTAGAAAACTTATTTGTAATGTAAAGTTACACTTTCAAAATTTTAGAAAATTTAGTTATAAAATATATTAAAACTATTTATTTTTAATTATTTATTTATTAAAGTTTGAAAATTTGGAGTTATTGAGGTTCTACAATAAATCTTTGGAATTTAACGAAGGTTAAAAAAATCTCCATCATTTTGCTGAGGTTTTAGAATAAACCTTTGTAATTTAACGAAGGTTAAAAAAACCTTCATTATTTTGCTGAGATTTTAGAATAAACCTTTTGAATTTAACGAAGGTTGAAAAAACCTCTGTTATTTTGCTGAGATTTTAAAATAAACCTTTAAAATTTAACGAAGGTTAAAAAGATCTATGTTATTTTGCTGAGGTTTTTGAATAACTTTTGGAACTTAAGGAAGGTTAAAAAAACCTATGTTAATTAAATCAATTCCTGAAATTATATAAATTTATGCTAAATAACTTCCGTTAAAATCCTTTCTTCTTGCAGTGCCTTTATCACTTTATATATATATATATATATATATATATATATAATTAAGTTTAAGGTTTGATTATATACATCAATACAAATATTAATTTTCATAAATTTTTAAATTTGGTTAATAATATTTTTATCATTTTAATCTTCTTATATATAAAATCATTTATATCACTTATTTCTTTTTCAGTAGAATAAATATTTCATTTTAATAATGATAAAGTATCTAAAATATTTTTTTTCTTTTCTCAATAATAAGGGTATATTTAGTAAAACCACAATGAATGTAGTTTTAATTTTGAGAGGGCATATAATTAAATAGAAACAAAATTTTGAACAGAAGATTTACAATTAAAAAATAAGATGGAATATATAAGAAATGCGAAAAGTAATTACTTATTTTACGTGTCAATTTGAAAAGGTGAGAGTGAGTCTAATATCATTGTGTTGGGTTTTACCTGGCAGAGAATGTGAACGAAAAATACAAGAGAATAAGGGGTTTTTTAGATCTGACTCAATTATGAGTCAATATATAATCGATTAAGGTACAATATATAATCAATTAACAACTCTTTAATCTAAACAGTTACAGTAAATCCAAGAACATGAAGTCCATATACGGTGTAATAAAATCAAAAAAACAAAAAATATACAATATTAATGGAAAAGTTGCATGGACTTGCATATCACATGCTCAAGTGGGTAAATTTTAACTTTATTAATTATAATTATAACCTAATCTCATCAGAAAAAGGCCTATGCATATATATAAAAAACACTAAAAAACATAAAATAATAAAAATTGGGTAATAGGCTTGATAAAATAATAAAATAAAATTATACAGGACAAAAGTTTAAACATGTATTATATAAGTAATCCTGACTAAAAGAACGTTTAAAATAAAGGAATAAAATGTTTTCCGCAATGCTTATGATAATTTTCATGTGGCAAAGCTGTAATGTTCAACTACAAATTCAATTGGAAAGAGACAACATAACAACCTACCCAAAGACTTTGAACGAAGACTTTTCAAGTAAACAAAAAAACAATGTAGACTCTTCGCAGTCTACGAATCCAAGTGATATTAGAATTTTAAAGTGAATAACTGATTGAAAGAGTAAAAAATGTTTAAAATGAAGAAAAAAGGGCTTTGCCCAACGAGTATATATATAACAGAAAGAGTTTAATATGCAGAACCAAGATTTCTGATACAATAAACATTTAGTTTGTTATACAGAGCTTGTGTGATGAAGCAGTGTTCTATTTTAATTCTCGTTCACCTTTGTTGGCTTTCACTTTTTATGTCAAGTTTTGGTGTGTGGAGAGAGATAGTGTGCATCCCAAATGAGAGAGAGACACTCTTGAAGCTGAAGCATCATCTCAAAGATACTTCAAATAGGCTTTCATCTTGGAATGCAACTGTGGATTCTAATTGTTGCCACTGGGTTGGAGTTCTATGCAACAACATCACAGTTCACGTTGTTAAGAAGTGGACTTATATACAATGAAAGGTTCTAATCTCTAGTCGATGTGGGATCTCCAACACACCCCCCTCACGCCGAGACTACCAACTCGTGTGTGGGACTATATATTATGGGTGGTCCGATAGCGGCCCGATAGCGGGTGGAACGATAGGCCCAACACAATCAATCGCTAGGATAGGCTCGAAATAGCTATGATACCATATTACGGAGTGGACTTTAAGCCTAACTCAACCCCATAAAACCGGCTCAATGAGGTTAAGGTTTGCACCCACTTATATACAATGAAAGGCTCTAATCTCTAGTCGATGTGGGATCTCCAACACACGTTGCAGAGCTTCACCTCAACACAGAACCTAGTTTCTTTCATGAAGATGTATTCAATCAACAAACATACGAAGATTATTCTAGATCGGTATTTTCTAGAGAGATTAATCCTTGTTTGGTTGACTTGAAGTATTTGAATTACTTGGATTTCAGCGGCAATCATTTTGGTAATATGCCAATTCCTTCTTTCATCGCAACAATGACTTCCTTAACTCACCTCAATCTTTCATACGCTGGATTCGACGGGAACATTCCTCCTCAGATTGGAAATCTCTCCAATTTGTTCTATCTTGACCTTGGAAGTAATTATCTGTTTGCAGAAAATATTGATTGGGTATCAAGTCTTTCCAAACTACGATATCTTGACTTGAGTGGCATGTTCTTACGGACACCAGGTATGTCACTTCCTACTCACCTTGGGAAAATGACTTCCCTAACTCACCTTGATCTCTCTAACGCTGCATTCAGTGGAAATATTCCCTCTCATATTGGGAATCTATCCAATTTGGTCTACCTTCACTTGCAAAGTTATTCTATGTTCCCTCAAAACCTTCATTGCTTGTCAAGTCTTTCCAAGCTTGAACATCTTGGTTTGGGAGGAATAATATTACAAAATAGAACAGAGATGAACAAAAGAGTAAACTGAAGACAAAGGATATGAGAATGAATATCTCTTCTTTCTTGTTATTCAAATCAAAACAAATGGTCTGAATATATACAAGTAGTACACTCATTCTAGGTTTAACTAAAGAGGAAAAGAATCAATAATTAAATACTAGAATTATAACACACAAGACAAAATAAAGGTTATTCACCTCTATAAAGAGAAACAACTGATAATTAGAAAAGACACCAAATTATCCTCCTCTATAAAGAGAAACAACTGATAATTAGAAAAGACACCCAATTAATATTAGGATCCTTCTATAACTCTGGTATCTGTATCCTTTAATACCCCGCCACAAGCTGGGGAGCAAATATTGATGAGACCCAGCTTGGAACAAATATTATTAAAATATTGAGGACTTAAAGCTTTGGTATAAATATTAGCCAGTTGCTCTGTGGTGGAAATGGGAAGCAAATGGATGAGACCCTTCTTTAATTTTTCCCGGACCACGTGACAATCTATTTCTATATGTTTTGTACGCTCGTGAAACACTGGATTTGTTGCAATGTATCTTGCTGAGTCATTGTCACAGTATAAAAGAGATGGTTGCTCAAAAGGAACTTTGAAATCTTGAAGAAGATAAGTTAGCCATTGAATTTCACATGTAACAGTGGCCATTGCCCTATATTCAGCTTCACAAGAACTCTTTGATATTGTTCCTTGCTTCTTTGATTTCCAAGATATGAGAGAATTCCCAAGATACACACTAAAACCAGTTAGTGATTGTCTTGAATCACTACAGGTGCCCCAATCACTATCACAAAAGGCTTTCAGATGAACAGAGGTAGTGGAAGAGAAAAATAGACCAAGACTTGGAGCCCCTTTGATATATCTGAGAATTCTAATCGCTGCATTATAGTGAGCAATTGTAGGCTTAGCAAGAAATTGAGAAAGTTGTTGCACAGAAAATGTTATGTCAGGTCGGGTATTAGTGAGATACATAAGTCTTCCAATCAATCTTCTGTAGTCTTGAATATCTGTGAAAGGAACACTTCCAGTAGAAGAGAATTTCTCATGATTATCAATAGGAGTGGGTGCAGGTTTGCAGGCTAAAAGACCTGCATCTGTTAATAATTCCAATGCATATTTCCTTTGATTTACCATTATTCCTGTTTACTTCTTGCTACTTCTAGACCAAGAAAATATCTTAAATTCCCAAGATCTTTAATCTTGAATGTCAGATTCAAGGCTTGTTTGATTCAAGCAATCTCTTCTTTATTATTTCCTGTCAATATTATATCATCCACATATACCAATAGTGTTGTAAAAGATCCTTCAGAAGAATTAATGAACAAAGAATGATCATTCATAGATTGAGTATATCCCATAGAAAGCAAAAATGATGACAGTTTGGCAAACCATTCTCTGCTAGCTTGCTTAAGACCATATAAAGCCTTTTTTAGTTTACAAACTTTTCCTGGTGGAATAGAAGTCAATCCAGGAGGAGCAACCATGTATACATCTTCTTTCAAATCTCCAAGTAAAAAGGCATTGTTTATGTCTAATTGTTTCAATTCCCAATTATAAATAGAAGCTAAAGAAAGAAGCAACCTTATGATGGTCATCTTTGCTACTGGAGAGAAAGTATCAAGGTAGTCAATGCCTTCTGTTTGTGTATATCCCTTTGTCACTAACCTTGCTTTATACCTTTCAATTGTCCCATCAGCCTTATATTTTATTTTGAATATCCATTTGCAACCTATGGCAGCTTTGTTCTGAGGCAGAAGAGCAGTCTCCCAAGTTTGATTTGACTCTAAAGCAGATATCTCACATTGTATAGCTTTTCTCCAACAGTCATGTTTCACAGCTTCAGAATAAGTGTTTGGCTCAACATGTGAAGAAATAGACATAACAAAAGATTTGTAAGAAGGTGATAAATTGCTATAAGACGAAACAGAATTCAAAGGATATTTAACTCTTGAAGATGTACTGGAAACGTTAAGATTACAATGATAATCCTTTAAATACTCAGGTGATCTTTTTATTCTTGTGCTCATTCGGACAGATGGATCTGATTTAGAACTTTGTTCTATATCATGATTTTCATTGAGGTTTTGGTCTATATGGGAACAATCTACGTCTAAAACCTCAATTTGTGACTCACAATTATTATCACTGCTATTTTCAACATTATCACAAGGTGTATTATCACAAGGTGCAAGAATGACTTGTGATGGCTGACTTAAGACAGATTCATCTTCAGCAAACAAAATTTGATCATCAATATCAGGACTGTTAGTTTCATTACTAGTATCTTGAACCCTTTGATACGGAAAAACATGTTCATAAAAGACAACATCCCTAGACACAAAAATTTCTCTTGATTGAATATTCAACAAAATATATCCTTTTGTCCACCTTGGACAACCAATAAAAACACATTTTGATGCTCTTGGATCAAATTTTCTTCTATTTGTTGACAAAGTGCTAGCATAACATAAAGAACCAAACACCTTTAATCCATTAAAATCTGCATCAGTTTTGAAAAGCATTTCATGAGGGGAAGAATAGTTTAAAACAGGTGTGGGAAGCATGTTTATAATATGCGCAACATGTATCACAGAATATGACCAATAAATTTTGGGTAAATGAGATTGTATCATAAGAGCTCTTGCTACATCTAATAAATGACCATGTTTCCTTTCAACTATACTATTTTGTTGTGGAGTATTGACACATGATGTTTGATGTATTATTCCTTTACTGACAAAAAAATTAGTCATGACAAACTCAGTTCCATTATCACTTCTTATTATTTTTATTGTTGTCTCAAACTGTGTTTGAACAAAAATAACAAAATGTTCTAAAACCTTAACAACTTCATATTTTTGTTCAAAAGAAAAATCCATGTGTACCTCGAATAGTCATCAACTATGGTCAAGAAATATTTATGGCCATGAATTGATGGTATTGAGTATTGATGGAAACCAAGTAGAGGATGCTCAAGCCCATGAAGCCCAAGCCCAACAAGGGGCCCAAGCTCATCAAGGGGTCCAAGCCCAACGAATTACTAGGAGCATGGCAAGAGCTTTGGGACAAGAGTATAATAAGATGGCTCTTCTTATTTCTTTTGTAGAATAGGGGCGTGGATGTAATAAAAAGGTGTAAGTAGTAAGGGAGTATAGGGGGGAGTGTAGATAGGAGGTTAGGAGGTGCCAAACTAGGAAGGAAAGTCACACTTCCTTCATTGTCTAGATTGGCGCCGAATTTCATTGCATTTGTGTGTCATTTAGCTTGCATTTTCAGCACCTCATAGGCTATAAATAAGGAGCTTCTCTTTGTATTTTTCAGATTGGAATTTTATAGTAGAGAGACTATACTCAAAATTGGAGAGAAATTGTGAGTCTTGAGTCTTCTTCTTCCTTTACCTTATCTTGTGAGCTATGGTGAGCTTCAAGTGGCGGCACTCCATCACTTATCTTGGATCAAGGAACCAAGTAGCGTGAAGTGTTCTTCCAATTCTCAAAATCTAGCAAACTCCTTCTATAAGTGTTCTTCCTTCATGTTCTTTCAATTCCATTCGGTAGATTAGCTTTGTTTGTTGTTTCTTTTCATTTCTACCGTTTAATTTTTTGTTTTCCAGCTTTGTTTCTAGTTTCTGTTCGGTGCAGTAGTTTATTATTTCAATTCTGTCCAGCTTGCAATTCTTGTTCTTTATTTCTTGTGTTATGATTCCATTTGACAATATATGGACTTCCATATGAGTCTTGGTTGGTGCTAAGTCTTGGTGAGTTCTTGAATTAGAACATTGATCCAATTCTAAAGTAAGGTGCCATTTATGACCAGCTCAAGTTGCTCCTAAGAATGTCAAAGAATCATGTATTCTTGTAGTTACATTCACATCAAGTATGGTCCCCAAATATCTACATGAATCAAATCAAAACATTTTTCCGATTTAGATGTACTAATAGGAAAAGAAAGTCTTTTTTGCTTTGTAAAATGACAAACATCACAAACAAAAGATTTGTTATATTTAACAAAAGGAAATTTATTCTTGATAACATCAATACATTTATTTGAAATATGGCCTAATCGAAAATGCCAAAGGGTTTCTAGATCACTAGCACTGACATTAACAGTATTGATGATGTGTGTAGATCCAAAGGGTTTAATATGCCCTGTCTTTCCACAATAACTGCAAATTTTGGAAGTATATCCTCTTCCATAGCTTCTTCTTCCATATCCACCACCCATGCCATAAATCGTAGCATTGTTATTATAACCTCCTTTGCTAGTAGCAATCATTGCCTTGGATTGATCACCAAAAACTTGCCTCTCTTGTTGTGTAATGAGAGAGTAAACTCTATTCAAGGATGAATTATCTGATAAACTAACATGGTAAGGTGAACAAAGATCTTGTAAGGGATCAACAACTTCACCCATAGATAAATGTAGCAACTAGAGCTCTAGTTACGAAGTGGACTTTAAGCCTAACTCAACCCCATAAAACCGGCTCATGAGGTTGAGGTTTGCACCCACTTATATACAATGAAAGGCTCTAATCTCTAAGCGATGTGGGATCTCCAACACACTCCCCTCACGCCGAGACTACCAACTTGTGCGTGGGACTATATATTATGGGTGGTCCGATAGCGGCCCGATAGTGGGTGGCACGATAGGTCCAACACAAACACTCGCTAGGATAGGCTCGAAAATGGCTCTGATACCATATTACAAAATAGAACAAAGATGAACAAAAGAGAACAGAGATAAACAAAAGAGTAAACTAAAGACAAAGGATATGAGAATGAATATCTCTTCTTTCTTGTTATTCAAATCAAAACAAATGGTCTGAATATATACAAGTAGTACACTCATTCTAGGTTTAACTAAAAAGGAAAAGAATCAATAATTAAATACTAGAATCATAACACACAAGACAAAAGAAAGGTTATTCACCTCTATAAAGAGAAACAACTGATAATTAGAAAAGACACCAAATTATTCTCCTCTATAAAGAGAAACAACTGATAATTAGAAAAGACACCCAATTAATATTAGTATCCTTTTATAACTCTGGTATCCGTATCCTTTAATAAATAAATCTATCCCAATCATTTAATTGGCTTCACACTATTCAAGATCTTCCTTCTTTAATGCACTTACGTTTGTCAACATGTGCATTCCCTCACAATAATCCACCATCCTTATTTAACTTTTCATCTCTTCTCAATCTTGATATTTCTGCTTTTACAATTTCTTTTGTTCCAGAGTGGGTTTTTGGACTGAAACACTTGTTTCTCTTAATTTAAGATTTAACAATTTTGGAGGTCCAGTTCCTGATAGCATTGGAAACCTCACACTTCTTGAAAATCTTGACTTGGCTTTCAATTCATTCTCGTCTTCAATTCCTAATGGGTTATATAGACTTCATCATCTCAAGATCTTGAACCTAGAAAGCAACAACTTGCATGGGACTATTTCTAATGCTGTGGGAAATTCGACTTCTCTAGTCATACTTGATCTTGGAGGCAACTCAATTAGTGGTACCCTGCCTAGATCATTTGGAAAACTTTCATCGTCAATGTATCTTGATATAACCAACAATCAATTCAATGGAAATCCTTTTGAAAGTATTGGGTCATTCTCTAAATTAGTATATATTCAAATTGAAGATAATTATTTTAAAGGAGTTGTCACAGAGGATAATCTTGCAAATCTTACGATGTTGCAACAAATTTCTGCCTCAAGAAACAATTTGACTTTAAAAGTGGGTTTCGATTGGTTTCCTACTTTTTAGCTTACCAGCTTGTATTTAAACTCGTGGAAATTGGGTCCCAACTTTCCATCATGGATTCAATCACAAAATATACTACAAGATCTAATGATGTCAAACATTGGGATATTAGATACTATTCCCACTTGGTTTTGGGAACAATTTTCTCAAGCTTCTTATTTGGACCTCTCTCATAATCAAATCCATGGTGAGCTGGGGGCTACATTAAAGAATCCAATATCTGTCTACAATGTTGATCTAAGCAAAAATCATTTTCATGGAAAATTGCTTTATCTTCAAATGATGTGGTCAACTTAGATCTTTCAAGCAATTCACTTTCTGGATCCATGGATGATTTTTTATGCAGAAATCTAGACAAGTCGATGGCATTGGGATTTCTCAATCTGGCATCAAATAATTTGTTAGGAGATTTACCAAATTGTTGGAACATTTGGCCATTTCTAGTGGATGTGAGTTTACAAAATAATCATTTTTTTGGGAGCTTACCCTCATCCATGGGTTCCTTGGCAAGGTTGCAATCTTTTCAAATTCGTAAGAATTTTCTCTCAGGAGTATTTCCTACCAGTTTGAAGAAGAACAACCAATTAATAATATTGGACCTAAGGGAAAATAATCTTTCAGGGACTATTCCTCTATGGGTTGGAGAAAAGTTATTAAATATGAAAATCCTTTGTCTTCGATCAAACAACTTTTCTGGTCACATTCCAAATGAAATATGTGATATGAGTTTCCTTCAGGTTGTAGATCTTGCAGAAAACCATTTGTCTGGAAATATACCTACTTGTTTCAATAAATTGATTGCCATGAGACTTAGGAATAAAAGTAGACATAATGGTATCTATTTTGAATCTTATACTTCATATTACACTTCCGAACATATGGTTAGTGTGCTACTTTGGCTAAAAGGAGTAGGAATTGAGTATAGAGACATCTTGGGTCTGGTAACAAGCATTGATCTATCAAGGAACAAATTATCAAGAGAAATACCTAGAGAAATCACAGATCTAGATGGTTTGATATATTTGAATTTATCCAAGAATCAATTATCTGGTCAAATTCCACCAAGTGTTGCCAATATGAGATTGTTAGAATCCATTGATATCTCAAATAATCAACTTTCAGGAGAAATCCCTCTAACCATATCAAAGTTGAGCTTTCTCAACCACCTAGACTTGTCTTATAACCATTTAAAGGGAAAGATTCCAACAGGCATTCAAATTCAAAGCTTTGACGCATCTAACTTTGTTGGAAATAATTTGTGTGGTTCACCTCTACTTATCAATTGCAGTTCGAACCAACAAAGTTCATATATTGACCATTCTAGAATAGAGAATGGTGAGCATGGAGTGAATTGGTTCTTTGTTAGCATGACACTTGGATTTGTTGTGGGATTTTGGGTAATTGTTGCTCCTTTGTTCATTTATAGATCATGGAGATATGCATATTTTTGTTTCCTTGATGATATGTGGTACAAGCTACAATCTTGTTGGTGACTATTGGTTGATTATTAATGACAAATTCAGGAAAAAAATTCAGTGAAAGAAACAATAATTTATAATATTCTATAAAAATAAATCATTAGAAGTTTCGAAGTATATATTTTATGAAAAGCATAAAATAATATAGTTTGAATATCATATTATGTTTAAGTTTTTACCTCAATTGTAGTAAAAAATCTTTTTGGAGAAATTATTGCTCCCACAAATTATAATATGCATCTCTCTCTCTTGGAAATGTTGTGTTTCTATTTTTTTGAAGTGAAATTGTAATATCTTGAGATCAAATTGTTGAATCAAGTGTGTTCAAGCTTTGAAGAATCCAAACCCTTTGAAGGTTGATGGAAGGCAAGATATGCTTGTTGTTGCTGAGCTGTCTTTAGATAGGATCTGGGGTAGATTATTTGTGTAAATCCACTCTTGATTGAATCCAAAGCTTAAGCATTCTCAAACCTTTTAATTGAAAATTGTTTTTCAAACTAAGTGAAAAACAACCTGTTGTTTTGTCGAAACAACTGATTGTTTTATACTTAGTTGTTTTTAGAAATGTTGAAAACTGTTTTTGATGGTTGACTTGCTGTCAAACCAAAACAACCGATTGATTCGAGCATTCAACCGATTGTTTGTTTTGGGACCATAACAGAAAACTGTTTTGTGCTTTGACTGAGCATTAGCATTAAATGATTTTATAATTGATTACGCTCCAATTTTAAATGCTTTAACCAGTCTTTGAATGCAATAAATAGTTTGTTCACTTTATGTAACAAACAAGAACTGAGATTTAAAAAAAGAAAAACAGATTTGAGTTTTTCACTGATTTTGCTTTTCAAGAGTTGGAGATTGCTTTGAGATTGCTTTGATCAAAGAGAGTGTGATATAGGATTTTCATCTTGTATTGATTTCAGATCTTTTTTCTAACAAGTGTAATCCTTTTGAACTTTGAAGAAACTCTATGTGTGAAGCTGAGAAGTGTTGTGTGTTCTTGAGGTTGTCAAGATCAGCATTCTTAGTGGTGTTTGTGCTGAGCCAAAGGAAGTGTGTGTCTTGAGGGGATCAAGGTCACTTCTTTGGTGGTGTTGTAAGTAATATAGGGTTGATTGCTCAGTGGATTCCCCATGGGTTTCTGGGAAGACTGGATGTAGCTCTTGGTTTAAGAGTGAACCAGTATAAACCTCTGTGTGCATTCTCTTTATTCCTTGAACTCTTTAATTTCAGTTTATATTTGTGAACTGGTATAAACAACCGATTGTTTCTGCGAAATAACCGATTGTTTTTCTGGTGCTATGCTTATTTGCTTTGTGTTTTTGGCAAATTGATTTCTTAATCAAGTTTTCTCGAAGTGATTTCATTATAGACTTAAAATTTTGCGAAAACCCTCTTTAAACCATTCACCCCCTCTAGTTTAAAGTCATACATTCTTACACAAATTGGTTCTACATTAGCATTAAAATTGGATTTGGTACTCTGTTTTAGATAAAAGGGGAAGCATTCTTATTCAAATCTCTATATGATATAAAAAAGACTACTTTCTTTCTCAATGGCAAGATTTAAGCTCCATGTAAATACTTAATTTTGAGTGTAACATTTTTACCTTCATTTCAGAGTATTTGAAATTTAATTTAATTTATTTTAATATTTTTGTAGAAAAACAAAACAAAAATGAGACATGTACAAATGAAAAAAGAGGAAGTGATAAAGAAAAGGAAACGGAAAAAAGTACAATAGGGACAAACAAATAATATTGTGTAAAAAAATAACAAAATGTTAACACATTGTGCTTTCTACTTTCTCCCACATAAATAGTTATATACAAGCCACTACCTATTTCCACAATATGCATGTTATAACTCAATCATATCTCTTTTTGTTTTAAAGTTTGTCTCAATCAATTCCTTTATACTTTCAACTCACTTGAAATGAATTTTTAGAATTCATTTATTATTTGCATCCATTTCCATCCCAATTATGAGTGTATTTCACAGAGATCCTTAGAATTGGTTGTTTTTGTGATGTCTTATAATCGTGTGAAGTTCATTTATGTGAAAGACCAACTTTAATTATGTCCTTGCACTCTTTGTTTTTATTTCTTTCTTTCAATTTGATGTGATTCATCTACAATTTTTTTTATTTGCTTGACGAAGCACTCCAGTTCCAAGTTCCATGATGGAAGAGAGTTCTAAAAGAAATTTTCAAAATTTTAACATGTGAAAATAATTTAATTAATTTTGTAATGACATCTTAGCTTCATCCCTCTATTCTCCATTTTTTTTCAATTAAGACTTTAATTTATCCAAAAATAACACAATTTCAATTTTGTTACAAAATCATCCAAACACTTTTCACTTGTAATATTTTGTTTTTGTTTGTATTTATGAGTTAAAAAGTTGTGTTTAATATAAAGATATATTTTTATTTTCAAATGTTTTTATATATTAGGAGTCTTTCATTTATTTTTCTATGGTTCATAAAATGTTGGGATCAAACATAAAAAGTTTGTGAAGCGTGTGTTAGAAAACAAATCTGTTGTAAATTATTTTTATTTAAAATAATATATAGACGTTGGTTTTTTAAAATTAATTATGGATTGAGATGGGATAAGAAAGAAGCTTGAATTAAGTTAATAATGCATAACTTTTGTTATTACTTACCACAAGATTTCGTCTTAGAACGCCAAATAAGTAGGCAAGTAGAAAGGTATTAAAAGAATTAACTGTAAAAAATATTCTGATTAAATATAACTTAAGCTGCTAATAAAATAAATAAATAAATATATATATATATAATTTAAGTTGTATATTTTTCTTATGCTTCAATTTAGTTTATGAAAATTAAGGTATTATTTTCATCACATAAATTAGTTCAAATATTTTTGGATCCTTTTTTATTTTTTAATTCACCCCTTTATAGATAATTTCAAGAAATTTTTAATTAACTAACTGAAATAGTGGTTACTGTCTTTCTTTTTTTTTTAATTTATTTTAACAGAAAAATCAATAATGTTTCTCGCACTCTCGATATTTTGGGCGGATTTTATTTTTTAAATTAAAAAACACTTGGATTATCCTCTTGTCGAGCACCTCTTTCTATCATATTTTATCGGAACACACCCTAAATTTTATTTAAATAAAATTTTATGTCATGGGCCTCCTTAATATCGAATAGGCCCAAGACAACAAACAATCTCCCATTCTTAAGTCGAATAGGCGAAAAGACTTAGTAGCGTGCCGGTTTTAAACAAGACATATGTCATTTGTTGAACAGTTTCGTGGTTTTAACACTTTTTCAAAACGTTATTTAATCTAAAATCTTGCGTTGAGCAGTTATTTAACCTAAACCCTAAACTCTAAACCCTAAACAAGACATATGTCATTCGTTGAGCAGTTTCGTGATTTTAACACTTTTTCAAAACGTTATTTAACCTAAAATCTTGCGTTGAGCTTTTATTTAACCTAAACCCTAAACAAGACATATGTCATTCGTTGAACAGTTTCGTGGTTTTAACACTTTTTCAAAATGTTATTTAACCTAAAATCTTGCGTTGAGCAGTTATTTAACCTAAATCCTAAACAGAAATATGTCATTCATTGAGCAGTTTCATGATTTTTAACACTTTTTCAAAACGTTATTTAACCTAAAATCTTGTGGAACCCGAAAATCTTTGACTTGTTTCCCTTTAGAGTTCTTGCATGCTCTCCATGAGTTGTTGCACAGATATGTTATCGTTTTCCATTTCCACAGTCGTGTTTAGTCTTGGTTCCTCATCACGCGGTGCACAGTGTATCTTTTCTGATGTAATGTTGGGGTCGGAACAACTTTTACCAGCCCCACGTGGACGCCAATTTGTTATGGCTCAATCTAGTTTCGGGAAATTAAGGTATTCTTTTCTTCACAAGAACCAGTCCAAATATCTTTCGATCCTCGTTTGTTTTTTAATTCTCCCCTTTATAGATAATCTCAAGTAATTCTTAATTAACTAACTGAAATCGTACTTACTAATCTTACTAACCATATTTTTTGTATTCCCTAATATTTTAGGTGAGCTTCTTGAGCGGGTTTTATTTTTTAGTTTAAAGAGCACTCAGGTCGTTCTCTTGCCAAACATCTATTTTCATTGTATTTTCTCTTGCCAAACATCTATTTTCATTGTATTTTATCCGACCAAGGCCTAAGTTTTATTTTAAACAAAATCGGTTATGAGTCTCTTGACACTTAATAAACCCACGTACAACACAATTTTTAATGTATGATCCGTGTATCATCAAATTGAAATTTAAATATAAGAGATATCAAATACGTTATCTCTTTAACCAACACAAATAACTTATCCTTTCATATAGAAATTTGTATGAAATATTTTACATTAAAAAAAGTGTGAATAACTAGAGTTTTGAAAGGGAAGATTGTGGAGGATGAGGGAAAATAATATTTTGGAAAAAGTCCACTTTTATTAGGTCGTTTTATTTATTTTCTTCTGAATGAAATGCAACATATGTGAAAAATAAATAGAAAATTTTAAAATAAAAATCATACTAAACATAAATGTAAAATTTACACAAATAACTTTTACAAACAATTGATAATGAAAACCAAAAATCGTATAAAGGAAAAATAAAATCCTTATAAGTTAGGTTATTTTGATGACTTGTAGATTTATTCTTGTTTCCTAGAGCTTAGGATATTCACCATATATATAAGAAAAAAACAACTTCAAATGTGATGGTTTGGTCTAACCATAATATATGAGTGAGTGTGAGAATGAATGGCTAAGACTGTGTCAAACAATGAGTTGGGTTATTATAGTCAAGGTCTTTCAAATTTAATAAAAAAAACAAAGCAAAGAGAAAAAGAAAGTGGAACCAAAAACAGAGACCTTTAGAAATATAGGTAGAGATGGAGTTAAAAAGAGATTTTAATATTAATTTTAAAAAATAATTATTGGTTGTCAATTAGAAGAAAGCAAGTTAAATAAATTAATAACATTAAAAGTGATTTAAGGAGTTAGGTAATTGTAAAAATTATTTTGTTTGAATAAAGTTGACAAATTGTTTAAATAAACTATTTCTTTCATACATTTTCACATAATAGATTACATGAGAAAAATAAAAAAGTGGATCTTTAAAATAGTTTTGTTTTCATCATTTATGTGTGGTGTGCTAATTTTCCAATCCATATAATGGATAGGACTTCAAAAGTCTTTTGATTTCGTTTTCTGCATTTCCTTGTCACCATGTCCTAATTTGGTAACTCATAAAATGGGTAGCACTTATTAGTGTGCTTAATTTTCTAACTCTTAAAATAGACTAGGAAAAAGAAATTCATGTAAACTAAAAACATATAATTAAATATTATTATAATTAAATATAACTTTTGCTATCTCTTTTAAGTGAACGATAAATAGACCTCCCAAAATCTGCCAAAAAAACATCCAAAGCAAATTGTTGGATTGCCACAATTGTTTAAATGTAAAAATTGCATTTGGATAATTCAACTTATTTTTTGCATTTTGATAATTATGATTTATTCTTTCATATTATATTTATATTATTATTATTATTAAAATATATTATTATTATTAAATTAGAAAGAATTGAACTCATCAAACATATTTTATTATTATATTATAATTATTATTATTATCATTATAATTATTATTATTATTATAATCTTATTGATTTTATTATTAATATTATCATTATTGATAATAATAATAATATTCTTATGGTTATTATCACTAATATTATTATTAATCTTATTTTTATATTATTATTTTTGTTATTAATATTAATATTAATAATATTATTATTATTAATGATATTTTTGTCATTATTAATTAATAATAATTATTATTATTATATTAAGAATTTGGATTTTTAATTTTTGAATAAAGAATTTCGTATGGATTTTAATTTGTAAATTAGTGAGATTTGTGATTTAGATTTGAGAAGGTATTAAAGTTGAAGAATTGAAAACAAATCAAAACATATTATTAATTGATTATTTAGAAATAGTATTTTCAAACACTACTTTCTACACGCATGTGTATTATTTTACTTTTTTAAATGAAGTGGTGTTTGAAACACAATTTGTATTAAAAAAATATTTTTTTTCGAAATTAAAAGTATTTTTTTTTCTGATATCAAGAGGCCCACAATGAATTTAGGTTTTTTAATTTCTTTTTGTATTTAAAGTCATGACTTGGATCACGACTTTAGGTATTGGTTTTTTTTATGAAGTCATGAGGTTGAACATGAGTTAGTGAAGAAGTTTTTCTTTTATTTTTTATTTTTGAAGTTTCTCTTTTCAATTTTGTTGAAATTATAATTATACAGTATATAAAAATAGATAAATAATAATTAAATTTAGAGATAAAAATAATTAATTATTATGTTGATAACTTAAATACTATTTAAAAATGTAAAAAAATTTGTTCTTGCCGGTTGATTCAGTCGTCGTTGACTTCAAAGGCAGATGACGGCTCCTCCTTTTCCTAGTGGTTTAAGCTCTCTTCTTGGGTGGTCGAGAATGGATCCATTGAAACAGAGGGGGCCCTACTTGTTGATTGCACTCCGACGATCAAGTCAATACTGGGCTAAGAAACAGTAAGTATGTAAAAACAGTTTCAGTCTTAGAAACGACATACCTGTCTTGGGTTCTTACCACCCTTTATATAGGTTGTATCTAGGTCAACTCTCTATCCCACGAGGATCGTTCCTTTAGTAGAATTAGGATTACTGGGGAGGCATCTTGTGACGCGTTGCATAAGCTTAACGCAGCCACGACACAAGACTTGCCTCTTCTGGAGTGCAAAATCTTTAACAGTATGGCCACCAGGGTACCAACTCATGTACCAGCGTTGCAGGGTCATCTGTTTTATGGGTGCCCTAAGTATTCACATGTCATACATGCAGTCTACCCTTGGAAACCCTAACCCTAACGGGCCTTAGCGCCTCCAAGGGTTATTTACTTGTGCTACACCTGAACGTTATACACACCACATGCATGAACTTCTCTCGTGACTTAGGTCCTTCTTTCATCTAGGTGATAACTCATTATTATTTCTGCGGCCCACCTACGTGGTCCATTAATGTGACCAGACCACTGAGGTCCGACATCCAAGTCTGATGTCGACCTCTCCAAAGCTGATGTTCGAGGTCTGACCAGTACAAAATTATTGATATTTAAAGTGATTTTTATTATTAATAAAAATTTATAAAATAATTTCTAAATTGATATTTAAACTAGCTATCAAGATTTTAGTTACTAATATTTTATATTCTAAATCAACTTCTAAAAGATTAATACAAACTAATTTAGAATGTAAAATAATTAGTAACTAAAATTTTGATAATTAATAATTAAATATCAATTTATAAATTACTTTATAAATTTATATTAATAATAAAAATTATTTTAAATATTAATAATTTTTTTAATAATTTTTTTTACAAAATAGTTTCTAATTTAATGAAATAGTAATTATTTTATTATTAATCTGGTTTTTATTTAATAACTATTTACTAATAACTCGATTTTAATGTTATAATATTTAAATTTTAGCATTCTTTAAATTTTTTTAAAGTCGTCTGATTCAACACAATTTCATGATTGAGTATATTTTTATTATTTTTTTAGATTTTTTAACTTTTTAATTATTTTAAAGTCTTGATTTGGAACATGACTAAGTTTTTTTTGGTTAAAATCATGTTTTGTAGCATGTTTTGAGGTTAATTTATTTTTTTATTTCCCGTCGGTTTGTTGTGATTTTTCAAATTTTTTTATTTATTAGTTTATGGTTTTTTAATATATTTTATTTTTTATTTATTGTATGTTTTGTTCTTAATTAAATTAAGTATTTGAATGAAAATTTTAAAATAAATATTTAGACTTTAATTTAAAATTAAAACACGTATTTAATGCGTTTATTTTAATTTAAAATTGATAATTGTATTAAATTTCTAAACATTCATAATCATTTTTAATAAGTTTATTATCTCTTTACCCAACACAAATAAAAATGGAGGGTATTCTCCTTTCATATAGAAAATTTTATGAAATATTTTACATGAAAAAGTTTGAATAGTTAGAATTTTAAAAGGAAACATTATGACATATATAGGATGAGGGAAAAATAATATTTTTGAAAAAATTCCAATGTTTTTTAAGGTCGTTTTATTTATCTTATTTTTCTGTGAAATATACCATATGTGAAAAATAAAAAGAAACTCGTAAAAAGAAAAATCATCGTAAACAATAAGTATAAAATTAACACAAATAAAATCTACAAACAATTGATAATGAAAACCAAAAATTGTATAAAAGGAAAAAAAATCATTATAAGTTAGGTATTTTGATGAATTGTATATTTATTCTTGTTTCCTACAACTTAGAATATTCCACCATATAGGTTGGAGATCCCACATTGACTAGAGATAATAATATTTCATTGTATATAAGTGAATGCAAACCTTATCCCATGAGCCTGTTTTATGGGGTTGAGTTAGGCTTAAAATTCACTTTGTAATATGGTAACAAAGTCATTTAAAGTCTATCACTAGCGCAGAAATGCTAATCAAGTGCGGCTATTTTACATTTACAAATGCGGTTGTAGAGCCGCATTCGTATATCAGAGAGATACAAATGCGGCTATATAGCCGCATTTGTATATTCTTCTGAATGAGGTGAAGGTTTAGGGGTTTAAGGTTTACAAATGCGGCTTTGGTAATAGCCGCATTCGTAAATCATGTTTTTTGATTTACAAATGCGGCTTTGGTAAATAACCGCACTTGTAAATGGTGTTTTTTTTTCCAGTGCAATCTGTATTGTCCCTAAACCATATAAATTAATCTGCATATTGATCAAAATGTACCCAGCTAGAAAAACACAGAAATATAGAGATAAATTGAGAGAATCAAAATGTACATTACAAGTAATCAAATTACATAATAAAACCTACACTATTGATAAGCTATCCTAGAGCTATAAAAATTTATGAAATATGTGGACCAAGAATCTCTGACATATGACAAGGCTTCCGAATTCATTGGTGTTTCTTCCGTGAATAACTGCATTGCAAAATATAGTTGACATAAATTAGTTTTTAGATATATATATATATATATATATATATATATATGTTCAAGAATTATAAAAATGATTTAACATATCATGTTATTACCTCTTTCCAACCAGATTTAACACCTAGTCTTATAATGGTAATCATCCATTGCAAAAATAACATCACCAAATTAAAATTAATCAATGAATATTAAAAAGCATTATATCAAAATGTAAAGCTTACCAGAACATCCTCCCAGATCATGTTCCGGTCGACCTCTGACACCTCATCCCATGAATTAATCAAAATGGAGAGCCTCTCACGAGAAACAACTCCAAGATAGCTCATAAACTCATCTGCTTTAGGACCAAAAGCCACTCAAATGTTGACGTCAATGTCAACACGTGTCTTCTCACCAGCAACACGTCTCAATGCGAGACGCTTCAATCTAGTGGGTCCTCTGCTGCCTCGTCCAGATCGAGGTCTGAGTGGGGTCTGATCGTCATCCATGTCTTTGTTAAAAAAATTAGGTAACAAACATTAGTTAATCTTCATCGAATTAAAATCATATAAAAATAATACATAAAATTATAAATGCTTATTTACGGGTTGCATGTGGGTTGAAAGTTCATATGTAAATTCCTTCATTGTGGTCTTTACGGGTTGCATGTACATCATCAAGTACATCGTCATCTTTATTAATTATCATTGGTGTGAATGAACGGGGGTCACCATTTTCAATATCATCTATGGCCTCCCCTTGTTTTTTTCCTGTGTAAAACGACATATCAATGTTTTGACGTAGGATCTTTCACGTAGAAAACTTGAGATGCTTGTTGAACCATTATAAATGGCTCATCTCGATACCCTCTCTTTCGAAAGTCCACTAGTGTGAATCCTGATTCATCAATTTTAACCCCACTTTTATTGTCAACCCATTTACACTTGAAAACTGGAACGAAAAACTTAGTGTAGTCAACCTCCCATATCTCTTCTATAAACCCATAGTATGTCATTGATCCAAGTACTGGATTTGTATCTTTCGAAGTCGAAAACTACATTGACTCGACTTCAAGAGTAACACCAGAATTTTGAACTGTACTCTTTTCATCCATGGACTTCGTGTAAAATATACAATTATTCGCTTCGTACGCTGTACAGGAGATGACATCAAACTTCAATCCAGCAACCAACTAGGTCAAGGTCTCTGATGCCGTTGAATCCTTGAACACCTCGTCTTTAAACCAAGGCATGAAAGTTCTATTATGTTCCATCAAGACCCATTTCTTTACTTGTCTTGGGTTATTTGCCTTCACAATGGCTTTATGAGCTTCTATGTAAGGTATAACTTCATTTGTGTTATTTAATATGTACAAATGTGCTTGCAAGACTTCTGATCGAGATTTGCTTACAATATTCACACCACGTAAACATTTACTTGTAGAACGCCTGTGGTGCCATGAATTAGTTGGAAAACCAATTGGATTTTCTTTGGTCATGTACTCTGAACAAAATTCAATACTTTCTTCAGCTATGTACCTTTCAATCATTGAAGCCTCTGACGATAATGATTTTTCACATAACCTTTCAAAATTTTCATATACTGCTCAATAGGATACATCCATCTTAAGTACACTGGTCCACACAATCTAACCTCTCTTACCAGATGCACTACTAGACGAACCATGATGTCAAAAAAAGACGGAGGAAAAAACATCTCCAATTCACACAAGATAACAACAATTTCATTTTGAAGTTAATCTAGTTTTGAGGGATCAATGACTTTACAACAGATGGAAGAGAAGAATGAGCACAAACGGGTTATGGTATGTCTAACATTTTTTGGTAAGATCCCACGGATAGCTACCGGCAACAACTGTTGCATCAAGATGTGACAATCATGAGACTTCAACCCAATTAACTTCAAATCTTGCATTGACACTAGGCTCTTCACATTTGAGGAATGTCCTTGTGGCACTTTCACACCCTTTAGAAATTGACAAAAACTAATTTTTTCATCTTTTGACATTGTGTAACAGACTGGGGGAAAATATGTACGCTTACCCATTTCTATGGGTGCCAACTCGCCGTGTATGTTCATCTCAATCAAATCTAAACGAGCATTTAGACCATCCTTCGTCTTCCCGTTAATGTTAAGAAGTGTACCAATTAAGCTATCACACACATTCTTCTCAACATGCATTACATATATACAATGTCTGACTTCTAACCTCGACCAGTACGGAAGATCAAAGAAGATTGATTTCTTCTTCCAAATGTTTGTCACAAATGACTTTTTTTTGACTTACCGAAGGTGTGGTCTATGTTATTTACCTTTTCGCAAACCTCAACACCGGTTAAGGGAGTTGGTGGACCACTAGCCTCTTGGTGTCCATTAAAGGCTTTTTTCAACCTCCGGTAAGGATGATGACTTCTAAGAAACCTCTGATGCAAAAGATATATTGTTTTCCTTCCATGTTTCAATTGTTGAGAAGTAGTGTCTTCTTCGCATATTGGACATGCTTTATGTCCCTTAACACTATAACCTGATAAGTTACCATATGCCGGAAAGTCATTGATGGTGCAAAATAACATGGCATGAAGCTTGAAAGTTTCATTAGCAAATCCGTCAAATACTTCAACACCCTAGTCCCACATTAACTTCAAATCTTCAATTAGAGGACTTAGATATACATCAATATCATTCCCTGGTTGTTTTGGACCGGATATCATCATAGACAACATCATGTATTTTCGCTTCATGCACAATCCAGGAGGTAAGTTGTAAATAACTAGTAAAATAGGCCATGAACTGTGATTTGTACTCATATTACCAAACGGATTCATTCCGTCTGTAGCTAAACCAAGTCGGATATTTCTTGATTCTTTACCAAACTCTGGAAACTCATCATCAAATTTCTTCCACTAAATAGAATCAGTTGGATGTCGGTACATGCCATCACATTTCCTCTCATCTACATGCCATCTAAGATTCTTAGCATCGTTTGGGTTTGCAAACAAACGCTTCATCCTTGGAATGATGGGAAGATACCACATAACCTTCATTGGGGGTCCATGCTTTTCTTTATCTTCAATAGTATCATCATCTTTTTGTTTCAACTTATAACGTGATAACCCACACCTCGGACAACTTTTCAACAATTCAAAATCTTTCCGGTATAATATACAATCATTAGGACATGCATGTATCTTTTTATACTCCATACCCATTGGATAAAGAATCTTTTTGGCCTCATAATTACGATTAGGTAGATTATTTCCCTCTGGAAGCATATCCTTCAACAACTGAAGCAATTCC
Source organism: Phaseolus vulgaris (assembly GCF_000499845.2). Classification (NCBI taxonomy): domain Eukaryota; kingdom Viridiplantae; phylum Streptophyta; class Magnoliopsida; order Fabales; family Fabaceae; genus Phaseolus; species Phaseolus vulgaris. Next base: position 39,685,604 of record NC_023756.2, on the reverse strand, counting down.
GTGAAGCTTTTATCAGTCCATCCATTTATTGCCTTCAAATTCATCAATCTTAACACTGCCGACAACCATGTGAAGTTAGTTGATCCAGGATACAATGGAGTCTCTCCATCGCTTGAAATACTTCCATATCCATGCGCTTTTGCAAAAAACTCAGCTCCTACATCACGAATCATGTCCTCCAATCGATCATCATCTACATCATCGTGTACTGCTTCATCCATGGTGGATCCCACATATTCTTCAGTTACGGAAACACGTGGTAAATTTAATAATTCACCATGCCATGTCCAAGTTGTATAAGATCGAAGAAACCCATAACATAGCAGGTGTTCCCTCATTATATTAACATCCAGTATCCTTCCATACAAACAATTAACGCACGGACACCTGATCTTTGCCCCATCATGACCACTATTAATCGCGTTACCTTGTGCAAATTGTATAAATTCTTCTACTCCTCTTTCGTACTCCTCACTTATACGAACATAATTCATCCAATTTCGATCCATTATATATTCTGGAATTATTAGAATTTTTATATCAGTGTTCTATCTCACGCGTTTGCCGAGGGTCAAACACCCTCACACTCAATACCAGAACGTATTATTGCTAAATATAACATATATAAAGTAACAACTATAACAACTAAATAATATAAATTTTAATATAAATTACATAATCATAAAAGAACAAATTCAAAATATAATAAGTACTAATACTAAATAATATAAATTTTGAAAAATATAAATTATAATACATAAAAAAACATACAAATTCAAGATATAATAAATACTAAATAATATTAAAAATTTAAAATATACAAATAATAATACATAAAAAAAATTAAAAAATTCAAAACAGCATACACCAACCTTAACGTGAACCAGAGTTGGTGGTGAATGCAACAGCGGCGGCAGCGGAAGCAATAGTGGAGCAGCGACGGAGAGTCAATGGAACAGTATACCTTCGACAAACAATGCAAGGAAACAAATGCCATTAAAAAACATAGCCATTGTGAAGATTGAAAGGAAGAAAGGAAGAAATCAATACTTACAAACTAATATGAATACTACGAAAGAGATGAACAACGCAAACAAGAGGTAAACGAAAAGGATGAACATCGCAAACTCAAGGCAAAGAACAAAAAGAATACGAAAGTGGTGAGGCGCGTAAAAAAATTTAGGGTAAAAAGCATTTACAAATGCGGTTAAAAGTAAAAACTGTATTTGTAAATCAAAGCCTTTGATTTACAAATGCAGTATACAAACAACCGCATTTCTAAATCAAAGCGCTTTGATTTACAAATGCGGTTATACAAATAACCGCATTTGTAAATCAAATTAATTTCAAGAATGCCACCGCGTTTTTTACGAATGTGTATATGCGCAAAGCCGCACTAAATAAAGAGCGCTCTTTTCTTCATTTTGCACTAGTGTGAAAAAAATCTTAGTATTCTAATCTTTGTTACACAGTCTCCATATTTTTTTTAATTTATACAAGTCGGCCCATGAATCCATTGTTGTGCAGTACAAATCGGACCTATTGACCATAATTTTTATGCAAATCAATCAAATGCAGGACTAGTGAAAACAAAATGGTTCAACTCAAATTGTCATTCCTAAAAAATAAAAAATTTAAAGGTTTGTTATATTTCTTCCATCTTATCATTGGTGAGCTAATATTTTAACCTATAACATGTTCACAGAAACTCACAACCTATATTTTTGTCATTTTCTTCAGTTCCTTGTCATGGGTGAATCAGTTTTACAACCCATAAAATATACACCACTAGACAATGGAAATCTTTGTATCAAATTTAATTCTTTTACCTTTTCTTGACCCAATTTTCTAATCCATAGAGAGGACAGAACAATAATGACTAACAATTTAAAATATCTATCCAAACAATTGAATTCTTTTTCTACCCAACTAAAACAAAAATGGAGAGATATTCTCCTTTCGTATAGAAAATAGTATGAAATATTCTACCAAAAAAAAGTTTGAATAAACTGGAGTTTAAAAAGGACGGATAATATTATTTTTGAAAAATTCAACACTTATTCGATCGTTTTATTTTATTTTTTCTGTGAAACATTCCATATGCAAAAAAACAGATCCAAACTTTTAAAAAAGAAAAATCATAGCAACCATAAATGTAAAATTTACATTACAATTTTACACTCTTTTTTAGGAATTCCTGATAATTAATTTTATGTAAAAAAAACTGTAATTTCCACTTAAAATACACAAACCCCAACTATTTTTAGAAATATATGAGAACCAAAAATTGTATAAAGAGAAAAAGATCTTTGTAAGTTAGATATTTTTATGACTTGTATACAATTTGGAAAAAAAAACATTAAATGTGATGGCTTGGTGTAACCATAATTAATATATGAATAATGAGTATGAGAGTGAATGGCTAAGACTCTGTGAAACAACAAAAATTTAGTTATTATACACCTCAACTTGATAATTTAACAAAAAAAACGAAATCAAAGAGAAAAAGAAAGTGGAGCCCAAAAATAGAGACATTTAGAAATATAGGTAGATATTTAGTGAAAACTTGACTATTTATGAATAGAGTGTTATATAATGATTTCAATATTAATTTAAAAAACTAATTCTCAGCTTTCAGAAGAAATCAAACTACAAAAATTAGAACATTAAAAGTGCAATTCAGCCCTATTAGCCACCTTCCTACCATGATAAATGAAAGCAGAATAGTGTTAAAGCATACTTTGGTGAGCATAGTTAGTTATTACTTATACATAGCTTCATTCATAATCTATTTTGGTTATAGACTAGAATTTTTTGGTTCAACAAATATTCCTAACTATCCGTTATAAACTTTTGTTGTTTCAACAAATTGTATTAGAGTTGATTCAGAAGTTCAATTTCTAGTGAAATAAATACTGAGGGGATATTGTTACAGACAATATCAATGGCAGAATAACTATTGAGAGACATTTAACATCAATTATTTTATGTATAGATTAAGTAAACCAACTTACAATTGAATTGAGATATTTGGATTACTACGTTTTTTAAATATAAAAAATTACGTTTTAACTATTTAGATAATTTTTGGTCTAGTAATATGTTCAATCCAACAACATTTTAAATGATAGTCCAGAATTACAAAAATATGATGTAATGCAATGAATAATGACCTTCGTATGAGGCTGCAAGGTTGAACCAGATAAGTATGAACATGCAATGAAAGAGGTTGAACTAGATAATTAAATTTCACTATCTCTTTAATAAATAAATATTTTATATTCTATACTAATTTTAAGCTGTTATATCTTTTAGTATTTCATAGGTATACAATCATTTGACTTGGAAGCAATTTACTACATCATATGAATATGTAAAGCATATTTTATTAATTTTTAGCACATTAAAGTAATTGACATACTATATTAGTTTTTGAACCTTTTAATTGTTATTTTTTTCAATATAGAATTCACCTTCTTAGTTCAAGTGATTGAAAATCGCAAGTTTTATTGATGACTCGATCAACGACAATTTAAAAATCATTGGTAAAAGGAAAGTTTTAATCGTAGTGTTAGCATTAATATTGTAACGATAATGGTTTAATATAATAAAATAACGAAAAAATATTGATAAGATAGCCAAAAATAAATAATTATATATGTGATGGTACCCAAACTATTATTTCGTATAATGAAATGTTGAGTTTCTTAAACGATAAAAATCATGCTATAAATCAATTAAAAAGAAAAAAAGAATTAAGAAAGAGTCTAAATACTGTATACATATTTCAGAATCAGAGTCAAAGTATTAGAATATTGAGAGATTGGAAAACGCGTAACATGGAATTACTCAGCACCTTCATTGAATTGGATACCATAGTAAGGCTGAGTAGCAGTATAAATACACTCTAAACAAGTTTTATATGCATACCCACTTAACACTTCTTTCTATTTCTCATCATGAATTCCTCCCTTTTCATCACTCTCTTTCTTCTTCTATGTTGGGTTTCTCTTTGTGTGTGCAGAGACACAGTGTGCATTGGAAGTGAGAGAGAGAGACACTGTTGAAGTTTAAGCATCATCTCAAAGATCCTTCAAACAAACTTTCTTCTTGGAATGCTACTGCCAATTCCAATTGCTGCCAGTGGGATGGTGTTCTCTGCAACAACATTACATCCCACATTGCAGAGCTTCACCTCAACACTCCACTTCCTACTTTCCATGATTATGATTATGAAGTTTACGAAAAAGTTTACGAAGAGTATACTAGACGAGCATTCGGTGGAGAGATAAATCCTTGTTTGGTTGATTTGAAGCATTTGAATTACTTGGATTTCAGTGGCAATCTTTTTGCAAGCATTCCAATTCCTTCTTTCATTGCAACAATCACTTCCTTAACTCACCTCAACCTTTCTTATGCTGGATTCACGGGAAACATTCCTTCTCATTTTGGAAATCTCTCAAATTTGCTCTATCTTGACCTGAGCTCCAATGAATTGCTTGGAGGAGGTATGCCAATTCCTTCTTTTCTTTGGAGAATGACCACTTTAATTCACTTGGACCTCTCTTATTCTGGATTCATGGGCAACATTCCTTCTCAGATTGGGATAACTCCTTATCAAATTGGGAATCTCTCCAATTTGCTCTACCTTGAACTCGGAACTGATTTTCTGTTTACAAAAAATGTTGATTGGCTATCAAGCCTTTCAAAGCTTGAATACCTTGATTTGGAAGGAGCAAACATATCTCATTTGACTCTTCCTTCTTTAATGCATTTACATTTGTCAAGATGTACCTCCCCTCACTTTAATCAACTATCCTTTTTTAACTTCTCGTCTCTCCTTACTCTTCATCTTTTTTATATTTATTATCCTTCTTCAATTGTTTTTGTTCCAAAGTGGGTGTTTGGACAGAAGAAACTTATTTCTCTTACTTTGCCTTTTAACAACATCAAAGGTCCAATTCCTGATGGTCTTCGAAACCTCACACTCCTTAAAAATCTTGACCTCCGTCGAAATTCATTCTCATCTTCTATACCTAATTGGTTTTACGATAGTCTTCCTCATCTCAAGTTCCTGAACCTATCATTCAACTTTTTACAAGGGACTATTTCTCGTATCTTGGGAAATGTGACTTCTCTGATTACACTTGATTTGTCACATAATGAACTTGAAGGTCCAATTCCAATTTCTTTGGGAAATTTGACTTCTCTTATTGCACTTGATCTATCAAGAAATCAACTTGAAGGTCCAATTGGAGAACTTCCAAGATCACTTGAAAAACTTTCATCATTGAGAACTCTTATTTTGTCATCAAATCAGTTTAGTGGAAATCCATTTGAAAGTCTCAAATCACTCTCTAAATTGTCACACCTTGACATTGCTGATAATTATTTTCAAGGAATTGTCAAGGAAGGTCATCTTGAAAATCTTACCAACTTGAAAATTTTTTATGCATCAAGAAACAATTTAACTTTAAAAGTGAGTCCCAATTGGCATCCTACTTTTCAACTTACCGATTTGGATATGACCTCTTGGCAATTAGGTCCTAACTTTCCTTCATGGATTCAGTCACAAAACAACACCCTTAAATATATAATGATGTCTAACACAGGGATTTCAGATTTTATTCCTTCTTGGTTTTGGGTAACATTTTCTCAAGCAAATTTGCTAAACCTCTCTCAGAATCATATCCATGGTGAGATTGGGAATACTTTAACAAATTCAATATCTATCAGTACAGTTGATCTAAGTGCAAATAACTTATGTGGAAAATTGCCATCTCTTTCAAGTGGTGTGGTTGTTTTAGATCTTTCAGGCAACTCGTTCTCCAAATCCATGGATGATTTCTTATGCAAAAATCAAGACAAGCAAATGGAATTAGAATTTCTCAATCTTGAATCAAGTAATTTGTCAGGAGAAATACCCGACTGTTGGACCATTTGGCCATATTTAATGGATGTAAATTTACAAAGCAACAATTTTGTTGGAAACTTTCCCCAGTCCATGGGTTCCTTGACAGAGCTAAAGTCTTTACGCATTCGTAACAACTTACTCTCAGGGACATTTCCTACAATTTTGAAGAAGACCAATAAATTGATTTTGTTGGATCTTGGCGAAAATAAATTTTCAGGAACAATTCCAGCTTGGGTTGGAGAAAGTCTTTTAGATATGAAGGTTCTTATCCTTCGATCAAATAGATTTTTTGGTCATATTCCTGATAAGATATGTGATATGAGTCTTCTTCAAGTGTTAGACCTTGCACAAAATAATTTGACTGGAAACATACCTACTTGTTTTAAAAACTTGAAGGCCATGACAGAGATGAACAAATTCGTGGATTCTCTTATCATTTGTTCTGCTATAAACTATACAAATATATATATGGATTATAGTATAGTCGGCGTTCTTCTTTGGCTGAAAGGAAGAGGAGACGAGTACAAAAACTTTCTCGGATTGGTAACAAGCATTGATTTGTCCAATAACAATCTAACAGGAGAAATACCAAGGGAAATCACATATTTAAATGAATTGAGATTTTTGAACTTGTCCCACAACCAACTAAGTGGTCATATTCCAAGAAGCATTGGTAATATGGGATCATTATTGTCCATCGATTTCTCAAGGAATCAACTTTCTGGTAAAATCCCTTCAACCATTTCGAATTTGAGCTTTTTGAGTATGCTAGACTTGTCTTATAACCATTTGAAGGGAAAAATCCCGATAGCAAATCAATTGCAAACCTTTGATGCCTCAAACTTTATCGGCAACAATCTTTGCGGACCACCACTACCCATCAGTTGTAGCTCCAATGTGAAAATTACTAATTTTGATCTCAATGACAAAGGGAGTAATAAACATGGAGTGAATTGGTTTTTTGTGAGTATGACATTTGGATTTGTCATAGGATTTTGGATAGTAGTCGGTCCTTTGTTCATTTGTAGATCATGGCGTTATGCATATTTTAATTTCCATGATCATATGTGGTTCAAACTTCAATCTATTTTTTGATGCAATATCATTGTGTAATCTTGTTGTAAAATAAAGTTGTCATGTGACATGAATGTTAATTTATTTTACAATGTATTTGTTGGTTGATCATATTTTAGGGTCATTTATGTATATTTTTTTAAACAAATTTGAGAGCATTATGTAAATTTTGTTAATGGATGTTGATGCTAAAGAATCACATGTTGAACTTATTATAGATAAAGAATCACAAAAGCAAGATCAACAAATTGTAATCTTTTATTACAAAATTTTCGCTACATAGAACTCTTGTTGAAAAGACTTAAAGCCATATATTTAGTCAAGGCTTAGGTTAATATTATATATGTGGTGGGTAATGGTTAGCATAACTTAAATCAAATTTGATTCGATTAACATTGTATTGTTTTAGGTTGATAAGTTTTTAGACCATTTCTTTCTTCTTGGATTTTTTTTATAAAGATGTAAAATCAGTTAGTTGTAACACTATGTTGAAAAATATTAGATCACACGAATTAAAATTGAAATAGTTTATACTTTTGATTAAAAAATTCTCATTTGAAGTGGAATATTTAGTTAGTTACTTAGCTTAATATTATGTTTCAATATTTAGGAATGAGTTCTATATAATGGGGAAGATTTGTATTATAGGCATTGTTAACAATGGATCTATGCACACAAGTGTATATGTCCATAACTTTAAAAGAGTCTCATTAGATATGATGTAATCAACATATTAAATTATTATTAATATATTGGTTTAATAAGTTGATTATAGTGCAATACTTAAAATTGTATACAAATAATTTTTTTTAATAATATTATAAGTAATTAATGACTTTAATAGCCTAGTCTTTCCTGTCTCGGAGGCACAAGACAAAAAAATCAAGACAACTAAATCATTAATGCAACTAGGAGTTGAAAATGAAAATAGTGTTAGAAATTGTAATTCATAAAAGTTTGTTAGACAAAATTAGTATCTTAGTTAATTAATACTATATAAGTTATCTTTAATTAAGAGTGCAAATGTACATTTGATAATAATATAGAACATTATTTTTCTATAATTAATTGTGTTTGTGATTTCTAATCAATTAGTATCAAGATCAAGGTCAATTCATCGACCTCCGAGGTGTGTTCAATTGAAGAACATGATAGTAAGGTAGAATTCTTCATTCATCAATGTGTTGATGCTACTACTTTTGGGAAAATATACATTGCCACTACAACAAATCAAGTGTGAGATATTTTAGTTAAGACCTATGGTGGTCTTGACAGGACAAAGAAAGTCATGTTACAGACTTTAAGAAGGTAATATGAGTTGCTTTCAATAAATGATCAAGAATATGTTGCAAATTGTTTTAACGAAATTCAGATTCTTTAATTGGGATTTGGGTTTGTCCTTCTCACTCGTCTGTATTTTTCAAAAGAATATAATATTCAATCTTGATAGATATTGATGCACATATAAAAATCATTCATATTGATTCCTTGCATAAAAATTATTAAAAGAGTCTCATAATATCAATTTCTCCCACATTTATAAAAACTCCTTCTCATTACAAACAAATGTCATACAACAATAAACATTTCAAATCTATTTCTAATATTCAAATATCTTAAACATTATAATTTAGGTAAGATGCTTAGAAGTACTTTTCAGTCAAATCTAAGGATCAAAATCATGAATAATTCAATCTTTGAGAATAAAATGATAATATCAATCATTAATCAATAACTGAATATTATAGATAAATACCACCTCAATACATAAGAGTTTGAACATATTACTTATAATCCCAAAGGGAAGAATTAGTCACTCATGTTGGCCATTACAAACATGGAAAGCAAGAAAAGAAGATTCAGGGTGTTTTCCTGGACGGTTGCCTCCTTTAGGGTTTTATATCTCTCTCTATTCTCCCAATGATATATAGGGTAGGGTTATGTCTCACGCCTCATATTTAACCTAATTGGGTTTGGGCTAAGTGACTTCTCGCCTAGGCGAGTTATTACTTGCTTGGGCGAGTTTGACGAGAAAAAGTCCAACTTCTCTAGAGTGAACTCGTCTGGGCAAGTCTTGGGTGAGTTCCTCTAGAGTGATCTTGCTTGGTTGATTTTTTAACGAGTTTTCAATGTTCCAACTTCCCCTTTTCATCTTGTATATTCTCTGTTAGCCCTTTCATCTCCATTTTCCCCTAGAATCCTGAAATTAACACAAATTTGGAAATAAATCATTCTTATTCATATTATAATCACAATACATGTAAAAAGGTTTTAATTCATAAATTAGGGATTGAATTATAGTTATTTTATCAATAAAAATTCATAAGTATCTGTATTTTAATATGAAATATTACTGACACTTATCATATGTAGAGGAGCAAAGGTTTACCAAGTTATCTATGGAGGAATGGAATTTTTATGGTTGAACATGTTCTAAATATATCACCCACTAAGAAACTAAAAGGGAAGATCTTGGACAAGGCGCAAGCTTGGTGTTGGTCATCTCAAAAAAATTTGAAATCAAATTATTTTAAGTGTGTGCTATATCAGTTTAAAAGGAAACTTGATAATAGATGAGAGCTAATGATACATATTGGTTATCATCCTACAGGAGGATGTAATCAGGTCCCAAACTATCTTGCTAGTTTTCGAAGTAATAATCTTGATTAAAGTACCATCATGTAAGGTTGTTTCTATGATAGCAACTAATTTTCCTTTATTTTCTATTTCTTCAATGTGACTTTTGAGTTGTTCTATTATTAGGTTATGAAGTAATGGAGTTTGAATACTACCATCTCCTTTATATTCGACAATCTTTATGCTCTCAGATAAGTCTTCATCTTTGCAACCCAAAGATGAAATGGAGGTCATTTTTTGTTTTGGATGATTTGTGTGTGGTTTTTCTCTCTCTTTGGTTTTGGTCACAATCGCTCAAACAATGTTTAGGCTATTGATACCATGTTAAAGTGTTAAATGAAGAATAAATTGGAATAAGGAGATATTGTATATTATAGGAAAAGAATGTTTCATAACCACAACAAACTCACTAAATACAAAATGAACTCTAAGAGTTACTTTTGTATATCTAAAACAAATAGTCACATTTACTTCATAGGTAAAATATTCATCTTCTCATATGTTTTGAGAAACTATTTATTTTAATTTAAGAAGTAATAAATGATAAAAAAATAATAAGGTAATCCATCATAAGAAAATTTTCAAATTCTAGCAGGAACAAACAAGTGGCAATAAATAGTGATGTGGTGATTGATGAAACAAAAAGGCTCAGATTGTGAATAGCAAGCTGGCAATAACTCAACCAAGATGATCTTTGAATCTACGAATCTAGTTTACTCTAAAATCAACATAAGTGCTCCAACATATATAAAAGGATCCATAAAGACAATCCACCTAACCTAAATGACAATGATAGTTATAACACACTTGATAATAGCATGTAGGAAGATTCACGAAATGAATTTAATTTTTTTTATTAATGAATTTAATAAGGGTTGGCACTTGCATTGAATTATGGAGTTTCTAAACTTTCCACAACTTTTTTCCCTCCCTTGTTCTAACTTAGTCACATTCCGAACTCCTATTTACCAAGGAGTATTGATGCATTATTTCTGTAATATTCTTTAGAAAGTTCATTTGACAAATCATATTTGATCAGTTTCTAAAAATTATGTTCTATTTTATTTTAACAACAAAGGATAAGATTGAAGAATTGTAGTATCCTCAACATGGTCCTATGAAATCTTGGAATTGTGAAGTTGTTTGCCGAATGGAATTTAACTCACTCATATCTCTACTTCTAAAAAACCATCTCAAGGAGTTGTTTTCTCTTGTTGAACAAAAGTACTAACATACCCTGCAACATTACTTGAAGTAGTTAAAAGGTTGTTGGGGCTAATTTTCAACATCAAAAGTTAAAGAAGTCCAACAAATGATAATTGTTTGTTGCAGTCTTATGGCTTTGGTTTTTTTAGTTCAACCTTAACATTCATATCAGTGTTATGATTACCATCTCTATCAATGAGACATATAGGCAATCCTTCAATTTCTCATAAACCAATTTGTCCTCAACAATAGAATGAATGGGTCTAGCATGGTCCAGCAAAAAATATTGACTATATCAAATTAAACTTAACTCATTAAAAAAATCTTATAAGATGAGAAAAAGTTAAAGTGTGAGAAGTTTTCTAAGATGGCATCTAGCAATGTATAAAATGTTGAAAATGAAGCTTTGATGTCTCCAAATCTGAGGAAAAATTCTTGAAGACTGTGTGGTTGCTCATGGGGATGGGTTATGGGGTGTTTAGAATTTGTTAAATCCACTCTTAGTCAATTCAAATCTAAATCAATTTCTGCTTTAAAAGAAAAATAGTTTTTCAAAGCAAAGTGAAAAACAACCTGTTGTTTTGTCGATTTAATCGATTGTTTTTAACTTAGTATGTTTAAAAGGTTTTCAAACTGATTTAACTTTGGTTGACTTAACTGTCAAGTCAAATCAATCGGTTGATTCGACAATTCAGCCGGTTGATATTTGAAAAATCCTAACAACTTTTCTTAAATCTGTTAAATCTGTTTTCAATGATTTGAATCTATTTTAGCTCATGCTTAACTGCTTCAAACGGCTATTTTGAGAGCTATAAATCTGAGATTACCTCCCTATTTGAAAAACATAGAAAGAGAGATTCAAAAACACTTTTGTGAAAGATTGATTCAAGATAGCAAGATTGCATTGGCTTTCCATTGGTTTAAGAAGTGGATTAGGATAAACTGTGATTTCCTGTATTAGGTGTAATTTGTTCTAATCTCTTTTGTAATTGTCTTTCAAGTTGTAATTCTGTAAACTGTTGGTTCTGTAAGGTCAGAGGGTGTTCTAACTTTGTGTGTGTGGTGAATTAAAGAAGATGTGTGTTCTTGAGTGGTCAAAATCACCTCTTTGAGGTTGTGTGGTGTTTATAATTTGTTGTTGGTTACATAGTGAAATACCCAGTGATTTCTGGGGACTGGATGTAGCTCTAGTAAGGAATGGACCAATATAATTGCTTGTGTGGTTTTTTTTTTCTCTCTCTCACTCATATAAAACTATTTGTAGTGTGATTTTAACTTTGTTGGTATAAACAATCAGTTAAAACGTATAAACAACCGATTGTTTTTCCGAAATCTGTTTAAAACTGTTTTGGTTCTTAGCTGAGCTGATTGTTTATTCTGTAATTCTTCATAAATATGCGAAAATCTTCCCTAAAACAATTGACATCCCCGCACCCCCCCCCCCCCCCTCTTGTTTAAGTCATTAAATTCTAACTTAAAAAATTAGAAAGCAAAGAAATATGGGATAATTGTTGTCCACTAATTTCTCAAGGAATCAACTTTCTATGAAATCCCTCCAACTATTTCAAAATTGAGCTTTCTCAATATGCTAGACTTGTCTCATAATGATTTGAAGGGAAAAAATCCAACAGGAACTCAATTACAAACCTTTAATGCCTCCAACTTTATTGGCAATAATCTATGCAATCCAGTACCACCCATCAATTGCAACTCCAAAGCAAAAGTTGATAATTTTGGACACAATAAAAAGGATATTGATAAGCATGGAGTGAAGTGGTTTTTTATGAGTATGACATGTGGATTTGTTTCGGAATTTTAGATTGTAGTTGGTCCTTTGTTCATTTGTAGATCATGGTGTTATCTCTATTTTCATTTCATTGATCTTGTGTGGTTTGAACTTTAATATTTTCTTTGATGCTAGTATAATATCTACTATGATGAAAAATAAAATTATCATATAACATGAAAGTTAATTGCCTAGTTGATCAAATTTTCAAATCATTTTTTAATTGTCACTACAAAAAAATTATCAAATATAAACCAATTTTAGAGAAAAAAAATTAATTAATTATCATATTGACTAAATTATATACTATTTTGGAGACTAAAAAATTATTGATATCTAAAGTAGTTTTTATTATTTATAAATAGTTTCTAAATTGATTTCTAATTATCTACCAGATTTTAACTACCAATTTTAGAATCTAAATAATTGATAGTTAAAACCTTGATAGCTAATTAAATAACAATATAAAAATTATTTATCAATAATAGAAACTAATTTAGATACTAATAATTTTTTTAATCTCTAAAATATTATCTAATTTAGTCAATATAACAACTAATTATTTTATTTATCTAAAATTGATATCTATTTAATGATATAGTAGTGTATTTGATTTATTTTCAAATATGATAGCGTTATTTAAATTGTTACTGGATGTTAAAGCTAAAGAATGTGCATGTTGAACTTATTATAGAACTCTTGTTGAAAATACTTGAAGTCGCATATCAGTTGCTTTGCTTTTAGATATACATAGGCATTTATAGATGGTACAGAATACTGCTTTCTTTCTCTGTGGCGATCACTTTGTGAACACTTAGTTTTGGATGCAGCATTTTTAACTTTGTCTCTGTTTTTTTAAATTTAATTCAATTTAATTTAACATTTCACATATAAACAAGACAAAATGAGACTCTGGTATAAAGAGCAAAAGAAGAAGTTAGAAAGAAAAGGAAAAAATAGAAGAGCACAAGGGACAAACAAATATTACTAGGTAAAATAGAAAAAATGAAAACACAATAGACAGTGTCTTCTGATTTCTTTTGAGTTTCTATAAAACTTTAATCTCTATTTTCTTTAATGTTTTTATTCACTTTTTAGAAAAATGTCAATTGTGTTCCAACTTGGACATTAGAATTACCAAAAGTATGAATTTTCATACAGGGTAGTCTTCCATTGTTCACAAGAATTAATCAAAATTGATCAAGCACTCCAGTGTCACTCTTTCAGTAACATCATTTCAAATATTTTTCTAGATTTGATGCAACTCGACTCGATTCAACCAGCAACATTACTACATTAGTTACACCTTGGCTTTCGAAAGTAGTAGGGGTTTTCACATTGGAAATTTTCTCTGTGTCTGCAACATTTTAAGTACACCTCTCCTTGTTTTTGCAATATTTTTTTCCAAAATTGACCATCTTTGGAATTAGTTTCTAGAACGTATTTAATACATTCCAAATTGTTATTATTTGACTATTTGCTCCTTGTTGTTGGTATTGTAGTTTTAGCCCCTTGTTCCAGTGTTGTCTATGCCCTAGATGATATTCTGGAAATAATTGGAATGTTTTTCTTCTCCTATTGATAGTTTTGGATCTTATATGATCATCTGTGAAAGGTTTACATTTTAATAATAGTTGCATTACGGAAAGTTGGTTTGTTGCAATTGTACAGAAAATTAGTAGCACTGAGACCAAAATAATTATTGACAAATGACAACAATTGCTCGGATCAAGGATGTGTTCTTTAGAGTCACTCATTAAACAGGCATATTGTTTCACATGTACTGCTAGTTCAGTTTTCAGAGTTTCATGTGAACGTTTTGCATAAAAAAAGACTAATTGGAATGGTGCAACGACTCCTATTTCAACATGATCCCAAACTATTCAAGCAATTTGGTTTCAAGAAGGGAATTTGATTTAGTAAATGGGTTCCCAAGCTACTTCAATAAGCACATGGTGTAGGTGAGTGGAAAAATACAATAAGAAAGGAATTGTGTCAAAGTTTGCCTTCCACAAGACAACTGATGTGCATTTTAAAGAAAGTGGAAACTGCTTCCTACTTTTAAGGGACATTTTCTTTGATAAAATTTTAACACCTGTGAACCATTTGAAGGTAAGAAAAAGGTGAAAAATATTCTCTTATCTTTATCAAATTAAATCTGAACTAATTCAACCAATTTTTGTATGCTCAGTTTCACACCAGTTAAAAACACATACTTTTCTGTCAATTGATTTCTGAATTAAAAGAATTCAATTTTTATCAGTTGATTTTTATTCGGACAGCTTCATTCAGTTCCTTGTTTTTTTAGCTGTGTAACTCATCTTTATAAGCAAACATCAGCTATCAGCTGATCAAGTAATTTTTACATGGTGCCAACAATGAGTATAGTTTGTTAGAGCCTATGCCATCCTAATTTCATGATTGATTTGTATTATGTTTGAGTTCTTTTTCCTTATTTTCTGCCTATCTCTAAACCATCAATGCAATGGGCCTGTCAATTTGTTGCACTTTGTAGCACTCTTGTCTACATCTTAAGGTTACGCCAATTCACCTTTTGAGCTTTGTTTTAGTTGTAGGATTCTACACTGTTATTTTTTGGATACTACTTAATTAGTTTCCCTCTTCTCACGATCCACGAAGTTAGAAATGTAGACAAAAATGGATTGAGAAAGCATTCAATATCTATAAAAAACATTACATTGTAAACATTTCAGACGAATCATTGAAAATTGTAAATATATTGTGAAATTTCAGAGTATGAAAGACCATTTGCAGAAATACCCTCCTCTTTAATGCCAAGATGCCAAATTATTGTCAGAGTCTGCGGACTCCATCTATGTATCGAGCAGGTATGTAGTTTGGGAGATTAAAGTCAGTCAAATTTGGGAGACAAAGTGTTCTGCCACAAAACGACGCAAAATCTTTCCGGTGGCAGTCTTGGGCAAAGAATCAGTAATGAAGACCTTTTTGGGAACTTTGAAGGATGCAAGATTGTTCTTGCTATATCTTAGCACCTCTGCCTCGTCAACGTTTGATCCTTCTCTTGGGATGATCGCACAATATATCTATCAAAAGTTAACAATATATCATCAACACAAATTTCAGTGAACAAAACTTGAGATATATAGTAATCCACAAATTTCTGAACTCTAAAGTACAAACAAAGAAAGCCAGTTTGCTTATTTATTTAGCACTTTTAACTAATTATAAAATATTGGACATTTTAAGGAAATCTTCATAACATTGAAAAGCTATGAAGGTCGTAACAATTTATCTGACAAGGGAGAGGGCACTGAGAAAAGAAACTGTTACGGCTATGAACAACCTGTTTTCCTAGTTAGAATTACATCAAAAGGTTAAGAAGTAGCTGAATCTTTTCAAAAACTAAATTAGTCACTGATACAACAAACACTTTTCAGATTTGGACAAAGGTGATTTTCTGTAACGTGGTATTGAAATGGTGGTGTTCCATTTTCCAGAAGGTGATCAAATAAAAATGGACTCTTTTTCGATTAGAAGGATTTTCTTGTACGCCACAAAATGTTCGAACATGATTAGAGTATGACCTTTGAAGGCAGAAAGTGATAAAAAATAAATGGCTCAGTTTGTGTTTGTCTTTCACGTACGTGTTACTCACTTGTGAGTGGACCTTCAGTACCAACCATTGCAAGAACTAGAAAAATACCTGATATGGCAATATCATAAATAATGTAAAAAAAGTAGGCCAGTGTTTATTCTTGTGGGGCATGACCTTTTTTTATTACAAGATTATTCTTAATGAACGGTGTATAAAACAGTATTGACTTGCGGGAAGAGATAACTCCCATGTCAACATTTATAGTATACTTAACCACTGTTCACCAATTGGACAAATCCCTTTCTTATCTTTACAAATAATAGATATTGTTATAGAGAATAAAATTTAAAAACAAAGAAGTTATTTTGTAAAGAAATGAAGTTAATTAAGGATAGAAAACTGTTGAGTGTATAAAAGTTAAAAATGGATGAATGAGAAAGAGACATACCTCTTCACCATACTTGGCATCAGCCACTCCGAAAGCAACTGCTTGAGCAATGTCCGGATGTGAAAGCAGAACAGCATCAACTTCTATTGGTGATATCTTTTCGCCTAAAATTTAAAACCCCTTCTCATCAGTTACCATGTATCACGGAGTTCATTAAAAACTCTGAAAATGAACACCCTGAAATGAACTTTATTTTTTGTGTGGGTGACGCTAAATAAATGAAATGAAAATAAAGCATAGAACTTTTTATACTGTTCTCTGCTTTTGACCTAATATATAAATCAAATTAACTAAACCTCGTGTCATGATATGGACAGTTTATACCTACTTCCTTCATGATATAACTGCCAAATCGAAACCTAATTAACGTCACTATCACACTCTCTTGACGTACAAACCATAACTCTAATAGTTGTTAATACCAAACAAAAAGTCCCACTTCAACCTTAGTGAATATACAAACAGTTTCGTCTGAGAATACTATAATTATTATTCTCACAAACAATTTAAATATTGACAAGTTGTCCACGTAACGCGCAAAATTATTAAGAAGTCTCTTCAGTTTACACCAGACAAATTACTCAGCAAGAATCAAACCCACGTCATCAATAACACATCAACAGACCTTTCTGGAAGATATTGACTCACCAAAATCAATGGTTAAGCTTACGCTGTATTCAACCCAAACTTTTCCTTCACAATTTTCAATGCACCCAATTTTGAAAACGCATAGTTCCATCAATTCAGAATATTCGCAATCCCATCCAAAGAAAATAGAGTATTCACCAGCAAAATAATATATTGGTGATTTATAAATATAAACGAATAAATCGGTTTTTGAATAATAAATATAAATATTAATATACCTCCACGGTTGATGAGTTCCTTGATGCGACCAACGAGGTGCAAATACCCATCAGAATCCAAGTAACCAACATCACCGGTGTGGAACCAACCAAACTGAAACGCCGCCGTATTAGCATCCACGTTATTTTTATACCCCTTCGTAACATTGGGGCCACGAATGCAGACTTCTCCGTTAACTTCAGCCTCTTGTACCCGACCCGTTTGGTCCAAAATAACCATTTCCTGGCCCACGGGCTTTCCAACCGACCCGGCCTTGTGAGGCCCGTCTTGCGGCAAAGGGTTAGAAGCCATGAGATGCGACGCTTCCGTCATCGCATAAGCCTCCAATACCGGCGCACAGAAAGCCTCCTCGAGTTTACTCAAAATAGCCGGTGCCAGCGACGCGCTGCAACTTCGGATGAACCGGAGCCGCGGGTAAACCGGTTCGGGGTTGTTCGCGTGGCGGTCCAGTATAATCTGGTGTATAGTGGGGACCGCAGTGTACCACGTGGCGCTGTACTTCACCATGTCTTTCCAGAACGTCGAGGCGGAGAACCTCCCCGCCGCCGGCAGCGCCACCGCCGCCCCGGCGACGAGGGAACTCAGCAACCCCGCGATCAAACCGTGCACATGAAAAAGCGGAAGCACAATTACCGTCGAGTCAGACTCAGTGAGTCGGTACACCGATTTAATGTTCTGTACGGAAGAGAGCAGGTTGTGCTGGGTGAGCGGCACTCCCTTGGGTCGGCTTGTGGTGCCGGAGGTGTGAAGGAAAAGCGCCACGTCATCGGGATCGTTAACCACTGACTCAACCGAATCAACCGAGTCGGACTGACTCAGCGAGAGACTAAGCTCGGCTTCGTTATTCTCGGCTTTGGTTATCGAAGCCGTGGCGTGAGCTATTTTGAGTTTTGAAGCTGCGGCTTGAGCTGAGTCGTTTCCTTCTAAGGATGTTAGGAGAAGCTTGGATTCGGAGTCTGATAAATAAAACTCGAACTCTTCGGCTGTGTAAGCCGCGTTCAACGGCGCGGCTGTGGCTCGCACTCGAATAACGGCTAGAAACATGATAACATACTGAAACGAATGGAAAAGAAAACGTTAGTTTGTAATATAATAGAGAACGGTGCAAAAGTTTAGGGATTGGGAAACGTACCTCGACGGTGTTGGGGAAGGTGAGGGCGACGACGTCGCCGGGTTTGATTCCGGCGAGGAGCAACCGTTGGGCGGCGGATTCCACCAGTTGTTGGAGGCGGGAGTGGGTGAGGTCAAATTTGGTGGCGACAGAGAGCGCTCGGTGGGAGGGAAACTTGGCGGCGACGTGGTGGAGGACGGAGGTGAGTGTGGTTGGGGTTTCCATTGTTATTTTGCTTAGAAAAATTGTGGTTTTGTGGTGTTTGTGAATGGAGTGAGAGACAGGGAATTGTGGGAAGTATTTATAGGGTTGAGAAACACGGGTGGCGGTGGTATCTGGGAAGGAGAAAACGTGGTCAAATCTCTCTCCCTCACCCAGCAGCCACCTTCCACAGATCAAATCATTAATTTCTATTCTCATTTTAATCCTAATAATAAAATTTAATCAAAATATTTAAATTTTTATGGTATACTACATTTTTATTACTCTTTACTTATTTTTAATATTATGTCCTTTACTTTGGTTATTATTATTTCTTTTTCCTAAGATTACTTTTTATACATTGTCTAAAAGATTTTGAATTATCAACTAATTTAAATCACTTTTAAAGAGATTACTATAAAAAAAAAAAAATTTATTTGCAAACATGACTGAAAATTTTATTTAGTTCTAGGCACACATTTTTTTTGTAAAGGTTCACAATATAAATAATTTTAAAATAAAATAATTAATGCTGGGAATATTTGCTTCCCATAAATTCTAGAAAGATGTAACTAATAGTGAATTTTTAAAATATTAAATTAATAGTTTGATAAGAGTTAAATTGATAAATTTCAAGCAGTGAAATACATGTTTTATCTTTCTAATGATACGAAAAATTCAAAACACTTTTGAGGAAATAGTAATTCTTAATACATTTTCTAAATTTACACAAACCTATATTAAAGTAATTCTTATTAAAATAATATAGTAATAATACAGTTATTTTTTATGACGAAACTTGCATGCATTTCATAGATCAGTGGTGATGTTTTCTCATCAAATTATAAGTTTTACTTTGATAATTTTTGTATGGATATTTGATACTTGTGTTAGTTAATGTTTCATTTCATTCATGAATTGTAGTTTTTCCCTTCTTGTTATTGGCTACGTAGGAGTCACAAGACTAGGAAGTAATTTGGGAGAGGAATGATGACTCATGAGTCACCAAAGAGTACAAAGTACATAATTTCTTGGCAGTTGATTTGTCGTGTACACATCTATTTAGTATCTTTTCATTGGATTGCATTTGAAAAAAATTAGAATAATGATATAATGGCAACCTATTTTTTTATACAATTATATTATATAATTTTTAATATTAAATTTTAATATTTTAATATTATTTAATTATAAATTTATTTTTTATTATATATATTTGTATCTAAATCAAAATCATATGAAGAATTATACAACTCTTATATTGTCAGAAGTATCATTTTTCAGAAAAAATATCTCTTCACACTACTATTTATTAAATATATCTATTTTAAAATTGATTTAGATTATATACATAAGTTTGTAAATCAAATTATTTCATAAAATAATAATTTAATTTAAAAATAGAAATAGTAATAAAGATTTTAATATATATTAATTTACTTATCAAATTATTATATTTAAAATTTAAATTTAAATATGTAAATTTAAAACAATATTACATAGTGTTCACCTATATATGTCAATCTCCTATTGAGTATATGCATTAATTATAATTTCCCTTGTCTCAAAATAGTGTACTTCTCTACAACTTTATATATATTATGAGAAATCTAACTTATTAAAAGGATTTTACTTATCAAATCATAACTTAGATGGATTCAACATAATGATCAATATCTATAATATTGTTTAAAGTTAGAGACAATTAAAAAATTAAAATTAAAAATATAATAAAATAAATATTTTTAACTTATTTATATATTTTTATTATTTATTCATTAAAATTTATCTTTATAAAACTCAATATTTAGACATTATGAGTGGAAAAAAACTTTTATGTTCTAAACATATTAAAAAGTAATCTTTACTTTTCAAGAGAATTATTTTAAAACCTAAAATTTACTGGATGGTATAAAATAGTTAACATGTGTTTTTTCATTTATGAAATCAATAAATTTAGCATATACAGTGTAAGATATTATAATAGGATAATAATGTAGAATTGTATTATCATCTTTGAAATGTGTTATCAGATAGAGTGTCCAATCATTACCTCATGGGATTTGTTTAAAATGGATTTTTTTTATCATGAGGGTTATTTTTTTTTTTACTAAAATGGAGTCCATTTTAAAAAAATTACAAATTTAGGCAAGTTGTGTCTAATTGAGACGACTTCATATGCAGAAGTCGTCCCAATTAGGCACGACTTCTCCCATGTCATACTAAAGTCGTGTCAACTTGGTACGACTTCTGCCTTTTCATACTGAAGTCGTGTCAACTTCTGCCCTGTCATATTGAAGTCGTGTCAACTTGGCACGACTTCTGCCACGTCATACTTTTTTTATTTTATTTTTAATTTTATTGTTTATATATTGGGTAGTAAGTTATGTAATGTTAAAAATTAATTTCTTCTCATCATTACGTGTTCTGTAAAATCATTACTTCTCAAACTATTTATTTTGCAAATTCACAACAATAATTCTCTATTTATTTTCCAAATATAATAATTTTTCATTTATCTATTTATTTCCAAATTCAATAACAATTTTCTTCATTTTTTAATTAATCAAATAATCAAGTTATTGTATTACATTACCGTCAAACATGATCCATACACGATTATCCAATTTTTTGTTCCTTAAAACTAACACTCTTAGAAAATTATGTATCAAATTAATTTTTAACATTACATAACTTACTATCCAATATATAAACAATAAAATTAAAAAAAAATTATGACGTGGCAGAAATCGTGCCAAGTTGGCACGACTTCAATATGACGGGGCAAAAGTCGTGCCAAGTTGTTACGACTTCAGTATGACAGGGCAGAAGTCGTGCCAAGTTGGCACGACTTCATTATGACATGGCAGAAATCGTGCCTAATGGGAACGATTTCTGCATATGAAGTCGTACCGAATTGGCACGACTTATCTAAATTTGTAATTTTTTTTAAACGGACCCATTTTGATAAAAATAAATAAAAATAACCCCATCATGGTCAAAAAACCTTAAATACATAACTTATTTTCATATTTATTAGAAGAAGACTTAAACCTTAATTAGAGTGTGCAAGTGGAACATTTTCATTTTAGTTTTTTTTACAGAAAATTACTTGTAAATTTCGTATTTTATAAATATTCTATTTTCTCTGCGTTTATGTTTGAAATTTTTTATTTGTGATTTTTAACCAGCACCCACTCTCTTTCAAGTTCCCGAGGCATACCCTAAAATTCCATCCATACGATGTTGATAACATAAGAACTGGTCATAAACTGGTCTTTCAATTTATCTCCTCCAACAATTTATTTTATATTTTGCGTAATTTCATCCACTAAATTATTCATCCAAATCTGAATATCATTGGGAATTATTGTGAAATGTACTTACAGTTATCAATATATATATATATATATATTGGTAGTAAGATAATGGTTAATTTTTCTTAAAATATATCAAAAAAAAATTATTAGTACAAAAATTTAAAACAACAACTCATTATTTAACGTGTATTTACGATTAGATGATGTCTTTCAAAAGTAGTATTTTTTAAATTAACTTAGATTTAAAAATGTGACTATTACAAAAAAATCGTCTTTTTAAAATCTTTTTTATCCTAATTCAAAAACGCGTTATTTATGTTTTCATACTCTCATTTCTCTCGCGTTTCGTTTATCTTCTGTGCTTCATCTTTTCTTTGCATTGTCGTCATTTCATTGGTAAGTATTATCCTCCTCTTTTCTTCTTCACCATTGATTTTTTATATGTTTTCCATTTCTCTTATGTTTTGTATGTTTTCCGTTTCTCTTATGTTTTTGTCTTATGTCATTTCTAAGGTCATTGTTTCATTCGGAAGGCTTTTGTTTGCTTTTCACTATGCCTTCCTCGTCGCTATTGTCGCCTTGCTTTGTCGTATATTTGCGTTTCATTGGGAAATTTGTATTTGCGTTTTCTGGACTTTCATTATGATGAAATACTAAGAATGTAAAAATGTATGATATGGATGCATCAAGAGATCAAAAGAAATGCTAAAATAATGACCTTGTTCTTCGGACAAGATCAAAGTTGAGAACTTTAATTAGAAACTCAAACAACAGCGAAAAAGAAAAAAAAACCTTAAACGTCAGTTGCATTTATAAATCGAATTTGAAAATGCGGCAAAATAGTCGCATTCTTATCTTTTTTATTTAAAATTACTTGTACATTAAATTGAAAATAGTCGTCGTTGTTTTCCTTTCCTGAATTAGTGCACTCTAAATATGTTAATTTTTTTATTTATTATAAATACAACAATTCGTCTTTAAAAATGTCTCTTTTTTTATAAAAAATACATTATTTTTAAATTTGATCCAATAAAAGTGCCACTTTTTATTTATTTATATAATTATGTTATTATTTTTATTTTAACCCCGATAAATGTACTTTTTGTTTTAATATTTTATGGCACTATTTTGTTCATTTGACATTTTTCTGATGTTTTTATTATTAATTTGGTATTTTTTATGGTATGATGTGTAATGTATTATACAAATATAGTTAAGAATTACTTATATAAATAAAAATAAAAATAACAAGACTATTACCAAAAAGTTATTTAGTTTTTATTAATAAATATTATTGTGATATGATTAATATGATGGTATTTTTATTTAATTATTTATGTGGATTTTAATATTAAAATCCTATTCAATAATGTTTTTATTTTTAGTATTATAAAATTATATTTATTTAACATTATTTTGTATATTAGTTAATTATTATTATTATTACTATTATTCACTACAAGAAATTCATTAAATAGATACCAAAATAATTAGTTGTTATAGTGACTAAATTAGAAACTATTTTAGAGACTAAAAAAATTATTGGTTTCTAAATTAGTTTCTATTATTGTTAAATAGTTTCTAAATTGGTATCTAATTAGCTACCAAGGTTTTAACAATTATTTAGATTCTAAATTTGGTAGTAAAAACCTTGGTTGCTAATTAGATACCAATTTAAAAACTATTTAGCAATAATATAAACTAATTTAGAAACCAAATTTTATTTTAGTATCTAAAATAGTCTCTAATTTAGTCAATATAACAACTAATTATTTTTTATTTTTAAAATTGATTTTTATTTAATAATTTTCTTGTAATGATTATTAAAATTATATTAATGTTATTAATTTATTCGGAATTATATAATTAAGAATAAATATCCAATTTTAGTTCTAAAGTATTTAAAGGTACGTCTTTTAATAATTCATGTAAAGGAGTCTTAACTGAAGTGTTTTTTGTTATTCTAATTAACAAGTTTAGTTAAATGTTAAGATAATCTCTGTGTAAGTTTAGTAAATGAGTTCTTGGATAATTTATTGTTTTCTTTTTATGCATAAAAAATACTGTTTATAATTTTATCCTAGTAACTCTTTCATGTTAATAAAAAACACATCATCACACAAGTAAAATCTAAAGTCATTAACGTATATGTGGCCAATAAACTTAGATTGAAACAAATATACATCATCACACAAGTACTCTCAATACTCTTAACATCCCTATTTACTACATCAAAATAATATAATATGCATGTAATTTAATTAAATATTTACATATATATATATATATATATATATCTAATTTGGTTTTGTGTCTTACCTGGATAAGAGGTGTGTAGAATCAAGTACATTTGGTTATGATGGAAGGAAAATAGTTTATATGATTAGGGAGATCTTTATATTCTATGTTGATGTTTTGAGTATGACATTACTTTTGATATAGCCACGTTATCCTTGTAGGAGAGAGGTGCTTGATTTTTTTGGAGAGATGCTGATATATCTTGCATTGCATTTTGTGTGTATAGGGTTGGAGAATCCCTTCACTACAAGAAAATCATGAAATAGAAACTAATTTTAGAAACAAAAAATAATTAGTTGTTATAATGACTAAATTAGAGACCATTTTAGAGACTAAATAAATTTTTAGTTTCTAAATTAATTTCTATTATTATTAGATGGTTTCTAAATTGGTATCTAATTAGCAACCAAGGTTTTTGCTACCAAATTTAGAAACTAAATAATTGGTAGTTAAAACTTTGGTAGCTAATTAGATACCAATTTAGAAACCATTTAACAATAATAGAAACTAATTTAGAAACCAAAAATTTATTTAGTTCCTATAATGGTCTCTACTTTAGTCACTATAGTAACTCATTATTTTGGTCTCTAAAAATTGGTTTCTATTTGATGATTTTCTTGTAGTGCTTAAATGCTCCAAAAGGTAAGCTAGCTATTTTTAAAACTTGTAATATAAATGTCACTTTAAATAAAAAAAAACATCAACTTATAAATTCTCATACATTTTTCAAAGCAATCAAGTGTCTATAAATATTCATAATTCATATTTCTCATGTCAAACTTCTAGTGACCAACATACACAGACATTTGACTCTACTTCCAAAACACTTGTGCATTAACTTAGACTTAGAGATCTGCATATGTCATACTACCTCACTATGAATCCACATAGTTATGCGCATAATAATCTCAATATTGAATCACCTCATATGACAGGGTTAATTCATATATTACCTGTCACATAAGATGATTTTTCAAACCATATGAACGTTCACCGACTCTCACCACCTGAATAACTTCGTCTACGTGATTTCATTATATCAATAGAGTTAGATTATTTATTTCTAAACAAATCACTAACCAATGCATATCTTCACAATCTTAACACAATATTTTCTTTCCTGAAAATACCATGTCTTGATTACCACTTCATATTTCATATCTCACATTATACAAAATCAAACAATTTAATCATACAAAGCTTAAAACGAAAATAAACCGAAATTTATCTAAAAATCACATAAACACATTAACTAAAGGATTTTCAATCAAATATGTAATTAAAATTTCACATAAAATTTAATTAAAACAATAAATAATAATACATAAGTATTTCAAAAGCAAAAGGTAAATTTGATTTTTTTTTATCTTGAGCGAAAATGGGTATTGTTTGAGTGAAAATCTCGTCGCTTGAGCGAAAATGAATCCAAGAGCATCCTAAAATTTACCCCCATTTTTGCTTGACCGAAATTTTCTATTGCTTGAACGAAAATGAACTCGAGAGCATTCCATTTTCACTTGAGCGAGATTTTTCTCAACAAAAATAGGTCTGGGACAACCCAAAACTCACTATCTCAATCTTGCTTGAGCTAGGATATTTCGCTTAAGCGAAAAATGCATATTTAACTTTCATAAAACTTATATTTTTCAAGCTTTGTTTCAAAAATTTAATACTAAATCTATATTTTCACAAAACATAGCAACCAAAGTTGATACCACATAGTTATTATACATGTACTCTCAATGAGCTCATATACCAACCTATATATATTCATGATTTCTAACCCAATTATATTCATATTCAAACTACCAATACTTATAAATGTTACACTTCAAATGAATCATAATATAATTCATATTACCATTCAACACTTTTCATCTCAAACAAAACATATTCAATAACTCATTCATATCAAAATTAACATATACTATATAAAATTAACAAAATCAATCATTTCACATTTAATTTAAATCAATACACTACTTTACTACAAAACAAACAATCCTACAAAAAGATTTAAAATTGGTAATCACGTCACCCCACATCCAGATCTTCTAATCTAAGGTTCTATTTTCTTTTTGATCAGCAATGAATGAATAAAATAAAATGAGACACTTAAGGGGTGTCCCAACCCTTTTACATACTATTCTCTAACTTAAGAGCTCAGCAATCAGAAATTTTACACATTAAGACCCGTCCTAACATCATTTCTTATTTAAACTAAACCCACGTACGAGAATGTTACCTTCACCCTATGCATGAGGTTAAGCTACATGTCCTAGCTTACCACTGGACCTCAGATGAAAGGCACATGTAAAGGGACATAATGCTTATAACAAAAGCCAATTACTAACTCATAAAGCTACGACACATCATATTATAATTCCCTTCCATTCCAACATATCAGCTCCTACAAGGCTCATTGGTTGATAAACATCCTACAAAAACCAGCAGATCACCCTACGTCCCTGCTTTTAGTTCTGCATTTGGATATTTGAACCTACTTCAGCTTGGATACCACCAACCAGCTTGTATAAGCATAGAAGTTCAACAACAAAACAAAAGGTTTAACATTATTGTACTAGTAATTCCTCTCAAGAGCCAACGCTGGTACTGATGGAATAGGGAAAACTTGTTGTTAGGCCTCATACTAACATGGCTAAGATCCTAGGAAAAACCTGCAGAGTTCATGTATAGAACAAACCATGTAGAAATGGTAGAGAGATGGTACAACATAATTGCAACCCCCTATATGGTTGTGCCCAACATCATAAACTAACCCTATGACCTTTTCTTCATTCGTTCCAACACAGCATCTTCTTACATGCTCACTATAGCTAACTCCCACCTCCTAGACCTTTGCAACCTCCGCAACACACGAGATTAGCAACATAGATTCATTTCCAGTATTATTAGATCCTACTACAGTCAGCCAAGAACCAGAAACAATAGGCTAGGCCGCTGCCTCAACGACACCAGAAACCCCAGATCAGGCTGCATAACGAAACCTTGGCAGTTGAGATAAGGAGCTATTACAACATCATTTAGCCGTCTACTTCCTTGCATGTTTGGGTAAAGTTGTACCTGCAAAAACTACAAATAAAGTTAGCTAACAACTGTTGTTTTTGGCTACTGGTATGTAACGTCTTTCTTCTCAAAGTTTTGGTTTCTTTATGGGCAAAGCTGGGCTACATGTCTTATGTACCAGATACCCCCAGAAAAGACTTGTTGGGCTACAGTTATAGCAAAAGATGGAACACCAGAAAGAACAAATGATTAGTTTCGCGCCCTGCCAGATCTGCACACTAGTTAACCAGAATCCTGCTTAGACTAAACCCACTTCTGCAGCTAAACCAGAACTGCCACCATAGTTCTTATGCCCCCGCCTCATCACCAACTATATCTGCCATCCTACATTTGCCTCTGATATGCTTATCTTAAGCAATGATGCAAAGCAAGGTATTCTTGTGCCATTGTAAATGTATTACTTCCGCCAAAGTGAATGTTAGAGCTTCCACTAGTATGACATCACCATCACAAGTTATATACTTGTACACTGTCAAGGAGCTGCGAGGAGGCACTGATTGGGGTTCAGGATCCAATCTGAAAACACATATACGAAGCCAGTTGCCTTGTATTTTAACCACAACCAAGACAACAACTGAGCATTTTGAATAATTTCTTCTGGATCTGGAACCCCTCCCTTGAATACAACCTGATTTTGCTGCTCCCAAATACTCCTAATAATTACCACCCATACTCCTCGCCACACCTGGTTTTGCTTACTGGATAGATGAATTAGGTAGAAGTTCTCCAAGTGATTCCTGATTTCCTTGCTTTGAACCCCCACAATGCCAACCCAGCGGTAACAACCAGACCATACTCGATGTGCAACCACGCAATCTATGAAGAGATGTTGAGATGTTTCTTGTGAAAGATTGCACATGACACAAACCGGTGAGTCCATAGGAACTCCTCTCCTAATAAGATTAGCATTGGTTGGGAGTCTATCAAGTAGGACTCTCCAAGAAATGATAAGCGCTTTAGGTATAGCTTTCGCTTGCTATAGAACACCATAGGCGCTATCCAAAGAACCAGTGGCTATTTGTTGTGTCAGGATTTGGTAGGCAGACTTAACCGAGAATGCCCCTTTTGGATCCTCCCTCCAGACCAGGCGATCCTGGATTTCCTGACACATATTACCCGTATCCAGTGTTGAGAACAGTTCTTCCTCCATTTTTTACTCCCATTCAAACCTCTCCCTTCTCCAATTAGGCTGAAACCGCCACCTACCTTCCTCTCATGTTCCTACCTCTCCCATCGTCTTGCCTTGATCAAGTGACAAGGAGTATAGTCTAGGGAACATTGATTTTAGACTACTAATTTGTAACCACACATCCTCCCATAGCTTAATTATGCTCCCATCACCAATTTTCCACCCTGTGGCTTTGCAGAACCATCCTTCTTCTTGGTCCCCTTCACCACACACTTTAGCTAGATCCCTCCACCACCACGACTGGTATTTCAACCCTACCTGAATTCTATCCGTTTCTGATCCATAAATGGATATAAGGATTTCTTTCCATTTCCCTCCTGCATCACTCAAAATTCGCCATTTCCACTTGGCCAATAGAGCGGAATTCAAATTCCTAGTCTCTTTGACCTCCAACCCACCTTCCTCACATGGCTTGCAGACGTTCTCCCAACTTACCCAAGCAATCGCTTTGTTTTCTTTTCCCCATGCCCAGAGGAATCTCCTTTGAATACTACTGATTCTATTGCACACTGTTGTTGGAGCTCTGAAGATGGATAAGTAGAACAAAGGAATAGAAGTGAAAACCGATTTAAGTAGGCATATCCGTCCTGCCATAGATAACAATCTGCCTTTCCAAGCGGTTAGTCTAGCTTCTATTTTCTTTACAACCGGCTCCCAGAATTGCTTCTTCCTCGGATTTCCACCCACTTCTACCCCAGGTATTGGAAAGGTAGCCGCATAGTATTACAATTAAGCGTCTTCGCATAAGTGGTTATGGCATACTCGCCAATATTAACACCAGTCACCTTCGACTTATGAAAAATAACTTTCAGACCTGACACAATCTCATAGCATCGTAGGATAGCCTTTATAGCAAAAATATTACTGAACGTGTCTTCACACAGAAACAGAGTATCATCTGCAAATTATAGAATACAACACTCAATTTCGTTTCTTCCTACCTTTACACCTCAGAGTATCTCTTTTCTCAACGCTTGTCTCACCAGCTCTAATAAACCCTCAGCAACCACTAGGAACAAGAACGGAGCTAGGGGGTCGCCCAGATTAAAATTAGCTTCCCTTGCCTAACTTTGAATATATCTGCTCACATTGAGCTCCAATCCTACAGAACCCAAGAATAGTTTAATATGCATGTGTTGATCAATTATCTAACCATATCATTATGACTTTGAACTAACAAGGACTAAGCTTTAAGCTAAAAACACTACATGCAAAATATATGCCAAAAACAAATCTAAATGGTTCAAAACTGACTCAAAGGAAAATGAGTAAAAATGAATTTACTCTAATTAAACTTCTGATCATGCAGTCTTGTAGTACTCGCTACCAAGAATTCAATGGCGAAATCCGATCATTAAACTGATGAGCAAGGAGGTCAAAAACTTATTAAAGAGAAGATAAATGAAGGAAAAAGAAAGTTTCTAAAGAGATGATAGTTTTTTAAAATGAAACCTGAAAGTGATTCTTCTATTTATATACTTTATTCACTTCAATAACAAAATATTCAGGTGTTATTTAAATATATCACTTCTATTCTAAAACTATATTCTAAGTCCTTACTATCATCATTCCTAACACCAATGCAAACACTACAAGAAAATCATCAAATAGAAACTAATTTTTAGAAACTAAAATAATTAGTTGCAATAGTAACTAAATTAGAAACCATTTTAAAAACTAAAACAAAAATTGGTTTCTAAATTAGTTTCTATTATTTTCTATTATTGTTAAATAGTTTCTAAATTGGTATCTAATTAGCAACCAAGGTTTTATCTACCAATTATTTAGTTTCTAAATTTAGTCTCTAAAACCTTGGTTGCTAATTAGAGACCAATTTAGAAACTATTTAACAATAATATAAAATAATAGAAACTAATTTAGAAACCAATTTTTGTTTTAGTTTCTAAAATGGTTTCTAATTTAGTTACTATTGCAACTAATTATTTTGGTCTCTAAAAATTGGTTTCTATTTCATGATTTTCTTGTAGTGAAATGACTATAAACCGTAGCTCTCGGATCTCAAACAAACTATCTTTTCAAAATGCATTAATTTTGATATAGAAACTCAAACAAACAAAAAAATACAAAAACAAACTGTTCTAAAATACAAAAGAAAAAAAAATCAATATTTCCCTCACTTTTTAATTTTTTTTTTCTCTTCATGTTATGAAAAAAAAATCCTTAAAGTATATTTTTATATGTCATATTCCTAATAAAAAATAAGAAAGTTTTAAGTTGATGTGAGTAGCTGTTTCAAAAGATTTCCACAATAACAGAATAACAAAATAGTTTAAATTAATAAATTATTCAAAAACTTATTTCCATATATTTAAAGAGATTTCTAAAAAAAAGAACAACTTAGATGTAGGAAAAAAAAATCAATAATTCATCCACATAAAAAAAAAAATCAATAATGCGTTATCATGGGTTTATTCGATCGAAATTTAAAAAAAAATTATTCAATAATGCGTCGTCATGAATTTATTCGATCAAAATTTGTAGAAGGTCTGTGACCATAGAGATACGTAAAAAAAAAATTGTGAGAAATGAACCTCAAACTCAATTTATCCACCTCGTCGAATAAAAGCTGAGACAAAAAGATAACATCATGAGATTAGGAAAAAAAGTGAAACATTATTCTATTTCGACTATATTCACAAAATAACAAACCTCTTGTACCAATATTTTAGAAAAATCCATAACTAACGAGCAAATTTATTTTTATTATTACATAAATTTTTCAGGCCTAAATCGTTTATCAAAACCACATCACTAAAAGTAAAAGTAAAATAAAAGAATCAAATTTAAAGATTATTTATGGTTGTTTAGGAGTAAAGTTTAAAAAAGATTGAATATTATTAAATTTGAGTGATTGATTGATCATGGCTCACACTTAAAAGTTAAAATGGAATTTTGGTTCTTACAACATTATTGAGCAGGTCACTATGATTTGGTAGGGTTAAAGGGTAAGGGTTGGTTTATACTGCTATAGCTTACACATGGCTATTATGCAGTTACATGCGTAAATGAAGTTCTTACATTACAGAGAATGAAACTGGGGTAGGCACTATCTCACTGTTGTGTCAGCCTTCAATTTTGAACTATGCAAAACCTTTCTGGGGAAGGTACTATCTCACATTATGATTTTTTGTCTATCTCATGACAACTGAGATACATCAATAATATTAAATATTATTAAAAATATATATTTATCACTTTGTTTTAAATATTGTCTCCATTGTGTATCACATTAAAGCAGCAATCATTAACTTCTCTGTAATTAATTAAACAGACAATTAAAAAAATCTACCCACTCAGAAAGTAATCTTTTTCTCTTGTGAGAGTAACCATGATATCATGTTCATGTAATAATCTCCTTGTGAAAATTGTTAGTTATTTAGTGTCATTATTTTGGAGTTCCAACTTAAGTTTATTATAGTTTTAAAAAGGTTTCAATAAGAGTGATAATATTTATAAATTACTTCTCTTAAAGGTATAACGGAAGAATTATAGTAAATTTAATAATAATAATTTTATTTCTAAACTTACATTCATTTTAACTTTTTATCATTAATCACAAACAATTAGATGTTTCTATAGAGTGATAATATTTAAAAATTATTTTACCTAAGTGATATCAATTTCTGAGATATTTATTATATATGTTCATATATAGATGTTATTTGAAAGAAAAAAAAATATTCCTTTTTATCTATTATTTTTTCAAATTTCAAGAGAATATAGTTTTTCAATTATATTTTTATTATTATTATGTATTGAATTTTTTTTTGGAGAAAGAAAACAAAAAAATATATAGTAGGCAACGTATTTAAAAAAAATGTTTTTTTTTTTCGTTTTGAGCGAAAGAACTTTTATATAGAAAAAAGGGAGAGTAGAGTATATTAAAACAATTTTTATATTCTTCTGTCAAATAATTACAATTTTATTTCAATATTCCACTCATAAATACTTGCATTAATCTTAACTCTTTCATTATTGAACATAAATATTAGGTGGGACAAATGTTCAATGAGGTAATTATTAGTGCATTCTACAAACAAATTAGGTGAAAAATAGTATATATATATATATATATATATATATATATATATATATATTGTAATGTGGGCTTATAGAAAAATGTGCTTGTTATCTGTTTGAACGTACTACCATTACAAAGAATAAAACAAAAAATATTTTTAGTATAAATTTTCTAGAATACATTATTTTTCTCAATTTAATATGTCTGAAAAAAATCTTTAACCGACATAAAAAAATAAAATGAAATAGAGCAAGTAATATTATTTAAATCAGAATTAAAATTATAAATCAATAATCTATATTTATTCTTATCATAATATTTTATAATAAAATTAATTATAACTTTTGATAAAAATAATATTAAAAAATACGTAGCAACAATTTGTGTCTATATTTTTTATTTAACTTGACAAAAAAACTCAAAAAATATGACGCGGTATGGTCTTAGCTTACAAGTGGCTGGCGGCTGCAGTATATGGTATAATTTTAGGGTTTTTTCTTTATATGGTATAATATTTTTTAGATTTATTAAAATGAGTTTTTTTTATAAAAATAAGTAAGTTCGTACTTAGACAACTATTTTAAAATGAAAAAATTATGCAATTTAGTACCATTTTTTGTTTTTAATAAATTAAACTATTATTATTTTATTGATCTTATTATAAAAAATGTGACTATAACTTTAGTATTAATATATATATTTTTTATTTTTACAGAAATCGTGTATAATGGTACAATTTCTTTTAATTTTTAAATGAAAGTCCTGCATTAAGGCAGGATTTTTTTTTATTTGTTTTTAAAGTGGTTATTTTTTATTTTATTAAGTAGAAGTCGTGAGTTGGATCATGAGTTTAGGTTTTTAATTTTTTTTTAAGAAGTCGTGGGTTAGATATAAATTAGAAATATGTTTTTTTATTTGTTTTTAGAAGTCAGAAGTCGTGGGTTGGATCACGAGTTTAGTATATAGTGATTTTCTTTTTAAGTTTATGGTGTTATTTTTGTGGGGAAAAATTGTATTTAATATTTTTTTTTATGTATTTTTATTTTGTAAATGGTATTGTATTTTATTTAGAATTAAATACCTTATTTGTATTATAAGGTGAAATTAATTTTTTGTTTTTGTTCAAACTTTAAACCATCGAAGTATTTTTGGTAAGAAAATAAGCATACAACATTAATTTTCTTTTTTGATGTCAGAGTATATGTTGAAGATGGGAAGCTTTGATGTATCAAATCCTCATGAAGTCTAAAACTGTGTTGTGTTTTAGGTTTAGGTTTTGTTATGGGGTTTAGAATCTTTGTAAGATCAGTCTTGATTCTCAAACAAAGCTTAAAGTGTTTTTCCATGCAAAAGGGAAAATAACCGATTAAAGTTTTGAGATAATCGTTTGTTTGTCACTTAGCTGGCAAAGGTGTTTTAAAACTGTTTTTTGAATCAGTTGTATAACTGTCAAAACCATTCAACCGGTTAAATCGCAGTTTTAACCAATTAAATGTAAGTTTTCATAACAGTTTTTTGAAAACCTGTTTTAACTTATTTGATTGTTCAAATCTGCCTTCAACGGTAGCTTCTAAAGGAATATAAAACTAGTCTCCTTTCAAATGTGGAAAGATTGAAGAAATAGAAAAGTTTGATACTCTGATTTGAGAGATTACCAACTGTTTGTGAAAAGGTGTTTTACCAAGTTTTAGCAAGATTGCTTTTGAGCTTTCTTGTGATTCAAGTTTTAGCAAGGTGTTTTGTACTATGATTCCAGGTGTTTTCTACCATTGTTTAGTTTCTTGTAATTGTTCATATTACTATTTGTAAAACTGTTGTAAAATCCTGTAAAGTCAGTGTGATTCTGGCTTGAGGTGTTGGCTGTGTGCAAAGAAGGTGAGTAGGCTTTGTGGGATTCAAAGTCACCTCTTTGTGTTGTGTGTTTGTAATCTTTGATTGGTTACATAATGAAATACTCAGTGGTTTGACTGGGGACGGGATGTAGCTCTGGGATAGAGTGAACCAGTATAAACTTTTTGTGTAATTCTCTCTATCTCTTCTCTCCATAACTGTTTGATATTTTCCGTTGTCATAAACAACCAGTTAAATTGTCATTTTAACCGATTATAATTCTGATATATGTTTCTGTTTGGCAATTTGATTGGCCTTCTGAATTGCTTTTCTGAGTTGATTGTTAAAGTTTCATTCTAAGCAAAGTATTTGTGAAAATCTTTTGTAAACAATTCATCCCCCCCTCTTGTTCTAGCCATCGATCCTAATAGTATAGACTATATGTTGACTTCCACGTGGATCGTTTGGTATGGTTTAATGTCGAACGAAGGGAAAAACTTTTAAGGGTACTTTAGCAAGAGACAAAACTGTTGAAGATTGGCTTTGATGTCTCCAAATCTATGAAGATTGGTTGAAGGCTTTGTTGCAGCTTGTGTGTGTGGATTCTGGAAAGTTTGCATTTGTAATCTAGTCTTAGGATCCAAAGTTGGTTTAAATAAAATCCTTTTGAAAAAAAGAGTGTTTTCCAAAGAAGAGGAAAAAAAACCTGTTGTTTATCGTTTCAATCGGTTGTTTTACACTTAATGTTTTTGAAACAGGTTTTAACAAAGCTTGAAATTGGTTGACCTTGTTGTCAAACCAATTCAATTGGTTGTTTCAACATTTCAACCGATTGTTTTTTGAAAATCCTTAACAGAATTTGTTAAGTTTGGTGAATATGTTTTAATTGATTAAAAACTGATTTGACTTTTGCATTAAATGTTTTTGGAGTTTAAATAATTTGTTTTACACTCCTCATGTTATGATATCATATTAAATCTTTCAAATCAAATTTTCTCCAAGATTTGTTTCAAGCTTTGAATTTTGCTAAATAGTGGCATAAGATTGCTTTGTAACTTTTGAATTCAATCTGTATCAGGTGTGATCATTCATTTTCTCTCTTGAATTGTAATTTTGTGAAAACGTGTTCTGTGCAGATCCAGAAGGTTCTGTGATCTGTGGTGTGTTGTTTGCCAAATGAGGTGTGTGTTTTTTAAGGGTTCAAGATCACCTCTTTGATGTGTGGTTTGTAATCAAGGTTATTGATTGTTTAGTGGAATACCAGTGATTTTTTGGGACGGGATGTAGCTTTTGGATAAGAGTGAACCAGTATAAATCTGCTGTGATTCTTTCTGTCCTTGATCTCATTTAAATCGGTTTTTATTTGTTTTTATTAACTTTTGATAAAAATAACGATTGAATTACATAATAAAACAAATTTGTTGTTAGTTTTTTTCATTTAAATTTTTAAAAAATTCCACACTAAAATAAAGTTACAAGTGTGAATAAGATTAATAATTGAAAAATAATTAGAATTTAATTTATAAATTTATGTTGTTTTATTTAAATTTATGAAACTAAAGTCATTTTAATTTAATCTTATATTTTACTATGTAATTTATTTAAATTTGTTTTTATCTTTCTCAAAAGACTAGTTTTGTTTGCAATAACTAATGGTTTACTGTGCTTTAATTACTTTGATTATACTTCAAAATAAAAGTTTATGAGTTTTAATTTTTAATTAAATAATATTATTCAAATTTTAAAAAATATTCACGCATATATATCTGCATCTATACAAAATTCTGCGAATATTTTTCAGGTGGATATTGGACTTATAATGAGACCAATAATAGATAATGAATATGGATGAGGTTTTGTTTCATATAACTTATTAAGATAATTTATGTTTTAAATTTGATCTAATCTAAATCTTTGATAGGTCTCCACAATATTTGAATTCATTTTAATGATTCTAGCTGAAAACCATAACAAAACAAAGATTGATGAACTAAAATTGGTAAAAAAAATATATTATTGAAAAAATTAAAAGTAAAAAAAAGGTTAAGAAACCTAAATTAGTTAATAAAGAGAGAGATTAAAAATAAATTTTGTTGAAAGATAATAAACTAAAAGTAAAATTTGTTAGTGAAAATCTGGTTATCGCAAAAGGCATTTTTTGAAGATCTCAAAGTGAAGATAGAAGAGGATAAACGCGTAGAAATCTTTGAGATTGGTTCTCAACCTCCGCCTCCTTTCTCTTTTCTTATTCTAAATATTTTTTGTTATCCTAGGTATTTTCTAAGAAGTTCCTATTATATCTTGAAAGACTTGTGCGATACACTGCAAATAAGCCTTTACGGATAATGATCACCCATATCTCAAAAAATAGTATTGTCCGTGTTTTAAAATCTTATTTACTAAAACTTAATATATATATATATATATATATATATATATATATATCACATTAAATTTATAATCCACTTTACAAGTCATATAATCCTAAATATGTGACACTTCATCACCTAAGTGTATAGCAAATACTAAATTCATTAAAAAAAATGTTTAGATACTAGGTAAAATATTTATTTGATAATTAAATAAAAAATTAAAAGTTGAGTGATTAAAACCATAGTTTATCTCTACATTTATATCAATTAACATATATTTAAGAATGTCAAATCACTTTTTTCAAATATAATTAGTAAATTGTAACACAGTGTTTGATCAACAACCAATTATTTTAAAGACGATAACAGTGTGGAAGGAATTCGTAAGTGTCAATTACATTCTCGAGTTTTTGTTTTGATAATACTTGCTTTTGACTTTTATATTATTTTTTATTACGTGCAACTTTTCTTCAATTGAAGTCTCCAATTTTGAATTGCACCAAAGTTCAACTAGATATTCTTTGAAATTAATATTTGACTTAAAACCCTAAAACTGTTTATAATTGATTATAAATATAAGGAAGTTCAATTTACCAAATGAATTGGTATTATTTTATATTATTACTTTAGTTATTTTTTATACTGATATTTTTATAAATAATTATTCTGTATAAAAAAAAGTCAAATATTCACTTATTCTAATCAAATCCCAAAGAAATAAAAGTCAAATATGAAACTATTATGCAGTTTATATATTGATTTCGCCTAAAGTCAGCACGCCGCGTATGAAGTACGTTATATTGCTTTTCACTTTTGTGTCTCTCAGAAGGTGACACCTGTATTCTGGACCACCTTTTTAAAACCATCATAAATAGTAACAACATAAACAAAACAAAGTTGTTTCCAGAAGCAAACCTTTTAAAAAGTTGAGGTTAGGAATGAGATTTTTTGTTCAGAATAAAACTAATTGAAAAATATCCTACAAACTCACCTCCAATTTAATTAGAACAATGCCTATTTATTATGTAGGAACATCAATAGTATCAATTCAAAGACAGGGTTAATTTGTTTAATGATAAAAGTGATTTAAATGATAAATATGAATATTTTATTACTTTAAGTTAAATTTTTTTGAATAAAAAAAATTAACTATTTAAATTTTATTTTATATAAATTATTAATTTTAAAATATTTTTTCTCTGTCTTTTTTTATATTTTTCATATAATCATTATATTTTCATAGATTCGAGTTTGTCTTAAAGACTATAGTAGAGATTCGTTTTTGAATAATTTTTTTTCTTATTTTTTAGAGTTGATTTTTAGGGGAAGAGTGGCATGTGTTAGGGTAGGGTGAGATTTTTGGGAAAAAAAATCAAATTATGTTAGTTTAGGAGTATATGATATGTTTAAAGTATTTTATATACATGTTACCGAATAGTAAAATTAAGAGTTTAAACTTGATTAAGTAAAGTTAAAAAGGTAAATAATTGTAATTGGAGTTTAGGGTTTTAAAAATATAAATAATTACGAGACTTTTAAAAATATAAAGAAATCGCTCTCAATAAAGTAGAAAATTATGAGAAAAAAATTAATATGTGGAATCAGAATTAGGATCCTAGAGTCGGTTATATGTAAGCAAGATGTTAGTACTCTTGAACGTTCATCGTAAGACAATACCTCTAATTAAATATATGCAAATAGTATGATTATTTTTTCTCTAGTGATTCTAAAGACCAAAATGATATTTTGAAAAAATTATAAATATTTTTATTTTTTATTTTTCTTAATAATTTTTAAGATTTTTATGTTTTTTATAATTTACAATATTTAGAGTATAAGATAATGCACACAACTATGTTAAAGACTCATTATGAATTGTACAATGTGAAGAGTATAAACTATACATCGATATTATTGATATGTAATTTGAAAAAAAAAACTTTATCAAAGAATGGTAGCAAGTAATAGATGATATAAAGGATTTGTTCTTTTTGGTTGACTTGCTCGCTGATTGACTCTGATGACAAGCTTTAGCTTCGTCTGTTTCTTCACGAATCTGTCTTATCTCTGGCTGCTCTGGAACGTAGCTCCGTTGAAACAGAGGGGACCCTACTTGTTGATTGCACTCTGACGATCAAGTCAGTACATGACTTATAGAATTTAAGAAGTAGTCAGTTTCAGTCTTGGAAACAGCGTACCTTTACCTGGGGTCTCAAACCCCTTTTATAGCTTACCTCTTGTAACAGCTTTCCATCACGAGAATCTAATCTCAACTGAAAGCATACTTAATAAGAAAATATTATGTTCAAGGGTACACTCTCACAATGCTGCAACAGAACTGAATCTTTCCTCCAGGGAGTGCATAAAATAATAACAGAATAACCAATAGGGCACCAACTCATGTACCAACATCAGGGGTTCATTATGCTTAAGTAGGTACCCTCTCCGCGGTGATACACTACTTTTCATTATACATGTAACCTAACCTCTATGTGTCCTAAAACACATGAGCTTAAGTTTAAAAGAAAAACACTTACTTGACCTAGACCCCATACACACTAAGCAAACCCCTAAGTCCACAATTACGTGCGAAGGATTACCTTAATTATACAAAAATGGACTTATACATACAACTGGGGCCCAATTACATGACTTGCTATTCTGACCCAAGAGCTGAGCTGACCTGGCTACGCCATGTACCAAGATCCGAGTGTTGAGTTCTGAACGCTCTGGTCCAGGATACATACAGTATTAAATATCATGTGGGTCATATAAATATCGACAATTTACTTAGACGTAGCTTAAAAAATATATACTTTTTTTTTATTTTCATTTAAAACTCAAAAAAATGTTGGTGATTGTATATGTAAATAATAGGTAGTAGAAATGTTGGGACACCCGAGTGAGCTGAGGATTTTCAGAAAAATGGTGTGGATGAAAAACGAGAATGGCAAATAGAAAAATTTATTGGCCAACTGAATGGATTTATGCTTTTGTAAAAAGATGGTGCAGATATAAAAAGCAGAAGTGGAAAATAGTAAAACTTCTGGGCCAGGTGAATGGCCCCAGGACTTGTTTTAGAAAAGACGGTGTGAATATAATAATTATGAGTGGCGAATAGTAAGACTGTTCAGATAGCCCAATGGGCCCAGCATTTTTGAAAAAAAGATATCGATAAAAAAAAATAGGGAAATTCTTCCTGCACCCAACCCTTTTGAACCTGCACCTACACATATTTAAATTTCCGAAAATGCCCTTAATTATGGAAATGAAAGTCAAGAATTAAAAGTAATACATTACGGAAAAGTAGATCTGAAAGAGATTATTGTGTTACAGAAATAAAAATTTGTAATAAAATCCAATTCTGGAAAAGAAATTTCATAATAACTTTGCTATGGAAATATATTTCAGAAAAGGGAGCCTGGAATGTATTTTCATTTGTACGTCCATTTTATTTAAGGGCATTTTCTTTATTTCGCATTGAAATTGGGTGCATGTTCAAATTTGATTTGGTGCAGGAAGTAATTGCAAAACCTTAGTGGCAAATATTAAACTTCTGGGCTAACTGAATGGATCTAGAAATTTTTTAAACTGATGGTGAAAAGAAAATTAAATGGGCTGAAAGGAAAAGGGCCGAAAGTCTTGGAACAAACATATGGTGTAAAATAAAAGCAATTGAATTACTTACTATGTCATATCAAATTTCAACTTGCACCTTATTCCAGTCTAAAACGACGAAAATGCCCTTGAATAAAATTAAGATGTGGGTAAAAATACATTCCAGACTTTTTTTTGGAATATGTTTTCAAAATTTTTGTTCTAGAACATATTTTTTTTATTCTAGAATTATTTTTTCAAAATGATACTTTTTAATTTTATTTTGAATTTTTTTCCTAAAACTTAATAATCTCTTTCGAATCTGTTTTCTAGAATAAAGGACATTTTTGAAAATTAAAAAATACGTTGGATGAGATTCAAAAAGTTGGGTGTAAGGAGAATTTTGAACCCAATGCTGAAACCTAAAAACCAATATGAAAAGAGGCCTGACAACCCAATACTGAATTGTTCCAGATTAACAGTGAACACCACATACACAAAATAATTAGCACTGCATTACATATTCACGTAACAATTGCCCATTCTAAAACAACAAATTTGACCTACATCAAAATAATTAAAACATGGTTCTATAAATATTTAATTTCATACATGTGTTGACATTAAAGAATGTATTAGAGATTCCATATCCTAAAAATATATAAATATTTTTAATAAATTAATTTTATAAAATTAAGTTAAATTTAAAATTCTATATCTCTGTTCAGAAAACAAAAAAGAAAAATAAGTGTCCTCCACCAATTAATCCATAAATGGAAAACTAGTTAACAAAAACACCGTGAATCCTTTTTTTTTTTAGATTTAATTATTTTTTTGTCCTATTTTTGGGATCAATATTTAATTCAATATAGT
This sequence comes from Phaseolus vulgaris, assembly GCF_000499845.2. Taxonomy (NCBI): domain Eukaryota; kingdom Viridiplantae; phylum Streptophyta; class Magnoliopsida; order Fabales; family Fabaceae; genus Phaseolus; species Phaseolus vulgaris. Next base: position 39,644,175 of record NC_023756.2, on the reverse strand, counting down.
GGTTTTTAAAAAAATCAGGTTCAATTTGGTCCCTTCCGTTAAGTTTTCATCAACGACGTTAACGAATGATGGTGTGACGCACACACTACACACGTGGATGAGAGAGAAAAAAAAATCAAAAAAAGGATGAGAGAGAGACATTCCACGAGTACATCAATCAATAACGTTGTTGGTCAAAACTTAACGAAAAATATTAAATTGAACCTTTCAAAAAAGCTTGGGACCAAATTAATTTTTTTAAAAACTATTATATTGAATTGAATATTGAACAAAAGCAAGGATATAAAAGATAATTAAATTTTTTTAATGCAGATTTCTCCAAATCAAGTGCTGCTGCCATTGCACAAAGTTCAATAAACTGAAAAGCTCTACCCACACCCACAGATTTTCCAAGGCAGTTATTGCCAAATTTTCACATGATAACATAACATATATCTCTCATCCAAATAAAAACTAAATATCCATGCAAAAGATAAAACATGCAGCATAAATCCTACCCACCTACGAGTATGAGCCCCCAAAAACTGGTACAGTAATCGCGTAAGAAAAACAATCCCAAACGCAGCCAGTGCCAATAGAAAAAAGCCATGACCATGCACTATTAAGATGCACCCAGTAGATATCATTACACCTAGGTACATCCTGTAGTATGATTGAGGTTATATTACGTATTTTCCAGATGATTTAGATGTAATGTTAGGTTATACTTTAGACTTCAAGGTTAGAATCCAAGCAAGGAATATGTGCATCAATAAGGAAAGTTTCATCTGATCACGAATTTAGCATTTTAAATGTCTACTTCAGTTAACGGAGATAACAATGAATTCAAATTTAGTATAATAACTGTACTGACTAGTAATCGGGCCGACTAGTAATCGGGCGTCGTTGACCACTCGTAATATTGGTGCCACGTAAGCGGGTCCTACGAGCGGCGTGAGCCGGTATCTCGCAAAGCACGTGCGCCAAGGTGCCAAAGAGTGGTCAGACATCGATCATCAGGATGTATCGACGTGCCACTAGACAATGTGAAGAGATCGGACATCGAGAACCTAAACAGTAGAACTGGACTACGAGAGGTGGATCCCAGACCACACACCAGTTATCATTAAGGGAGAAGCCTAGATCACGAGGACCCATGCGTGTAGAGTGGATGACACGTTCAGGCGTAACACAAAGTATAGAGCCACTGGAAAGACATGACCTGTGAGGGTCGCGTTCCAGGGGTGAGCTGCACGCATGGCGCGTGAAACATCTAGGGCACTCCCAGAGGCGGGTGACCCCAAAGGTCAGGTGCACGAGGAGGCACCCAGGTGGTCACCCCATCAGAGGTTGCACTCCAGTTAGGGACCCCACGCGCTAGGTTATCCTAAGAGTAAGGTAACAACAGTGTTGGACGGCCCGCCCCATCAGAAAAGCCCATTTCGGGTAAAGAGGAAACCCTAGTTTCAGTTTATAAATATTAAGGTAACAAACTTGGCAAGGTACGCTATTCCCTTGCGCCGCTTAACACACACAGTGACAATTACACAATTTTGGTGTTTCCTAGCCCTAGTACTGACTTGAGCGTCGGAGTGCAAACGGCCTCTAGGGCGTCCCTTGTCTTTGTGTTTTCAGGCATTCATCACAGGAACGACATGTGCAAATGCAAAGATTCTGGACGAAAGAGTGACGTAGGCGCACGAAGGCATTTCGAGTCAACCGGCAGGAACATTTGGCGCCCACCGTGGGGCACGATACAAAACACTGTCCCACCAGCAAGAACCAAGAAGATCCAGGAGATGAGAAGTACGAGGCAAGGACCTGTTGCACCAAACGGGGGTGAGGGCATCACCCTACAACAGGTTATGGAGGCGATGCGAACCTTTCAGGATGAGATAGCCGCGTCGAGAGAAAACCAAGAACGCATCCAAGCTGACTTGGTAGCGTCGCAAGCTACGAGCGAAGAACTGCGTCGTTCAAACGAGGAAATGCGCAGAGATCTGCAAACCCGCGCAGGTGAGTGTGAGGGTGCAGATCAGGAGCCTATGACACCACCCAGAGAGTTCCCAACACCATTCTCACAAGAGATCGTGGATGTAGCAATACTAGCCACGCTCATAGGGCCCAAGGTGACCTTCACTGGGATAGAAGACCCGAAGGTCCACCTCACGGCTTTCCATACACAGATGATGCTAGTTGGGGGGCTCCGATGCGGTGCGATGCAAGCTGTTCATGAGCACTTTGGCAGGAACAACGATGGACTGGTTCATCAGCCTCCCTGATGGCCATGTAACGTCATTCCCGCAACTCACAAAGCTGTTCAGGACAAAATACATCGCGAATCGAGCTCCCCCGTCAGTCTCTTATGATTTCTTTGAGGTAAGACAGTATCAAGGAGAGTCTTTGTAGGAGTTCCTCCACCTCTTTGGAGTGCAAGTGGTGAGGTTGAACCTTAAAGACAAAAAGATGATGGTGTACGCATTCAGAAAGGGCATTGTGCCAGGACCCTTCAGCGAGTCACTCATCCGAAACCATCCCAAGACCTTCGTCGAGATAAGGCGCCGTGCGATGGCTCATATTGCGGTGGAGGAAGTTAGTGAAAAGCGCACATGCAGAGTTCCCACGCGGCCGCGCGCGACAGGTCGTCCTCAAACCCTAAGGGTTCATGAGGCAACGACAGAGATGAAGACCCTCGTGAAGCAGCAACCCTATCAACCAAAAAAGCCTAATGCTAGGGGACGCGGGGGAGAGAACGTGCCGCCAAGGCACGACTTCGTGGTAGAATTGAAGGACCTCATCGCTATCCCAAATGTAGCTGAGAGGCTGAAGGTACCTCCCAAGACCGACAAGAGGCTCGGGCCCAACAAGAACGCCTAGTGTGAGTTCCACCAAGCATTCGACCATCCATTCGCAATTGCTTAGCGTTGGGACACCAGCTAGACGAGTTGGTTAAGAACGGTCTCCTAAGAGATTATTTGCAAGAAAAACAGGGGATCGAGGACATGGTGGCAATAGGGGGTGGCCCGGGGCATGAAGTCCCCGTACACGGTGAGGTCCACACCATCGCAGGAGGGTTCTCGGGAGAAGGCTGTACCGCTTCTCAGCGGATGAGATACGCACGGACGGTGATGTCGGTAGAAGCACAGAGGACCGACGACGCCTTTGACGTCGATCTGGTCTTTACCAAGGCCGACCTTGAGGACGTTGTCCCCCATGACAACGATCCCGTGGTGATCTCAGTTGTAACCGCAGGAAGAAAGGTGCACCGTGTGCTAGTAGATCAGGGAAGCTCAACAGACGTAATGTTCTGGATGACTTTCAACAAACTGCAACTATCCCCCGACATGCTAAGGCCCTATGGCAGCTGTCTCTATGGTTTCGCAGGAGACCAGGTAGAGGTGCACGAATACTTAGAGTTGAGGACCACCTTCGCGGATGGCATCACATCACGTACGGAGAGCATTAGGTACCTTGTTGTCAATGCCTCCTCTGCTTATAACATGTTGTTGGTTAGACCAATGCTGAATAGGTTAGGGGCGGTGCCGTCAACAAGGCACATGAATATGAAGCTACCGGATTTGACAGGAAAGGTGATTATCATCAAATTAGATCAGAAGG